>NC_045477.1:17257271-17559501 GCF_009650955.1 Corvus moneduloides
GGGGCAAATGGAATTTGTGTTTGAATTGTGAGGGGCCAAAACTGTCTCCAGGGCCCTCTGATTTTATTTCCCATCCCCTGTGGACCTCAGACATACACCATTGCCCAGCAAGACTTCGAGGTATGGCTTGCAGTTGCCAGGTCTTGAGAAGATGGAAATAAGGACAGAGAGCTCCTGCCTCGCTTGCACTTGCCCTGCCAGCTCAGATGGTTGGAGGTAGCCTGCATCCAACCCAGATTTCAGGTGTTTCTGTCCACTACTATCTGCCCACCACTTTTTCTGCCCACTACAATCTCCAGGGACATCTTCTAGCCTGTGTTTGAACATCCCAAAGCTTAATCAGGAGGTTCAGGAAACTGTACTCCATGGAACAAATCTGGTTTATCCTGAAATGCAAACCAAATGAGACTGATGTGGTTTCTATTGCAAATATTTCTCATAACTCTGCTCTATCACTGCAATAGCAGGAGGATCTATGAATCAGGTGGTGCCAAACAAGCAGCGGAACAGTTTTCTCTGTTGTCTGTGCTAAAGGGGTTAAAGATCATGTTTCACTCTAAACCTCCTGTTCCATTTAAAGTGTGAAATGTCATCCATTCTTCCTTCTCTTGGTATCCTTTCAGGTGGGGAAATGGATGTCAGTCATGTCTGGCATTTTCAGTCCCTGCTATTGACTCAGACCTTACAAAAATCAGTTTAAACTATCAAACACCATTGAAATAAGCAATTTTCCCTTCTTGCTGCCCCTTCTTTCTACCTCTTTAGCTAGGTGATGGCTTACTGGAGGGAAGCTATAGTGAAAGGATTACTGTCATTCTATGTACAAGGCCTTGAAGCTGATGATGACACAGGTAATTTTCAGATCATGCAGAAAAGGATTTCACCACAGTTGGTTGAGAGTGTGATTTTGCTCCTATGGGTTTTTTAGGCAAGCACTGAAAACAAAAGAAGTTTGCAATCATAATGCTAGGGAGAGAAGAAATTGGTTAGAAATGCTCTATTTTTGTCATGTTCCTTAAACCCTTTGATCCTTCCCATAACAAGCCCTTGTTCCATCACTATGTCACCACTTTATTTATAGCTCACAGGTGTGTTATTTCCAAAACGTCTCTGCTTCCCGCACAGTGTGTTAGCTTTTCTTGAAGAATATAATTTCCACCCCCAATGACATCTTTTGGAATTTTTTCCATAGAGAAAAAGGATTGAAACCCTGACTTAAACCCTGAGCATGGTCCTTGTTGTGCAGACAGTCTGTCATGACAGTCCCTGTGTGCTCTGCTTCAGATGAACATACTGCAGGAGGAGAAAAGTATCTGTGCCATCTAACAACCCCTTTGGACCAAAGAATGAAGCTAGGGATACACTGGGAGACATAGGGGAATGCTGGAGTTATTTCTGAGGACTGAGAAATCAGACATAGGGCAACAATCTGAAGGAAACAATCCTACTCATCTGATTTTTACAAACACTGAAACCTAATTTGCTGCTGAATATCTTCTAGATTTCAGAGGTGGGATGCACTCAGCAAAAACTTCAGACCCAGTGCACAGTCTACTTTTCCACTAGGAAGTTTAGTGCACTGGAATGGTGAAACATGGGGAACACAGAAGCACAGATAATTATGCTCAAATATGTATCACCAGCTCCCTGACAGGTAGAAGAGGTAATGGCAGCAGCTTTGAAGAGCTGAGTAAATTCCTGGTCTCCTTTTTCTCTTAGAAATTTGTAACCCCAGAATGATGTCATAGGTGAAAAAGATGTAATACCTCTGATCAAACATAGACATGTACAGGGTTGGTATCTATTAAAGGACCCACTGATTCTGATATCCTCCACAGCTCATGGAGGAAAATAGAAGCCTTTCTTGCTTGTGATTCATCTCATTCTCCAGCAGATGAGTCACCCACGAGGAGCTCCAACTTTCTCCTGTGAACAAGGGAGTGGTGAATGACTAACACAGATTCAAAATTAAGGGAAATGAGTCCCTCTTGTAGTCAGGAAACAGAAAATTTGGGGATTTTTTTTTTTTTTTTGCTGGTTGTGGGTGTACCTCCTGCTGGTGTAAATCCCAGCTTTTCAGCCAAGGTTGGACATATCAATTCCTTAAAATAATTTCCAGGTTTCCTTGAGAGAAGCCAGTTGGGATGATATTTCTGGAATGTGTTGCAAATGTTTTAAGTGATTCTGCCATTCTGTTGTTGCTTTGAGGGTCTGACATCCATGATCCCACTGAGCAAAACCCTGAACAGAATTCCTCCATGAAAAGCCTCAGTACCCCTGTAAATCATGTCCTCATATAAAAATTAAAAGATCTTTGTTAAGAAATTGGGATACAGTTTCTAGGGTTAGACTGTACACCCCTTTTCCTCCTCAGGTCAAAGGCACTGTGTTTTAGACAATGATCCTTACAGATCTCATGACCTCTCGAGAAGGTCTGTCTATGCCATATCATAAGTATCTCCTGGATGAAGGGGTGCGCTTCTCTGGATTTGCTTTCTGGCATTAAGATTACTGTATTTTTATCCTCTCCATATAATGAATTAAAAGAAGAGAAGCTCTTCTTTGCTCATTGGACATTCTCAAAAGGTCTCTCTTGCTGATAGCACACTTCACAACTTAATGGATGAAATCAGCTGTTCCCAGGACCCATGACTATGAGAATGGACAAACCTATCCTTGCTATGTTTAGATCTCGGTCATTTTCAGCTCTCAGGTAAGACATGCTTGATAAGAGACTAGTCCTTCTACTGCACATAAGTGAATACCCATTTATGCCTGATGGAAAGTTGGTAGACGTACAGCTCCTACTGACCTCTCCCTTTCTCCAGACACACACATACCAACCCCCTGCCATCCATGAGAGAGATTTTAGCCACAGCACCGAGGAAGTTTCTCACCTTTCACTTTTGACATTTCTTGTGATTAACCCATGATGAACCACTCTTAGCTCAGTCCATTTCTTCCTTGAAAAATGCAGAGAATTTCGAAACAAATAAACAAAAACAAAAATAGCCATCAAACTGTGCCCTATGAGGTTGTTGTATGGGTTGAGATTCAGGATAAAAACTTTTTAGAAGGGCCTGTTGCACTAGAAAAAGGGGTAATGGTTTTAAATTAAAAGATGGATGATTTAGTTTAGATATTAAGAAAATGTTTTTTATAACGAGGTTGGTGAAACACTGGCACATCCCTGGAAGTGCTCAAGGCCAGGCTGGACAGGGCTCTGAGCAACCTGGTCTAGTTGAAGATGTCCCTGCTCATTTTAGGGGGAGTGAACTAGATGACTTTGGTTCCTTTCAAACCAAACTATTCTATGATTCTATAATAAGAAAGTCATTGGAGATGATTAAAGAAAACAGTAGTGATATTTTCTGGCTACTGAATGATTCACTCATTCACATGTGCACAGAAAAACTGATTTTCATATTCTTTGCCTGCCCTCTCGTGGTAAATGGGTGTTGATTAAGTGTATGCAGGCATATCTATTTCCATGTACACATATGAATATATATGTATGCACCGACATATACAGCAAAAAACACTTTCGTCAGATTTGTACCTTGCGTTTGACGTTACAGAAGTGGGCAGTAGTTAATTGTTTCATGGGCTGTAGCTGTTCTTTTTAATGCTGAAGGTTTTCCTGTGATTGGTTAAAATCTAGTTCAGATAAAATATTTTGGCATGAAAATAATAGGAGTATAGTGAAATATTTGTTCCAGCTTAGAGGGGCCAGGGAGGTCTCCGTGTGTCGCTTTTCTCTCTATAAATAAACTCTGCTGAAACTGAGTGAGCTGTACAAAATCAAGAGCAAAATATTTCTCTCGTTCTTATGGCAAATACAGGGTAGCATAAAAACAACTGCCGCAGCAGGGATGTGCCTTTTCCTACACAATGCCAGTATGGGATAGCAGAGGGGCACAGAAAGTGAAAGCTTGGAGAAGATACATTCATTCACCTTTGGGGGGGGGTTGTTTTCAAGTAATTTTCGACTCATTTCCCCTTGTAGCTGCAAAGAGCAGAGGGATTTGCCATGCAGCCCTTCATATCTCCTAGAAATGTGTCCAGCACCAGGGCGTGAGGTACTGAGGATAAATGTGTCCAACACTGCAAGTCCCATGACTTACATAAATATCAGAGGTATTGCCTAAACATAGTGTTCCAGCCTTTTCTCTTCAGATGACCTATTACAGTGAGAAGGGCAGCAAAGGTGATATTCATATTGATGGACTTTGTCTATGTCCAGAGGAAAGTGAACAAGAGTAACTTCTCATCAACACCTTAATTTGCCACTCAGTGAATTTATTATCATCCTGATTACATATTTACTTGGGATTTTGTTTTGAAGCCATGTACAGGGATCACCACACTGTCTCTGGACTCGCATAGCCTTAGGCAACATGGAGATTACGTCCATAATCCCAAGATCCCCAGGGAGCATAGTCACAAGATGAAGCCTGCCAGAGTTGGAAAAGTGTTCAGACAACACTCTCAGGCACATGGTGGGGTTCTTGGGATGGTCCCGTGCAGGGCTAGGAGATGGACTTAATGATCCATGTGGGTCCCTTCCAGCTCAGGATATTCTGTGATTCTAATCTATGATTCCATATTGTCCAAACCCACAATTTATGACACATTGTCCAGTGACTGGGGCAGTACTTTTTTGTCTTTCTGTGGTGACTGCATCTGAACAGGTCCCCAGTTCTTGAGTGCTGGATTCACCTGTTAAATTGCTACCACCAGCGGTCCCTAGCCCAACAAGCACCACCCTAAACAATCTGGTGTCTGGAGCCACGGATATTCCAAACATGTAATTTGGGTGTTTGGAAGGGGAAGGAAGTTTATCAGCCAGCTCCAGTGTCAGGGAAAGGTATCAGGCAGATGCCATTTAATCACAAAGGCACCTCCAATGCTTTCTGAGGAGCATCCATTTGTGCTTTTCCTTTTCCGAGTCCACAGAAGCAACATGCAAGGCTTGTTCCTATCATTGCTTAGGGCCTCCTGTTGTTCCAGATATGAGGAATGATCTGCTAGAGACCTCTCAGGATGTGAAACCTACTGTCCCATCACAACAGGAGGACTTCCTGTCTGGAAAGATTCTTCACTCATTTTCTTTCTACCTGCCCATTCTCTGCTGGCTGGGCACATGCAGACAACAGTGCCTGGGTGTGCAAGCAAGGCAGGTTCATCCTAACTAAATGAAGACCTTTTTGTCTTCTAACCTCACCTCAGGTCAGGGCATTATTGTCATGTTTCCTGTCCCTCTCCACACACACAGACACCAGTGTGCACAGTCAGCAGTCTTCATAATATCAGCCACAAGGAAAAAGCTACAGCAGCAGGAGTAAAGAGGAGAAGATTTTCAGGCTGATCCCTCTCCTTCATAGTGCGAGAAATGGAGATCCTGGGACCACTCTACAAACAGGACCTGAGGCTTGAACCCATCAGGAGTAGGGGGTCATACTTCCCTCTTGTTCTGGCTGTGTTGCAGTCGACCAGAGCAATCTCAATGACATCTCTCCATGAATAACCTCTGGCACCTTGTTTGGATAACAACCAACAGTTATTCCCCCCAGTGCTTTCTATGTGATGGCAGTGTTCAGGGAGCCAGAGTTACAGAGTTGGCCAGGCAGACAATCACCTCCACAGGGAGCCCACATAAGTAGGTTAAACAAAAGCTTTATTTCCATATGGTGTTCTCGGGATATGGTGCCAAAGTTTCACAGACAACTCAAAAAATGGATTGGCAAGGAGTGTTTGTGCTTCTGTGATGCTTCTTTTTGCGAACAGCCACGAGTCACATGTGTTTGCATGTTCAGAGCCAAGCCTGAACTTCCTTTAAAATCAGAACTGTTTAGATTAACAGATTTTAGATTTGTCCTTTAAAGCAATAATGTACCAAAGCAGAGTTCACATGCAAGGGAGTATACCTCTGTGGAGAAGGACCTTGAGGTCCTGGTGGACAGTATGCTGTCCCTGAGCCAGCAGTGCCCTGAGGGCCACAGAGGCCAATGGGTGCATTGGAGTGCACTGGCCAATGGGCCAATAGGGCAATCCCAGGGTGCATTAGGAAGAGAAAGTATTGCCTGCAGGTCAAGGGAGGTGATCCTGCCCCTCTGCTCAGCCATATCTGGAGTTTTGGGCTCTTCTGGACAAGAGAGACATGGAGCTCCTGGAGCAGGTCCAGCAGAGGTTACAGAGGTGATGAGGGGACTGGAGCATCTCTTACAAACAAAGGCTGAGGGAGCTGGGCCTGTTCAGCCTCAAGAATAGATGACTGAGAGGGCCCTCATCCATGTCTGTCAGTGACAGGGAGCGGTCAGAGTACGGACCAGGCTCTGCTTGGTGGTGCCCAGCAATGGGGCAAGAGGCAACAGGCAGAAACTGATGCCCAGGAAGTTCCTTCTGATCATGAGGAAGAACTTCTTATCTGTGCAGTGACCGAGCACTAGAACAGATCATCCAGAGAGGGTGTGGAGTCTCCCTCACTCAAGATATTCCAGAACAGTCTGGACACAACCCTGTGCCATGTGCTCTGGGATGACCCTGCTTGAGGAGAGAGGTTGGACCAGATGACCCACTGTGGTGCCTTCCAACGTGGCCCATTCTGTAATTCTGTGTGTAAGCAAATTCTGCAGCTGAGACAGGGCTGTGTGTTATGGACTGTGTGTATGGACTGGGGAATGAGAGGCTGGAGAGCAGCTATAGAAAAGGACCTGGGGCTCCTGGTCCATGGCCAGTTGAACGTAGTCAGCAGTGCCCTGGCAGCCAGGAGGGACATCCATGTCGTGGGGGGCATCAGGCACAGCATCGCCAGCTGGGCAAGGGAGGGGATTGTCCTGCTCTGCTCTGCACTGGGGCAGCCTCACCTCAAGTGCTGGGGGCAGTTTTGGGCATCATGAAATAAAAAAGACATTGTCATTAGAAAGCATCTGAAGGAGGGCAACAAGGATGGTGAAGGGCCTTAAGGCTCTGTATGAGGAGTGGCTGAGGTCTCTTGGTCTGTTCAGCCTGGAGGAGACTGAGGAGAGACCTCACTACAATCTTCAACATCCTCATGAAGGGCTGCAGAGGGGCAGTCATCAATCTCCTCCCTCTTGTGACCAGTGACAGGACTCAAGGGAATGGCATGAAGCTGAGTCATGGGAGGTTTAGGTTGGATATCAAGAAAAAGTTTTTCACTCAGGGTGTTCGGGCACTGAACAGGCTCCCAGGGAATGGTCATGGCCCCAAAGCTGCCAGAGCTCAAGGACTGTTTGGACAACACTCTCAGGCACATGGTGGGATTTTTGGGGTGTCCTGCACAGGGCCAGGAGTTGGACTTGAGTGGATCCCTTCCAACTCAGGATATTCTGTGATTCTATGATTTACAGCACCAGACTCATAGTCCATGGTTTAAGTCTAGTACTTACTCTAGTCCAGTACTACAGCAGAAGAAATATTCAATAAACCATGGTTATTAAAGACATTAATTTCAGTCCATCTGCAAACAGATACCATTCTGTAGTGTTCAGACGTTGCTCCTGGTGAGTGAAGACCTCAAGGATGAAGCTTCAGACATGCAGAGTCAGTTTGCTGCCTTCTCTTCCTGCCCACAGTTTTTTGACTAGAGTGGAGAAAGTTTAGTTGGTTTCCTGCAGCATTTCAAGATTTTGAAATGTTATTTCAGTTCCAGCGTTGCTTTGGAATCAGTGACTGTGATAGCCCAGAAGACAGGTAGCTGAGGTGGTCTGGCAAACAAACTTTGACACCCAAACCATTTTCCACTTGAAAACTGCAGAACATCCACAGCTAGGTAAATTTGAACAATAGCAAAAAAAGCTTTAGTGCTTAATAAATATTGAATTTCAACCAAGTGGAATTTCAAGCATCATATTGTGGCATTCAGGGCATCAGGCCTATGTGGATATAATATATTTCAGCATTGGTCCTTGGCCCTGTATCTGTTTTGACTGAATGAACTCATGGAAGCTTCTGCTTCTCCCATGCAAGGCACCTGCCATGACCAACTCACATCAGTTCACACATCCAATTTGGCCACCTTGAGCACTCTTGCCAGGCCCTGCAGCCCCTCATTTGTCATGGGACCTGCCTAATCACTCTCCCAACTTCTCCCTGGGACTGACCTGGAAACAAGAGGTCTAAGAATGAGGAGAGGATCTGCCTGGCTGATGCTGTGGGCTGCAGAGGGGAAGGATACCCTATATCAGCTCCGCTAAGGGAGAAACAGTAGATTTTCATGCTGCAGTTGTACTTCTTTAGCCTTGGAAAACGACTGCTTCCATGAAACCATCTGAAATCTTGTGTGCATGGAGCTGGCCCCTGAAGGCAACTGTCCCATTTCAGCACTGTGATTTAACCCAGTCCCCTGTCTCTGACCAGCCCTCAGCAAACTCCTGTAAGATGCCCGAAACTTGGCCTGCCTCCAGCTTATCATCCTCTCCAGCAGTCGATGGAGACTTGGTCCTTGGTGGGAGCGTTGAGGCCCTGGGGCTGGGGACATGGCACAAGCCCAAGCAGCCAGAGTTCATACACCAATCATAGCAATGCAGCAACTGCTGTACACACACATCTCTAGGATCTCTTTTCTGTCTGGGTTTTAGCAAAAGTTCTGTTGGGCCTCTGGATTTTCATCTGACAGGGACACCCAGACATGCCATAAGTCAAAAACCACCTGAGTTAATCTTCTGTGGCACAAATGTTCTCAAACACAGAAGCATCCAGTGAACAGTTATTCAATATCACCCTGAAGATGGGTTGATAAACACTCTTCTTTTTCTGGCTGGGTTTGTTCCTCTTCCTGTTCTCTCCAGCATATTCACGATCTTTCCCAGACTGAACACGTGCTATACATCTACATTCTCCTTTATCCTACCTCTCCTGTTGTGGCCTGTTTTCTCACCTCCCCTTTCATTACCTACCTGGTCACATCTAGATTTTTATGAAGATTAAAGCTAAAAAAAGAAATTACCAAACTCTTCTGCATTCCCTGCATCCTCCTGTGCCTGTTCTTCTTTCTTGCTGAGCAGTGAATGAAGCTCTTCTTCATCCTCCTCCCTTCATTCTGCCTGTGGCTCCCCTGCACACAGCAGCCTCTGCTTTTCCATCAGCATCCTGCTCCCTTGTGTTATCCCTCCAGGCTGAGTCTCCTCATATTCTCTTCTCTCTGATGCTCTGGTGGTCAAGGACTTGTGCAGCCCCTCCACTCCTCTCCAGGCAGGCCCCGTGTTTCTCTGGGCTGCCAGCATTTCCCATTGTCGTGGTTTCAGCTGGGATAGAGTCAATTTTCTTCCCAGTACCTGGCAATGTGCTGGGGTTTGGATTATGACAATAATGTTGAGAACACATGGACATTTTTGTTCAGTAGCGCTTACTCTAAATCAAGGACTTTTCCATGTCCTGTGTTCTGCCAGTGAGGAGCTGCACAAGGAGCTGGGAGGGAGCATGGCCCAGACAGCTGACCCAAACTGGCCAGAGTGATATTCCATATGTCATGAGTTGACACTGGCCAGATGCCAGGCACTCACAAAAGCCACTCACTCACTCCCCTGCTGCAGCTGGACAGAGGAGAGAAAATTTAAAGAAGGGTTCATAAGTTGAGATAAGGACTAGGAGAGATAGCTCACTAAATACCATCAAGGGCAAAACAGGCTCAGCTTTGAGATATAATGAGAATTTATTATTAACAAAATCAGAGCAGGATAATGAGAAATAAAACAAGCGCTTAAAAACATCTTCCACCCAATCTTCCCTCCTTCCCAGCTCTGCTGCCTACCCCAGCAGCACAAGGGGACAGGGGTTTTGGTCAGTTCATCACCTGTGGCTTCTCCCACTGCTCTGGGAGAGGAATCGTTCCTCTGCTGCACCGTGTGGTCCGTCCAACAGGAGACAGTTCTCCGTGAACTTCTCTGATGTGGCTCCATCTCACGAGCAACAGCTCTCTGAGAACTGCTGCAGCATGAGTTCCTCCCATGGGCAGACAGTCCTCCCAAAACTGCTGTAGCATGAGTCACTCTTCCATGGGGTATAGTCCTTCAAGGACAGGCTGCTCCAGCATGGGAGCAGGGCCCCACTCTCCACGGGTCTCCCATGGGGTCACAGCCTCCTCCCATGCATCCACCCGGTCTGATGTGGGTCTCCTCCACGGACTGTGGGTGGATCTCTGTATCCCTGTGGATCTCCATGGGCTGCAAGGGGGCAGGTGCCTCACCACAGGCTGCACCACAGCTTGCAGAGGAATCTCAGCTTCGGCACCTATAGCACCTCCAGTCCCTCCTTCTGCACCGACCTTGGTGTCTGCATAGTTGTTTGTCTCACATATTCTCACTCTGCTCCTCTCTGACTGGAATTAAAACTGCGCCCCAACCTTTGTTTTGATTTCTTCTCAAATATGTTATCACAGAGGCGTTACCACCATCTCTAATTGGCCCAGCTTTGGCCAGTGGCATGTCCATCTTCAGAGCCATCAGGGATTGGCTCTACCAGATGTTGTGGAAGCTTCTAGCAGCTTCTCACAGAAGCCACCTCTGTGGCCCCCCACTATCAAAATGCAGGCTGTGTAAATCCAATACACCATACCACAGAACATCACGTTCAGTATATAAACTGGGGCAGTCAGCCAGGAGGGGACAGTCATTGCTCAGGGACAGGCTGGGCATCAGTCAGCAGGTGGTGAGTAATTGTCCTGTGTATCACTTATCTGTCTGGGGCTCTCATGATTAGTATTGTTGTTGTTATCACTATTACCATTATTAATAATATTATATTTTACTTTGTTTCAATTATTAAACTCTTCTTATGTCAACCCACAAAAAGTTTCCTTTTTCTGATTCACCACACCATCCAGCCTGGGAGGGAGAGGAAGAGAGTTTCTTCTGAATCCTCATGCTCCAGCTTCATTCCCACTGAAACTGGCATTGGTATGTTTTCTCTGGCAAACCCTTGTTGAAGCTGAAAATGAGAGCTCTGTTTTAAACATGGCATCTCTGTTTTCCAAAACAAGCCTCATCCACACACTCTTTCTCTCAGCAAGTTGCAGAGAACCGGGAAAGCCACGTGCCTTCAGCTCCTCACCTCGCCACACATGCGGAACAATGAGGTGGTGATGCCATTCCCAGGCTCTGGGAAAAATGGCAGAGGGTTTGAACAGCGAGATGGGCAGCCAGGACACACACCCAGGCTGGGGAGCACCCTGGGGGGAAGGAACCAGCATCAGCTTTCATGGCTGTCTTCTCCATCGCACAGTCTCAGAATCACAGAATGAACTAGGCTGGAAAAGATTTGAGATTATCAAGTCCAACCTATGACCTAACACCTCCTCATCAACTAAACCATGGCACTGAGTGCCATGTCCAGTCTTTTTTTAAACACATCCAGGGATGGTGACTCCACCACCTCCCTGGGCAGACGATTCCAGTGCCCAATCACTCTTTCAGTGAAGAATTTTTTCCCAATATCTAACCTAAACTTCCCCTGGCGCAGCTTAAGACTGTGTCCTCTCGTTCTGTCAGTGGTTGCCTGGGAGAAGAGACCAACCCCCACCTGGCTACAACCACCTTTCAGGGAGTTTTAGAGAGTGATAAGGTCTCCCCTGAGCCTCCTCTTTTCCAGGCTAAACAGCCCCAGCTCCCTCAGCCGTTCTTCATAGGGCTTGTGTTCCAGGTCCTTCACCAGCCTTGTTGCCTTTCTCTGGACATGTTGAAGCATCTTAATGTCCTTCCTAAATTGAGGGGCCCAGAACTGGACGCAGTACTCAGGGTGCGGTCTCAGCAGCGCTGAGTACAGGGGAAGAATGACTTCGATGGTCCTGCTGGTCACGCTAGTCCTGATACATACCAGGATGCTATCGGCCTTCTTGGCCACATGGGCATACTGCTGGCATCAAGTATTATCTTGATCCCCAGGTCCCTTGCTGCTCTCGCCCTCCTTGATCTCCAGGCCCCCCCCAGCTTTCCACTACCCTCCCCCCCAACCCCCGGGTCCCCAGCAGATCTATACCACCTTCAACCCCTTTGTCCCCTGGTCACCCTCAACTCCCTGAACCCCAGTCACACCCCATTGCCTTCGACCTTGGGGTCCCCAGCTGCCCTCCATCACTTCTGTGGGGGGTGAGTGTTTTGGGGTAAAACCAGATGGATTTGGGGTCACTCACCTTCACTGGAAACCAGGACAGCTCCAGACCCCCTATAGGCTCTGCCCAGCTGTGGGGGTTGCGAAGCATTGTGGGTATCACCCCCTACTTTGGGGTACGGCCAGTCTGAGGAGGTGGGGGCATCTCAGCTGCTGTATTGGGGTGCTGAGGGAATGGGGGGTCTCCAGGGTGTCAAGCAGCTGCAGGGGAGGGACAGGAGGGTTTGGGGGACTCCCCATGCAATTGGGGGGCCCCCCACCCCAAATTTGTGGTTCCCCCCTTACCTGACTACCTGGCCACAGAGCTGCTGACCAGGGTGAGGAGTGACTGGAAGGGAGGGAGAAATTTGGGGGGACCACCCATGAGGAAGGGGGGTAGGAAGGAGGTAGAGAGGAGGTCTAAGGGGTGGAGAACACACTAAAAATTTGGGGAGCCCTCACCTGTATTTGTGGGGGAGGTGACACACACAGGGCAGCTGCTGCGGCACCCCCTGCACCACCTTGGGGAGATGTGGGGGGGCAGTTTGGGGGTATGGGGGGATTTGGGGTGCGCATCTCCATGTTCTCCAGGTGAAGTGAATCCATCTCCCTGGGAAGGGGGTGATGAGGGGTGGGGACCCCCCAACATACCAGCTGAGAGGGGTGGTCTAGGACCATCTCACTCTGCAACACAGAGGGGGCAGAGTCAGTGATAGGTGTGGAGCTTCATCCCCTCATCGTCCTTATCCTCCTCACCTGGGGATTTTGAGGGGAAAAAAAAGGCTTTAAATTGAGGGGGAAACCTCCTTTACTATCTTTTTCTGTGTTTCAGTTGAGGGGAATCTTCCTTTATTTGTGATTTTAAGGGTTTAAATGAGGAAAAGCTACTTTTTCCCTTATATTAAAGGTTTCAATTGACAGGGAATCCCAATTTTCTATTATTTTTTAGTTTATATGGAATGGGAAAGCCTTTCAGGGGTTTAAATCAAAGGCTAATCCTCCTTTTTCATCATTTTGAGGGTTAAATGGAGGGTGAATCCCCATTTTCCCTCATTTTTAAAAGATTTAAATTGAGAGAAACCTCTTTATGTCCCTCTTTAAAATTTACATCAAGAAGAACCCTCCATTTTAAGGGATATTCTCAGAACATCTATATTTCCAGTCCTTCACACCTTCATGAGGGAAAAAGATGTCAAAAAGCTGCAAAAACAGTGTTTTTTGAGGGAAAAATGGTGGTGGGAGGGGGAAAAATTTGGGCCACTAAATTGAGTGAAGAGTTCAATTTTCCCTCCTTCTGGGGTTTAAACTGAGGTGGGATACTCAATTTTCACCATTTTAAGGGTTTAAATTGAAGGGAAATCCCCCTTTCCATCATCTGAGAGATTAGAATTCAGAGGAAACCCTCTTCTTTATTATTTTAGGGGCTTAAATTAAGGCAGCATGGTGGTGAGGGTGAAAGGGATCTAAAATGGTAGGAAATGTGAGCCTGTTGTGATGACCAAGAGGGGTGTCTCACCCAAATCCAGAGGGTCCCTATGGCACTATGGGGGCTGCCAAGCTCAACTTCCTGGTGACAGGTGAGCTGGGGGTTCCTCAAATATGGGGGGAGGTGGCTGGGGTGGCCTGGGGGAATGTGGGTGATGGAAGGGGGTAGAGGGAGTTTGGAAGGGTCTTGGGTGGCAAAAGGGCATTTTGAGAGGACACTGAGTGGTTTTGGGGGAGTCTCCAAGAGTGTGAGGGAGGTTGGGAGGGGCAGTGGGACCTGGAGGGGATGTGAGTGATGGAGTCTTGGGGTGGACTTGGGGGTGCACTGAGGGTTTTGCAGGACAGGTGAGGAGGATGATGGGGCAGACTGCCATGGGAAGATTTAGCGGGGGGGGGTGGTCCCGGGTGCAGGAGAGCCCAGCCAGAGTCATGACACGAACACCGATACAATTTGAGCATCGTGCTCCCCTTTATTGTTTACTTACACCAAGTTATACTTTGCAAAGTTCACGCCCCTTTCCCACGAGAAAGCCTCTAAGCAGCGGGGGAGCTGACCAGTGTATACCTTTTCCCAAGGCTGTTCAAGGCTGCCGGCTAGCAGGTGCCTTGCAAGCCTATCTTCAGCCTGAGGCCCCATCAGAGGTACTTCTGCAACAACCCTGGGGTGCCCAAGCTCTCCTGGGGTATCCTATGCCCCCATTCCACAAGGAATCCCTCTACAGGAAGAGGCTTTAGCTTTTGGGGGTGGGGGGGTTGCCTGGGCACACCTACTGGAAGGGAAGGGCTGATCCAAGTGGGTCTCTCAAGGACCAATGGTGAGATCATCTCCCAGAGATTTGGGGGAGCACTTTGTACCTGGATATGGAGATTGTGCATATCTCAATGGAGATGCCGAGGGATGAGCCATGTGCCAAAGAGGAGCGCAGGGGAGGGGTGCAGTGCACCAGTGAGGTGAGTCTGTGGGGTAGCAGGGAAGAAGCAGCTGGTCCCCTATTCCCCTTTGTGGCCCTTGCCCCACTGGACCTTTGGGTCCCCACTGTCTTCTATCTTCAGGTCCTGCCTCTGCCCTGGACCCTGGGGTCAAGGCTGGTCAAGGGAGTTGAGTGCAGTCTGGGTATCTTGGGGTTGAGGGCAGCCAAGGGCAACTGGGGACCCCAGAGTGGAGGGCAGCTGGGGACCCCAGGGTCCAGGGTGGACATGGGACCCAAAGGTCAAGGGTGATGGAGGGTGGCTGAGGACCCTGGGATCAAGGGCAGCTGGGGACCTGGAGTCAAGTGTGGCAGAGAGTGGTCTGGGGCCCAGGGGGCCAGGGTTTGAGGGTGGCTGCCAGACTTGGAGGTTGAGGGCAACCAAAGAACCCAGGTCACAGGCAACCTAGGGACCTGGGGATTGAGGGCACACGAGGGTCAAGGCGATGGCAGAACTCGTGGGTCAAGGGTGGCTGAGAACCCCGGAATTGTGAGAGGCCAAGGGACTCTGGGGTCAAGGACTGCTAGGGGACTCAGTGGTCGAAGGTGGTGAGGACCCAGGGATCAAGGGCAGCCAAAGGTCATGGGTGGCTGCAGAACCCAAGGGCACCACATGGAGAGCCACTTTGTGATGTTTGTTTTGATGCACCCACTGGTGGCTTTATTGGATGTCCCTGGAGTCACAGTGCAAAATTCGGGAATTTAGGTTGCCCAGAGAGGTGGTAGATACTCCATGCCTAGAAATATTCAAGGCCAGTTTGCACAGGACTTGGAGCACCTTGGTCTAGTGGAAGGTGTCCCTGCCTATGAAAAGTGTTCCTGCTCATGGCAGGGGTCTTGGAATGAGATGAGCTTTAGAAGTCCTTTCCAACCCAAACCATGCTGTGATTCTCTGATTTACACTAGATATTGGGAAGAAATTCTTCCCTGTAAGGATGGTGAGGCACAGGTTGCCCAAAGAAGCAGTGGCTGTCCCATCCCTGGAAGTGTTGATGGGCCAGGGGGTGGCAGTGTTAGAGCACAGAAGGAGGAGATTTCTCCATGCAAGTCGGGAGCCTGTGAAGTCCTGGAGCTGGAATGACCGAAGATGTGAACATCCTGTATCCTACAGCCCAGCAGCTCTCCAGAGCATGCTGGGCTTCCAGCTGAATTTTATTTGTATGCATATCTCTGGGCAAAATGAGGAAATTAAAAAACAATTACTTTAACTGAAAAATTTTAGCTAAGCAAAAGGAAAAATGAAACAGCAAGTTTTGGGTTACCACCGCTCACAGATTTGTATGAGCTGGAATCTCCCACACCTGCGCCTTGAGTGGGTCCTATGGCTTCCCATCAGCCTCAGTTTCCCCATCTACCCAGCCTGGGCTCTTCAGATGAGTTGACTCAAGAATCAACACACTGACACCAACCTCTCAACCTCCACCAACTCCCTAGAAAACCTCCAGCCCTGCCTATAAATTTGGGGCTGCTCACCTGAACAGCATCCTGGAGGTTGTGTGCATGAGCTGCACAAGACTGTGTGTTTGGGAATCACCAAGTCCTTCACCCCTTTGTAACAGGACGCCATGTGCCTGGTGCAAAGAAAAAACACAAGGACAATGGGGGAAAGAGGGTGTTATTGTTGTCCTGACCCTGTACCTCTCTCAGTTTTTGGTTTTGCGACTTGAGCTCTGGGGGTGATTTATATAAAATTCACATGCTGTAGGGAAATGCATTTTTATGGCATCCAAATACAGATTAGATCCAGCCATGATACCATATTCATAGCATATCCATTTATTAATCTGCCCTTATTCCACTATTTTATTAAGAATTGATTGTGCACACTTGGTAAAACTGGGGAGCTGAAGAGTGATTCCAAGTGTTTTATCTCCATAAAAAGAAATGAGCATTTTCCTACCCAAACTTTTGAAATTCAAAATCAATGGTATGTTAAGTACTTTTTTTAAACTGGGGCAAGCTGGGATCATTATTCCTGAGGCATTTGTTTGGTCCTATATGGCATCATGCCCAGCTCTAGTAGGGAGCAGTGTGGAGGGGAAGAAGAAAAGATGAATGCAGAGCTGACATTTAAACTCCCCTCTAACCCCACACCCCCTCCCCCCAAGGTAAGAGAAGGGGATGCTGTACAAAATCAGTAAAGGAATCTACTCAATGAGAGAACAGGGGTCTGAGCAACCTGGTCTGGTGGAAGATGTCCCTGCTCATGGCAGCAGGTTGGACTAGATGACGTTTAACAGCCCCTTCTAACCCAGACCATTCTGTGATTCTATGTTTTTTTGGTTCTGTGATTCTAGGAATAGTTAAAAACAGACATGCAGACATGTTATTTTAATTTTAAGTAAAAATTAAATAAAGACAGTAAAAGTTAATTCAGATAGCATCAATGTAAGGATTTTTTTTTACATAAATTAATGCTTCACTGAATCTTTTCTCTTTAACTCCAGCACCTATGTGAAAATGAAAGTATTTCCCAGCAAGTCATAATTAGGAGAATGAAAACCCCTGCTGTACCCTGGGACATCCACAGAACACAGGGGTGTTCATGAGTTTACTTACAGCTGGACAAAAAAAATGGCTCCAGGATGATGCACCGCATCTGCAAAGCAGCCTGAAGTGTAACCTTTCTCTACAGCCCAAGTCCCCTGGAGCTCCTTCACGTGGCAGAGCTGCAAAATAAAATAGAGTTGAAAGGATTTAATCTCATTAGAAGTCCCACTGCATGCTCTCTAAGACCCAGGCTACCTGATGCTCAGGCTCCCTGAGGCTTCAGCATGCTCTAGCCCTAGCTGTGCAAGCTTTGATTGTGCTTGTCCCTGGATATTAATTATTATGAAAAACATTCCTAAAACTCCAAAGATCTCCAAGTCACTGAGAGATCAATTTGCACTGTTTTCACTGGTATTGCCACCCAAGTGTAAAAATTAGTATTTCAAAACAAACATGTTTGGAAATACAGCTTCTCCCAAATTTTACAGGAAAGATTTTTTAATATGAGTGTCCAGGGACTCACCATGAGGGGCACCATGTCCACTTGGATGAAATCAGAAATTCAAGTGGGAAATTGCTCCGACAATCATAGGTGTATCAGTTTTGCATGGCCTGGTTTTCGGTAGCAGGGGGGGAAGCTGCTGGAAGCTTCCACCATGTCTGGCAGAGCCTATCCCTGATGGCTCTGAAGATGGACATGCCGCTGGCCAAGGCTGGGCCAATTAGAGATGGTGGTAACCCCTCTGTGATAACATATTTAAGAAGAAAATCAAAACAAAGTGGGGCACAGTTTTTTTCAGAGAAGAGGAGGAGGTGAGAACATGTGAGGGAAACATGGAGACACCAAGGTCAGTGGAGAATGAGGGGGAGGAGGTGCTCCAGACACTGGAGCCGAGATTCCTCTGCAGGCCGTGGTGATGACCATGGTGAAGCAGCTGTGCCCCTGCAGCCCATGGGGATCCACGGGGGATGCAGAGATCCACCCACAGCCCGTGGGGGAGGTGCCCGTGCCGGAGCGGGTGGATGCCTGGAGGAGGCTGTGATCCAGTGGAACACCTGGTGGAGAGAGAGGGCCCCTGCTTCCAGGCTGGAGCAGCCTGTCCGTGGAGGACTGCACCTCATGGAAGAGTGACCAACACCACAGAAGTTTTGGGAGGACTGTCTGCCCATGGGAGGGACTCACGTTGCAGCTGTTCTGGGAGGACTGCTGCTCGTGAGATTGGAACCACACTGGAGAAGTTCACAGAGAACTGTCTCCTGTGGGAAGGGACCCCATGGCATAGCAGGGGAAGGACTCCTCCCCCCGAGTAGCAGAAGAAAACCACGGGTGACAAACTGACCAAAACCCCCACGCCCTGTCTCCCTGCGCTGTCGGTGGGAAGCGGGGAGGGGTTCGGGGGCAGAAAAGGTGTTTTTAAAGGCTCATTTTACTTCTCATTATCCTCCTCTGACTCTGTTAGTAATAAATTCACTTTGTACCTTTAAGTTGAGCCTGTTTCGGCCTTGGTTTTTCTCTCCTCCCAGTCCTTATCTCAACTCATGAACCCTTCATTAATTTTTCTCTCCTCTGCCCAGCTGTGGCAGGGGAGGGTGAGCGAGCGACTTTCATGGGTGACTGGCATTGGGCCAGTGTCAAACAATGACAATAGGATATAAAATCACAGAATTATTTGGGTTGGAAAAGCCCTCTGAGATCATCAAATCCAACTGTTCCACCAGCACTGCCAAGCCCACCACTAACCCATGTCCCCAAGTGCCATGTCCATGTGGCTTTTAAATCCTCCCAGGGATGAGGACTCCACCAGTACTCTGGACAGACTGTGCCAGGGCTGAACAGCCCTTTCCAAGAAGAAATTTTCCCCAGTATCCAACCCAAGCCTTGGCACAACTTGAGGTTCTTTCCTCTTATCCTGTTGCTTGTTACCTGGGAGAAAAGACTGATCCCCACCTGGCTACAACATCAGAAGGACATGGACCTATTGGATCAGGTGTAGAAGAGGTCACAAAGATATTCTGAGGGCTGGAGCACCTCTGCTCCAGAGGCAGGTTGGGAGAGCTGGAGGTGTTCAGCCTGGAGAAGAGAAGGCTTCAGGGAGACCTTAGAGCCTCTTCCAGTGCCTAAAGCGGCTCCAAGAGAGCTGGAGAGGGATTTTGAACAAGGGTCTAGAGTGACAGGACAAGGGTTAATGGCTTCCCACTGCCAGAGGGCAGGTTTCCATCAAAGATACCTGCTGGGAAGAAACAACCAATCTTCCTTCAGAGTTTCTCCATTGGCCTTGACACAACAGCCCACTTCCACCACATGACAAATGCTGGGTAGTGGAAATTCCTCTTTTGTTGCTCCTGAGTATATGGTTGTACCATCTCCATCTGCTGTGAGGGGCATTCAAAACTGTTGAGATGCTCCTTTGGGAAAATAACATGTGGGTTAAATAAATGTGTGGGCTCAAGCCAAGAAAACCTCCCAGAGAGCATCTCTGGGGAGCAGGGCAGCCACTCAAATGTGATTGGTATCAGCAGTAGCTGTGCCCGTTGATTTATTGCAGGAGTTATCCAATTCCCACTAAGGATAACACTAAAGAAGGGGAAAACCATTTTAACTCCAAATTACAAGTGAGTTATTGCTGCGACTATTCAGTTAATAGGAAAATACTTTTCAGACTAATTAAGTGTTTCATTTTGATTTAATTTTTTCTATTGGGGTCCAGGATGGAAAAATATGATTGTAGTCCATGTCAACAGGCTCCAAGGGATGAGAATTTGACCTAATATGTCTGAAAACATCTTCAAATCATGCTAACTTTAAGGACTTTACATGCTGGGAATTTTATTTCAGCACAATAAATTATCTTGGGTTTTTTAATAGCACAGAATTTTTTTGTATAAATTACATCCTCAAAGCTCACCAGTTTGGAAAAGTAATAACAAGGATGAGAAATGGAGAAGGTTATATTAGATGAGAGGTAGAGAGTAAACAAAACATCAATTGCATTTAAATCTTGGGTGGCAGAAAATCTATTTATTTGTAATATTAAATGGATCCCTCCCATATGGTTATGGAGAGGAGTTTCTAGGTGAAAGGTAAAACTATCTGAAAATTACCAGAGATTTAATAAAGTTCGGAAATTGCATGAGATCAACCATTACTCCAAACTACTCGTGACCATGCACTAAACATTTCCAAGTGAGCTTTATTACCCCTCTCTTAAAGTGGGATAAGGAAACCAAGGAAAGGCATAAAACCTCAATTAAGCCTAATTTCTCCTTCTCCTTTTAGCTCAAACCTAACAAATACAAGGGTGTTTTTTTCTTACAAACATTATCTTAGTTATGATTTACACACTGTTAGAGAAAAGAGATAAATTCCCAGGGAATTTGTGCCCATGAAAGGCCAGCAGCTCTTTTGTGGCTTGAACTGAAGTTGTTGGAAGTTTCCAAAATGTTGCTGTATTTTTCTGCAGCAAGTAAGCATATTCCATAGGTTTTGGGAGAATAGTCCTTTCTGCATTAAATCTTTATGAGCAACAAAGAAACTATTTCTGTTGAGAAGGAAGAAAATCTTTTTACCTCAAGAATTTTAAAAGCTCATAATGTAAAATAAACGGGAAAGTATGGCACATGCTGTCTTAACCTTCCTGGACAAATCCAAAAAGTATCTCAAGTTTATATGAATAATACAACTGTAGAGTGACATTACATAAAACAAAGATGTGTGTCTTGGGGTGACTTTATGATGTGTATCCCATATTGCTGCCCTATGCCCAGAAATTAACTTTGTGCCTTTCTATGCCTCTAAATTGAGCCTGAGAGGGGGAAGGAAAAACTGAGCAAAACTTTTTCAAAGCAGTTTGCAGCTTGTTCAAAGTCACACAGAGATAGCAACTTTTGCCCAGCTGCGGCAGGGGAGGGAGGAAGCACCCGGTTTTGCTGTTTCCCGAGTCAGTTTTTTGGCCAGTTGTTCAGCTTCGTCTTCTCCGGAGAGAGACTGAGAGTTGAATTTTTTTCCTTCCCTGGAATTTTGGATTTTCTCCCTTTTCCACTGGACTGCTCAATATTAGAACACATCGGGAGGACTTTCCACCGAGCGCAGAGGGCCTGGCCCTGGGCCAAGCCCCAGCTCTGAGGAGACCAGAGGGAGGACTCTAACACTTTCCTAGTTTTTTTCCTCCACAGCGAGAGATTTTATTATTTAGCATTATTATCCTTTTCCCATGTGTTTGTTAAATAAATAGTTTTTATCTCTTTCACTTTCCTTTGAGGAAAATTTATTTTTCCCCAAACCTGGCGGGGGAGGGGTGGTTGTGCCTTCTCTCAGAGGATATATTTCTAAATTCGGCCAAACTGGAACAATGTGTAAGGGCTATAAGCTGCCACACAGTGTGTCCCTCTCCATCTGAGCTGAAGTCATTAGCTCATATCTACTTTTTTTTAAGTGTCTTTGAATGTCATGAAACATTTCTGACTATGGTAAAAACATGATGATGACCTATATCAGCCAAAAGAATTAGAATGAAAATCATTATCATTAGTATTTTATGTACCAGGAAACAACATGGAAGTCAAAAGAAATTCTACTTTTTCATCTGAAATTCAGCAACAAGAGCAGAACACAAATGCAATGGCCATGGGAAATGCAGTGAGCTGCAAGTATCCAACCAGCGGCAGTTGAGTATGAAAAACAGTGAGGAGGACTTTGGGTAGCAAAGATTGTAATCCAGCAAAAAAAAGGGCTGATGGACTGCCCCTGAGCCCCTGAGTTCCCTTAGAGAAGAGAGGTGGGCATTTCTGTAACATGGCTCATCTTCTTCTCAGTGCAGAATGGGGCAAAGGACCTGCATGGCCCCAAATGTGCCTTTTCCCCACGGACCAGAAAAGGGATCCCAAATGACCAGTCCCTATGGGGAGATCCTGAATGGAGAACACCAAAAGCAAGGTGGGTCTAATCCTTGACTTTTGTGCCCAAAGCTGAAGAATGTACTACCTACAGAAAAACTCCACATCTCCAACAGAGAATCCAAATCATCTTCATTACGAGTTAGAGACAAGAGGAGCTGAGCTCTGTCATGCAAGGCGCTCAGAGACTTGATCCAAAAAGTGTTTTCCTCACAGAAGTTCTGCAAATTTCCTTAGGGAAATATCTTGAACATCAGCCTGTTTTATGGAATCATCATTGAATCACAGAACAATTTAGTTTGGGAGGGAGGTTTAAGATCATCCAGTTCCACCCCCTGCCATGGACAGGGACACCTTTCACTAGACAAAATTGCTCCAAGGCCCATGCAACCTGGCCTTGAATACTTCCAGGGATGGGATGGTCACAGCTTCTCTGGGCAACCTGTGCCAGGGCCTCATCATCCTCACAGGAAAAAATTTCTTTGCAGTGTCCAATCTAACCCGTCTCTCTGTCACTGTGAAACCATTCCCCTTGTCCTGTCACTCCAGGCCCTTGTCCAAAGTCCGTCTCCAGCTCTCTCAGACCTCCTTTAGGCCCTGGAAGGCTTATGACCATTACCCTGCCACCTGCAACCTCCCCTGTTACCCAGCCAAGATGACAAGAAGAGTAAGCATCCAGCTAGAAGTGAGCACCTGGATCCCTGCACTGCTGATACCTGTGCCCATCATCACACTGACCTCTTCGCTAGCTTCCAGGCACAAAAACATGGGTCATCACTGCTTTTGTGACCACCTGGCAGCTGGACAAGCCACATGCTTAGACTTCAGTGCCCATTTCCAGATACTGGAGTTCCCTATCGCTGTGACAGTGTTGGTCATCCCTCTGGCCTCATCACACTGTCATTTGTCCACATCATCCCCTCAATACTACAGATCAACTCCAAAGGAGGAATGAAACCTTTATTTTATTTATTATATCACTCCTCTGATTAATTAAGAAATCATCACCTTTGCATTCTGTGTGGTTTCCCTGAACTAGGGTATATCCTGTTAATATATTTCAGCCTATTTCCATGATTCTTTTAGTAGACTTGCTATAATATTTATAATTTTCTACTTTGTCCTTTATCCTTCCATGACTAAATCACCAATGCATTAAATAAAGCCATTAGCACACTAAAAAAAAGCTGAAAAAGTACTAAATAAAGTCATGAATGCACTAAATAAACCTGAACTAGAGCATTACCATGTTTCTTTACACTTTCCTCCACCATGAAGGATGCATTGTTTTAATTCCTCCATTAAAGACTTTCTGCAGTGACAGAAGTTCTTTTCTCTACAAATGACAGAGGTGACCCTGGACCTCATTGTTCCCAGGTAAGGAAACTACAAAATCACTTCACAGTACTGCAGAACTGTGGGGAAAGTAAAAGATAATTTGAAAGGGAGCAGGCACAGCTGGATGAAACCATGTCTGTGTGCAATACAGTGCTATCAACCACTTCTTACATCCAACAGTGTGATTCACAGGCTCCTGCACTAGGGAAGCCCACATGAAGCAAAAGACAATAAACCACCATGAACCACCAACTGTCAACACTACCAAGCATCAGAAAATGGGATTGTTCATCTAGTTTATTCAGTTACTTTTTCCTCCAGAGCAGGCCATTAGTCTAGTGCAAATCTCTGCCCTTTTGAGACATGCCTGGATTTTTCTGAGATTAGCAGACTGAAATCTATGTCTTTCCCACAAGATCTGTTTAACAGAACCTTTCAAAGCTCAATAAAGGTGTTGGGGTGTGCAACAGAGATATTGGGGATAGCATTGTGCTTTTAATATTTTTAACTTGAGATGATGATTCAGCCCAGATTCAACCCATTGCTTCAACAGCTTGTGTAAGCCTAGAAGGGTCTCTGTTCCCCATGCAGTAATATCACCCTCCTGTGATCAATCATCAATACTCTTAATTGCCTCCAAGCAATGGACCTCCAGCCAAGGGTGCTGGAGAAGAAAACAGCCAGACGTGCTGTCTATGACATGGACTCTCCTGCACTGTCCACTACATGGACACATAGATTGGAATTAATTGAAAAAAGGGATAAAAAAAATTAATCTAAACATAGTGGTTGATTTAGATGGAAGACGTTGGCTTTAAAATGTCTGTAGACTTTCACTGTTTTCTGTTGAGTCTCCAATGTGCAGAGCATCTTCTCTATCACAAGCATGTGAGCAGGAGCTGTGTAAGAGTCACCAAAGGCGATGGCATGGCATCATCTTAGTTGTCTAAAAGTGGCCACCATGCTCAGGCAGAGGCTCTTCTTCCACATGAGGAGGCACCATGGGATCCAATCAGGGAACCAAAGACGTCCATGTGTTAGTTAGCAGATGAAAACTCAGCACTGATCCCCTGTTTGCAAGAGAGGAGACCTGCATAAATGTCAAAGGACAGGTTTCTTCCAGGGACCTTGCTGACACACTAACAAGCCCACCATGTTCAGGTGCCTGAAAGGCTTCCATGGGACAAGGAGGTCTCTAACGAGCTTTGAGGAATTCCACGATTAGCCTGAGTTAGAGGTGTCATGTATCACAAATTCTCCCTTGGTCCCAACTTTTGCAGACTGTGGCCTGTGCCTCTGGAAGAGCTGACATCTCCTTGCAGCACAACAATATAGTTCAATTTGGTTCAATTGTTTTCAGGTTTTAGTTGAAATCCTTCCCCTAACAAAGTGTTCAGCAATGAAGAACAGTTCATCATGACCAGCAAAATGTTCTTTTTGTGTTACTCTCACTGTTAAAAACTTAAGCCTTATTCCCACTTTGGTGTAATTAATTTCTCACCGTAAGACCTTTTTCTATTTTTTGTCTGACACCAGATCCCTGTGGCCCATGTAAATTCACACATGATGATCCAACTCTTCCATATGAAATGAGTGCCCAGAGGCTCAGACTGTAAAACATGCTTTCCAAACTTTTAACAATTCTCTGGATTTTTCTTCCAACCCTCTTTATGTTTTAACATAGTTTTTAAAGGATAACCATAAAAACTCAGTATAATAATCCTATATTGGTTGCAGCATCATAAAACAGAGATTATCCTTACCCAGTGCTTCCAGCACTCTCCTCCTGATACATATAGAATTGTTTGACTCTTCTCAACAAGTCATTTCTCAGACACAAGTGTTCCTGAGGAAAAAGCCCTAAATACATGAAGTTCATCTACTATTTGGATTGCATGGATGTTTCCAAGTGTCCCAAGGACAGGAAACAGCCAGCACATCAAACAGGGAGCTGTGCAAAGTCCAGCATCATGGAGGTGCTCATCCCAGAGGGGTGTCCCCCCATCAGGGCCATAGATTCACAGAACCATTCAGGTTGGAAAACCCTCTGAGACCACTGAGATCAAACATTCCCCCAGCACTGCCAAGCCACCACTAAACTGTGTTCCCAAGTGTCACATCCACATATCTATTAAATCCCTTTAGGGATAGGGACTTCACCACTGCCCTGGGCAGCCTGTCCCAGCACCCAACAACCACTTTCACGGAAGAAATTTTCCCTAGTATCCAATCTCACTTGCATGCCTTTTTCACCCATGGCTTGAAAATTCCACCGAAAACTCTGGGATGGGATGCTGGAAAATTATTAAAAATTCATTGTAATACAGAAGGAGAGAGAACATGATGTGCCGGTTTGACCAAATTTAGAAATATATCTTCTGAGAGAGGGCAGGTTACAAACCACCCCTCCCCCACCAGGTTTGGCAAAAAAACCTTTTTCCTCAAAGGAAAGTGAAAGAGATAAAAACTATTTATTTGATAAAAACTATTTATTTAACAAAAACACAGGAAAAGGATAATAGTGCTAAACAATACAATCTCTCTGTGGAGAAAATACCTGGGAAAATTTCAGAGTCCTTCCGTAGTCTCTCTCTCTCCCCCTCCTTGGAGTTGGGACAGGGTGGTGGGCCCACCTCCAGGGCCAAGGCCTCAGTGGAAAGTCCTCCCATTGTATTCTGATGTTGAAACTGTCCAGCAGAGAAAAGGGAAAAAAACCCGAAGTTCCAGGAAAACAAAAGTTCAACTTTCCGGAGGAAAAGGAGCTGAAAAACTGGCCAAAAGCTGTCTGGAAAGAAAGCAAGCCAGGTGCATCCCTCCGCTCTCACTCTCCTGCCGCAGCTGAACACAGAGAGCCGTCTCTATCTCTGTGTGACCTTGAACAAGCTGCAAACTGCTTTGAAGAAGTTTTGCTCAGTTTTTCCTCCCCCCTCTCAGGCTCAGTTTAAAGGCATAGAAAGGCACAAGATTAGTTATTGGGCATAGGGCAGTGATATGGCATACACATCATAAACTCACCCCAAGACACATGGCCTGTGAGGAAATGGGGAGTGCTGTGCTCTTCCCATGGCTAATCACCAGGAAAGAAAAACTAAGCCAAGGAGAAAGGACACATTTGGGTTTCCCCCAGTGCCAGCAGGGAGCTACCAGCTGCCATGAAAGTCCCATGGTGGTCTTGGGGGAAGGCTCAGAACCACAAAGCACGATGGGGAATCAGCCACTGAAGCCACAGGAGTGAGATGCTAAGACACCTCAGCAGCACCACTCCTCCCCTTCCAACACCCATGGGCAAAATAGGGTGAAAAAAGTAGAAAAAAAACCCCAACAACAAAGACAAAAACAAAACAAAAAAATAAAAAACACACAAAAATTTAGCATTGACCCAGCACATCTTAGAAGGTTGCCCAGGGCAGTGGTGAAGCCCCCATTCCTGGAGGATTTTAAAAGCCATGTGGATGTGGCACTTGGGGACATGGGACAGTGGTTGGCTTTGCAGTACTGGGGGAATGGTTGGATTCAATGGTCTCTCAGAGGGCTTTTCCAACCTCAAGGATTCTGTGATTCTATGATTACAAGCGAATAAACCTCCCCCAAACCACAGATGTCCCCTCTGGGTGCCTCACAGGGACTGCCTATAGGAGCTACACCAGGAGGCATCATTCCAGCACATTCATCTCTTGAAATACATGGCTGGTATTTCTGTTCCTCCTTGCACATTGTAGTATCACTGGGACTTAGCCTCAAGAAGCAGGGGACCTTCCTAGAACTTCCTGAGAAGGAGAGGAGACTGCAGTGAAGGGAAGAGCCTGAGTGCAGCTGCTCACTGCCAGCATGACTACATGGCAGATTGGTTATATCACACTCATGTAAATCCACCAAGGAAGGGGTTTCTGGTGCTTACAGTTTCAGAAGCAACCACTGGATGGCTGGAGATGTACTCTGTGCCTCACACCACTGCCCGCAACACCATCCTGGACTTTGAAAAGCAAGACATGGCACACCAGAAGGAACTGAGTCGTGCAACAGGGCTCATTTCAAAAGCAGCCTTCTAGAGACCTGGGCCAGAGACCATAGGATTAAGTGGATGTATCATATTCCCTGTCATGCACCAATCTCTGGGAAAACTAAATGGTACAATGGACTGTTAAAAACCACATTGAAAGCAATGGGTAGTGGGACCTTCAAACACTGGGATCTATACTTAGAGAAGGCCACGTGGTTAGCTAATAACTGACACTTCACCAATCAAGCTGGCCCTGCCCAATCAAAACCCCCACGAACCATAGAAAGGGATAAAGTCCCCGTGGTGCATATGAGAAATGTGTTAGGGAAGACAGTTTGGATTAATCCTGCCTCAAGTAAAGGCAAACCCATCCTTGGGATTGTTTTTGCTCAATGGCCTGGGTGCACTTAGTGGGTAAGGCAGAGGGATGGGGAAACACAATGTGTACCTGGAGAGGAATCTGATTTTTCAGAGCAGTCTGTAATGTTGAATTCTATAATACTGGTTGTTGAATGACTCTGTGTCAGAAGTGCCATGGCCAATGATGATGGATTGCTCCAGATACACCAGCTGGGAGCTCCTGATGCAGCAACCAGCCAACAGCACACCTGCCCTCCTGCCCTGGAAGACATCTAGGAAGGATAGAACCCACAGTCATGAACTGAATGAACTCAGCGGACATCTGGAAGGGATGGTCATGCCTATGGAAATGATAACTGTGCTTATGTATATTTATATATATATGTCTATCTACATAGCTGAAAGGTGTAGGATCTGGGCATGAGTGGGTGGTACAGAATCAGGGGTGGCTAATGTCCTAGTTTTTCCCACAGGTGTGGAGAATGACGTTTTTGAAGAATGTTCTAGAAGCCTAGAGCCGTGTGGGCACCACAAGGTTGCTATTCTATACCACTCACATCATCACCAGAGTGCAGCTTCGGGGGGAAGGAAAAGGTGAATGCACACCAGAAGTGGTGACATTCTCTTCTTCTTTGGGGAAGTTGCCACAGTTGCCACTGTAGACTT
Organism: Corvus moneduloides; assembly: GCF_009650955.1. NCBI lineage: Eukaryota > Metazoa > Chordata > Aves > Passeriformes > Corvidae > Corvus > Corvus moneduloides. Next base: position 17,285,577 of record NC_045477.1, read on the forward strand.
GCCCCTCTCCCACTGCTGCCTGTCCCTTCTCATCCCTCAGAACACAGCTCCAAGCAGCAAACACAGCCAGGTCCAGCAGAGTGCATGTGCCATGGGTGCCAGTGCTGGAAGCACCTGTGGGGAACAGAGCAGCAGCAAACAGAGCTGAGCCGAGTTGAGCCAAGCTCAGCTGAATACTGCCAGACACAGCCAAGCCCAGTGCACCAGTCAGAGCAGTGCAGCCCAGACAAGATGGCTTAGGGGGTTTGTCCATCATTGTTTTTCTTTGTCTCTGGCTCGGGAAAGGGAAACTGTGGCCAACTGTGGAAACAACTGCCATCTTCACAGAATCACAAAACATTCTGAGTTGGAAGGAAGCCACAAGGATCGAGTCTGACTCCTGGCCCTGCACAGCACCATCCCCAAGAGTCACACCACGTGCCTGAGAGCATTGTCCCAATGTTTCTTGAGCTCTAGCAGCCTGGACCACTTCCCTGGGGACCCTGTTCCAGTGCCTGACCACCCTCTGGGTGAAGAACCTTTTCCTAATATTGAACCTAATCTTCCCCTGACACAACTTCATGCCATTCCCTCGGGAATGTCACTGGTTACCAGAGATCAGCATCTGCCCCTCCTCTTCCCCTCACAAGGAAGTTGTAACTGCAATAAGCCTCAGCCTCCTCTTCTCCAGGCTGAACAGACCAAGTGACCTCAGCCGTTCCTCGTACAGCTTCCCCTCGAGGCCCTTCACCATCTTCATTACTCTCCTTTGGACACTTTCTAATCATTAATGTCTTTCTTATACTGTGGTGCCCAAAACTGCACACAATATTCTTGTCATTGTCTCAGGAAAAACTGCATGTCCCTCCCAGGCTGTGGAAACACCTACCACCTTGTCTTTGTCTTGGCGGCCACATGGAACTGAGTCAAGGTGGCGTCCTGGTTTGAAAGACAGGTGTCTGCTAAGGAAGGCAGAAGCCTCCCTTGGAATGGCAGATACAACCCCCTTCCCTCCAAGTTATTATAATTTTGAAATCAAGGGGCTTTTAGGCAAAGATGTGGGAAATAGGAATAACAGTTCTTTACTATTACATATATAACCAGTCAAACAAAACAACAATAACTATGGCAGTAACAGCAATCACAAACCCAGTCCCAGCCTTCTCGGCTGTCAGGCCCTTTCCCCTCGGGTGCAGTTCCGCTCGCAGCCGGCAGGGGCGCTGGCGGCTCCCGGTGAGCAGGGCAGGTGCGATGGTTCCCCCGCGGCTGCAGGGGGCGCTCCGGAGCGAGCTCGGGGAGCACGCGGCACCGGTGCCCTGGGATCCCGGGAGGGATGGGACAAAGGCTTCACAAATCGCTGGGCAGCTGATCCCGGTGTCCGGCCGGACCCTCAGGAACAGCAGGCTGGAACGGCAGGCTAGAGTGGCAGGGACGAGCACAAATCCTGAGTGGCAGGCAAGATGTATCCAAACGGGGAACCCCCTGGAGGTGGAGGTCCAGGCAGGCAGGGTGAGCACGGCTACAACGTAGCGAAGGCTTGAAGCAGCGGTGGGGCAGGGCGGCCAGGGCCCGGCTCCGAGCGGGGCAGGGAAGGCGGGCTTGGGATCCCGGCATTGTTTCCCGCAGAAAGGAAAGCGGCCGTCGGAAAAACAGCTTTCTCTCTCTCTGGACACCGAGACCAAACTGCCCCCAAACCCAGGTGAAACAAAAGAGTAGCCAGGCGCACCCCACCCTCAGTGGGTAGCTCTTTGTTTTCCTTAAGTACCGAGCAATTAGCAACAGTATGGGGGGAAAATTCCTTTAACAGAAAAAAACTAGAACTCTTAAAATCCCCACAGGTGGTGAACATCTTTGATGTGTAAAGCACCTTCTCTCTTGTATACTCATGTTATTAATATTGCTGTTACTGTTCATTTCTCATCCCATTGCTGTTTGCTTTCAGTAAATTGTTATCTCTACCCATAGTCTCTGCCTTTGCCTTTCTCTAACTGGAGGGGGGCAGGGGAGAGGAGGAATGGCTTATCTGGAGTTTAATTCCCAGCTGGTTTTAAACCGCCACATTATGTAAAAGAAGAAAATCCACCCAGAGGATTTTACATAGTTTTGAAACTGTTTTCCCCTTTTGCAGTGTGACCTGTTCCTTCACTTTGAGGAACTGGACTTTTTCCCCTGGAAGTGCTGTTGGCTGTTCAAAATGGAAACAAATACCTTAGTTGGCTCCTAACACCTGCATGCAGAGGCAAGGTTAGAGCAGGGAGGGCTGAGAGGCCTGCAACCAATGCAGAATATTATCACAGAATATAACTGCCAAGATGGGATGCTAAATCCTTTTCTACTTCCCTCATTCATCCCATCTGACAATATAATAACTTTGCCTAACAGCTAGAAACCATTTCCAACTAATAGTATTTGTTATCTGCAGCAATAGCATTATCCTAATATCCACAGGGTCACGCAGCTGCCTTGTACAAGATATTGCATTCTCATAATGCATTTTCTGCTCCACACCTTCATCTCAGTTATTTATGAAACAAAAAATAAATAATAATTACATCAAGCAGAAGAAGCTGCAAGCTCTGAGCACCGGTTTTCCAGGCATAACTGAACCACAAGAGGCACTCTGCTGATGAATACAAACCCCAAATATTTACAATGCTCAACTATTATGTTAGCCAGAACAGCATTGCAAAATACCTAATTTTCTATCCAAGCTCCAGATTTTCTTACCTATTACTCCTTATTACCCTTAAATTACTCTATGTCATCTTTGGGGATGTCAGCCCCTCTTCTGAAGCCCCTCCCCATCCCAGCAGCTCAGGCTCCTTCAATGGAGCCTACAAAAAGATGAAGAGAGACAATTTACAAGGGCCTGGAGTGACAGAAAAAGGCTTCACACTGCCATAGGGTACGGTTAGATGGGATATTGGGAAGGAATTCTTCCCTGTAAGGGTGGGAAAGCCCTGGCACAGGTTGCCCAAAGAAGCTGTGGCTGGCCCATCCCTAGAAGTGTTCAAGGTCAGGTTGGATGGGGTTTGGAGCAACCTGGTGCAGTGGAAGGTGTCCCTGCCCATGGCAGGGGGCTGGACTTCATGATCTTGAAGGAGCCTGGCAACCCAAACCATTCTGTGATTCTGTAATTTTATTATTACCTTGCAGGAAAACCATGGTTTGATTTTTTTCATTCTCATTTCAAAATGAAAGAAAATCTGAAAATCAAATCAATGTATGTCTAGCTTTGCATCCATACAAAAATAATTGCACCCCAAGGGGCTTATCAGTGTCCACATTCATCTGAAGGTCTCCCCTTCCATCATGAGAGCCCTCTCCCCCTCATCTTGCTGCTGTTTCTTCATGCCTGAGATTCTCTTCTATTGTCACAAGCTTCCACGCCCTGCAAATTATGTATACATGGGTGTGAAGCAAAGGTCAGATTGTTTTAAGCCATTATAACAATTTGGAGGTTAGAATTTTTCTTTTTATTTTTTTTCTTTTTCTCTCAGGGAATTTTTATCCCATCTGTTGCCTAAGAGATGATAATGACAGTATTTAAGAGGCAGAAGATGTAGCCAAGGAGGAGGGGAAGGGGTGCAGCTGGCTGCACTATTGTAGCTTAGGGGCATTCCCCTGGGAAGGGCAGAGATACTTCAAGATTTTGGCTGGGGGCTGAGGGGCTGGGCTCAGCTCCTCTCTCTCGGGATTGGAGTGGAGACAGGTGGGGTTTGGGGCCGGACCGTTGCTGCCCTAAGGATTCACTGCCACTGTGGAGCTTTTGTCCTCCCACTGGTTCTCCTACCATGGGTGAGCCTTTGCTCATAAAAGTGGGTGTTGAACTGGGACCTTATTAACACCCGACCTCACTGACTCAAGGACTCTCACCATCTATTCGGGTGCCCAAGGGGAAAACCCAGGACTCTTCCCCACTCCCCCCTCTGAGGGAGCCTCTCCCAGCTGCTTTCGGGAGCCCAGCTGCCACTGCCCAGCCCTGCTATCTTCTGCCAATGCTTTGGGTTTTTCCCTACACTTTAATCCGATACCCCATGTCTGTGCAACCCCCCGCAGTTCCTGCTACAGCTGTGGAGTTTCTCCTACATTTTGTTTGCCACCCCATGGTCTGCTCACCTCTGCCGTTCCAGCCTGCTGCTGCAAGATTCCTGCCACAGGCCATTTCACCATCCGGAGGGGCACAGGGACAGGCTGTCCCCCGTGAGTTTGCAAAGGGAGCCCCTTCTCTCTCTCTCCTGCCGCCATTCACCGTGTGGAGAGAGGCGGCTGGGCTCGCGCCACAGCGCCCCCTGCAGGCGCGGGGAAGCAGCGCACCAGCGCCCCCTGCCGGCTGTGAGCGGAACTGCACCGAGGGGAAAGGGCCTGACAGCCGAGAGAGGCTGGCACTGGGTTCCTGGTTCTGTTTGTGGTTGCTGCTGGTGTTGATTGTTTGCCTTGTTATATTTATACCTGTATATATTCTAGTAAAGAACTGTTATTGCTTTTCCCATATCTTTGCCTGAAAGCCCCTTAATTTCAAAGTTACAATAAGTCAGAGGGAAGGGGGTCATATTTTCCATTCCAAGGGAGGTTCCTGTCTTCCTTGGCAGACACCTGTCTTTCAAACCAAGACATAACAATAGCTTAAAATGATAATATTAATGTAATCTACTTTGCAATCAGGATTTTTCTGCATGAATTTCTTGTAAAAGCAGATAATCTTTTTCCACGTCTCCTTTATGCTCATAATTGAACACAAAAACTTCAAAACATGTTTCTTTTGTTGTTTTTGTTTGGTTTTGCAAGGCAAGAGTTGAAAGTTTGCCTCACCTACTACCACACACCATGGAGAATGCACCCAAGGGTACCCTGATGCACCTCCTTCCCTTCAAAAAAGACACAATTCTCACTGGGGTCACTCAAAAGTCTCTGAAGAGTGCCACAAGCGACATCCCCTTCATTTGATGTCCCCCCTTCTCATCCCTCAGAGCCAACCTCTCCAGCTGAGCTCCTCCATAGCCAACAAGGAAAAAAAGAGCCATCCACAAGGCTAAGTCATCTTGCCTCTTGTATTTCTCTTATGCAGAAGGGTCTTGTTGGGGTTTTAGTTTAGTCTGGTTTTTTTCCCTGTTAAAGGAATTTTCTCCCATATGCATGTTGCTAGGGGACAAATAGCTGTACTTAAGAAAGACAAAAGGGGAGTGGGGCGGACCTGGCTACTCCTTTGTCTACACCTGGGTGTGGGGTCAGTTCGCTCTCAGCGTCCGGAGAGAGAAGCTGCAGAGAAAGGAGCTGCTGCTTCTTTCTTTTTGGCCGTTCTTTCTTCCTGCTGGAAACAACGCCGGGACCCCAAAAGCCGCTTTCCCTGCCCTGCTGGAGACCGGGCTGTGGCTGCCCTGCCCCGCTGCTGTTTTGAGCTTCCGCTACGCTGTAGCCCTGCTCGCCCTGCCTGCCTGGGCCTCCGTGGGTTTTTCTCATCTGGATACATCTCGCCTGCCACCCGGGATTTGCGTCCGTCCCTGCCGTTTCAGCCTGCTGTTCCTGAGAGTCCGGGATCAGCTGCCCAGGGGTTTGTGAAGCCTTTGTTCCATCCCTTCCCGGGATCCCGGGGCACTGGTGCCACGTGTTTCCCGAGCTCGCTCCGGAGCGCCCCCTGCAGCCGCGGGGGAACCATCGCACCTGCCCTGCTCACCGGGAGCCGCCAGCGCCCCTGCCGGCTGCGAGCGGAACTGCACCCGAGGGGAAATAGCCTGACAGCCGAGAAGGCTGGGACTGGGTTTGTGTTTGCTGTTACTGCCATAGTTGTTGTTGTTTTGTTTGACTGGTTATACACATATATATATATATAGAGTAAAGAACTGTTATTCCTATTTCCCACATCTTTGCCTAAAGGCCCTTGATTTCAAAATATAATAACTCAGAGGGAAAAGGGGTTATATCTGCCACTTCAAGGGGGGCCTCTGCCTTCCTTAGCAGACACCTGTCTTTCAAAACCGAGACAGGTCTGCACCTGGAAATGTTTGGAGTCACCAGGGTGAGTGGGCTGGACACTTCTCTCCTTAGATCAGTTCTGCTCAGCTCACACGGTGATGCTGCAGCATCCCAGCAGGGAAATACAAAGCCATGTGGTTTCCAGGGATGTTTATAAATTTAGGAGCCATGGAAATCTGGGCTGAAAATGTCATAACAGCCGCAGTAGAGTGATACACATTTTGATTTATTGGCGTTTTTAAATTTAAAAAAGTAAAGCTGCAGGTCTTGAAGTGGGTATACCTGCAGCCAGAGCCCTCATTACGCAGCGTCTCCACTGGGATGTGCCATAGCAAAGCTCCCAGAGTCTGGAGAAGGAACTCATCATTCTCTTGGTGGTTTAACACCATTTTTCATCCATTTGCACCAACAGTGCAGCACTTGGTGACACAGAGATCTGTCTTTATTCCTGTGCCATCTGCATAGATTTTTCTGCTTTTGACTGCCTCCCTCTACTCTCAGGGAGCTATGTGACCTTTGCTGTGCATTTACCACACCATGACAGTCTGAAAATAGCCAGGAGTGAGGGCAAGGCTTTTTTCTTGGAAGAGAAGAAAAGCCTTATGACTTGAACCCCAGAGAACCCAGGAACAACTGGGAAACCACTCCCAAACCAGGCTTTACTTCAGCTTCCTGGCTTAGTGGCTTTCTTCCCCATTTCTTCCTCGGAAATCTGGGCAAAGTCTGTGGAGAGCTGGGCATCTTTCAGGGTCTTTCAGTGTCAGTCCTTCAGTTCAGACCTTCCAGGTCATAAAATCCTTGGTCTTCGTTGCACACCTCTGATTGGAAATGTCACCTCTTCCATATCCCGGAAGGTGTTGGGGTTTTAGTTTAGTCTTAGTTTTTTTCCTGTTAAAGGAATTTTCTCCCATATGCATGTTGCTAGGGGACAAATAGCTGTACTTAAGAAAGACAAAAAGGGAAGTGGGGTGGGCCTGGCTACTCCTTTGTCTACACCTGGGTGTGGGGTCAGTTCGCTCTCAGCGTCCGGAGAGAGAAGCTGCAAAGAAAGGAGCTGCTGCTTTTTTTCTTTTTGGCCTTTCTTTCTTCCTGCTGGAAACAACGCCGGGATCCCAAAGCCGCTTTCCCTGCCCTGCTGGAGACCGGGCTGTGGCTGCCCTGCCCCGCTGCTGCTTCGAGCTTTCGCTACGCTGTAGCCCTGCTCGCCCTGCCTGCCTGGGCCTCCGTGGGTTTTTCCCATCTGGATACATCTCGCCTGCCAGGATTTGTGCTCGTCCCTGCCACTCTAGCCTGCTGTTCCAGCCTGCTGTTCCTGAGAGTCCGGGATCGGCTGCCCAGGGGTTTGTGAAGCCTTTGTTCCATCCTTCCCCGGGATCCCAGGGCACTGGTGCCACGTGTTTCCCGAGCTCGCTCCGGAGCGCCCCCTGCAGCCGCGGGGGAACCATCGCACCTGCCCTGCTCACCGGGAGCCGCCAGCGCCCCTGCCGGCTGCGAGCGGAACTGCACCCGAGGGGAAAGGGCCCGACAGCCGAGAAGGCTGGAACTGGGTTTGTGATTGTTTGCTGTTACTGCCATAGTTGTTGTTGTTTTGTTTGACTGGATATATATATAGATATATAGATATATATCTATATATATATATATATAGTAAAGAACTGTTATTCCTATTTCCCACATCTTTGCCCTAAAGGCCCTTGATTTCAAAATATAATAACTTAGAGGAAAAAGGGGTTATATCTGCCACTTCAAGGGGGGCTTCTGCCTTCCTTAGCAGACACCTGTCTTTCAAAACCGAGACAAAGGCTGACCTGACTTTTCAGAGCAGGGATGATGCTGTGTCTGAGATGAGACAGCTCCTCTTTGACCTGACCTGATCAATAGATACCCTCCTCTCCCTTCTTGCTGCTGAGAACATTCTCCTTGGTCCATCCCCCCAGGCTGGTGCCTACCTACATTACTCTGTTACGATTTTCAAATTATCTAGAATTTCTACTATGAGGGTGTTTGAAGGTTAGGATTTTTCTTTTTTTTTTTTTTTCTTTCTCTCAGGAATTTTTCTCCCATTTGCTGCCTAAGAGATGATGAATGATGATACTTAAGACACAAAAGATGTAGCCAGGATGGGGAGGAGACAGGAAGGGGTGTAGTTGCTGCAGTCTCTTAGCTTGGGAGTGAGCTCACTGGTTGGGGGGTTTTCTCTTGGGAAGTGCAGAGATACCATGAGAGGCTGGGGGGGTAGGGGAGGGGGCACTAACCGAGACTTGGCTGGGGGTCAGGGGCTGCGCTCAGCTCTCTCTCTCAGGGATCAGAGGGGAGACGGTTCTGGTTTTGGACTGCTGCTGTGGAGAGGATTCATTACTACTGCGGACTTTTGTCCTTCAGTGCTTCTCCTTACTGTGGGTGAGCCTCTGCTCACAAGGGCAGCCTTTGAACTGGGACCTTTCAACACCCGACCTCACTGGGAGGGACTCTCACCATCTGCTTGGGTGCCTCAGGGGAAACCTGGGACCCCTCCACCCACTTCCTCTCTCCAGAGGAAGCACTTCCAGGCTGCTTGCTGGAGCCCAGTTGCTGCTGCTGTCACCACGATAACACATGGGACACGCGAGAGCCAGAGAAAAGAAAAAAAAACTGAAACAGCCCCCCTTCCCCCCCTCCACCTTCTTTCTTCTCCCAGGGCAGCCCAACCCCCCTGCTGTTTCTGCAGCTCCCCTGGGGCTTTTTGCTTCACTTTGTTTGCCACCCAGGGATATGGTCGACTCTGCTGTTCCAACCCACTGCTCAGCTCGCCACTCGGAGTGGCACTGAGACCAAGCTGCTACCTGTGGGTTTTTGCAAAGGGAAGCCACCTCCCCCCTCCCCCATCGCCCCAGGTGCCATTGCCAGTGCAGAGAAACGGCCGAGCTCGCGGCACAGCGCCCCCTGCAGGCGCGGGGAAACAGCGCACCAGCGCCCCTGCCCGGCCGGGAGCCACCAGCGCCCCTGCCGGCTGTGAGCGGAACTGCACCGAGGGGGAAAGGGCCTGACAGCCGAGAGAGGCTGGCACTGGGTTCCTGGTTCTGTTTGTGGTTGCTGCCGGTGGTGCTGTTTGTTTGTCTTGTTATTTCTAGTAAAGAACTGTTATTCCTTTTCCCATATCTTTGCCTGAAAGCCCCTTAATTTCAAAGTTACAATAATTTGGAGAGAAGGGGGTCATATTTTCCATTCCAGGAAGGTTCCCACCTTCCTTGGCAGACATCTGTCTTTTAAACCAAGAGAGAGAGTATACAGAAGTCTGTCAGCATTACTCCATTCACTTCAGACATATCCGTATGCAATTCCTCCTTGAATAATACTTACTTTCTGTCTCTTACCCACATAAAAAAACCCAAAAGGGAACAAAGCTACCATGGGTTAAAAAGAGTCTCCTCTCAGTACCTGGTTAATAGAGACGTTGTTCACAAGGATAGAAAGTAAATGAAAGACAGTCAGGGTCTGGTTTGAATCCCATGTAGTTTGCCATGCTTCCAGCAGAGAAGGAAAAGGAGCAAGGGTCAAAACTTCCCATGACACAAATATGAAGGGTAACAAAATTGATTTGGGAAGAACTGCCATGATCCTGCACAACAGAGCAGTTGTGTGTTGGCTTTGATTTACACAGGGCATGCATTAACAAGTTGGAAATTAGGTGTTAACACTTGGGAAAAGGCATGAAGACAACCTGGGAGCTCTCTGAAAACATCTGGCCAGCACCATTAACTGCCCCCAAAATGGAGCAGGGCTATCACCAGCACTGAGAAGCAAACAGAGCCAAAGCAAAAGCATGATTATCTCACACAGTGCCCTGAATCCCCAAATACTGCACCAACGCTTTTATTGCTTTGTCCCCCTCAAAAGTGATTATTTGGTGTTCCCCCTGCCACAAACCCACCCACAGAAGCTTTTCTCTGGCCCCGGCTGGCTCTCACCCTTCACATGTTGCTCCAGTTTTGCTCCTGCAGCCCCACGTCATGTCCATTATGCTTTGTCTTTTCTGCTGGGTGTCACTGAAGGGTTCCTAAAAGGCTGATGTCACCCTGCAATTTTTGTCTTCCCTCTGCTTCACAACCATGCTCTCAACACCATTCCTTCAAGGTTGTTACCTGAGGAGTCACAGGCGACCGAGGAAGCTGGGAGCCTTCCTTCCAGGTGGTCTGTCCAGGACGGAAGTCTCATGCCATGGGCAGAAGATGGGCTGAGCTTGGCTATTGCCCAGCACCATGCCCCCGGGCACAAGGAGACATGGCAAGCACATGTGATGCAGCAGTTTCCATTTAAATGCTCTGATGGGAAGAATTATAATTTCAGCATTAACAGAGCCCTAATTTCTGGAATTCAGTTATGTGCCAATGGGAAAGGCACAAGGTGAGGTCTGAAGGCAGCTGGATACCAGTGGGAGTTCAGAGGAGAGGGTCCAGGTGGTAAGTGGAGGTGGAATAGGGCAAGACAAGATGGGAGAGAATGTGTGGCAGATGGGGGAGGGGCAGTGGCAGCTTGAAACAGGACAACAGTTTTGAGCTCCAGCTAATGGGATTATAAATGACCTAGGTGGAAGGGATCTCAGGAGGTCTTGGGTTCAGCTTCCTCATCCACACAGAGTCAGTCTGACCTGGTCAAACCAGATTACTCACCGCTTTATCCATCTGGTACTTGAAGACCTACAAGGATGGAGACAACACCTCAGGGCAACCTCCTGCAATGAGCTGAATCTTCCTTATTAGTGTGTCAGAAATAGATGTCCTGGGGATGTAATTCCCCTCATTTAGCGAAACTTCTGAACACCTTCCAGTGCTCTGCCTTTCCCTTCCCTCCTGAAGCACCTGGGAGGTGCCAGTCTTTGGGACTACGGCCAGGTGCCTCTGCTCTGAAGTCCTGTGATCAATGAGTATGGGGAAAGGTTACATCGCTTCTCTTACTGACATCAGTAACTCCTGCTTCTACGTCCCATTCCTTTGCTTTTCTTTTCCCTCATTGAACAGCAGAAGAATTTTGAGTCTCCTTTCCACTCATCATACTTCTCTGATGGAGTTCTCTGCAAATCTACCAGCAGGTAGATTTGTGTTAGCTGCAGGCTGCTGGGATAGGTATTGCACAGTGCTGATCTGGGTATGACTCCCTTGGGACTTCATTTAATGCATCTTTGCATCGTAGCAATAAAGATCAACAACTGCTCTTTCTGTCTTTTTTTAGTAGTCACCTTATAGTGAATCTAAATTGTACGGCAAATCTAAATTCCACCACCACAGTTTGCTTAAATAACACACCAAAAAAAAAAAGCCTTAGTAATGCCAAAATGCACAGCTCTGCTGTTTCTTTTCTGTTGAGAAACTCCATTTCCATGTTTTCAAAGGAAAATAGTTTCCTCTGACATAATTTGATATTGGATATGACTGATAAGGTTGTTTTCAGAAACACCTTGGTTAGAAAAAAACAGTATATTTGCTTTGATTTATATGAATGCTTTTGAAGCTTGTGAAGATTTTTGTCATTGCTGTTCCTGCTTTCAACAGAGCTGAGATAAAATGTTATTTTTGTACCTTTGAGTGTGGATTATTTATAGTGACAGCCTGGCCAATGCCAGTGCACTGTGATTGCATTGGGTGAACAAAATAAGGAGTGACATTCAGAGATGCTGCCTCCTGATAATAGTATGAGGCATTCAGATGAAAAAATTACTTATCAGCGCTCACACAGTCTTGTAAATTGCTACAGTTTTGCTGAATTTACTGATAACCTACCACAACAAGGGGATAATTTATAACAATAATATAATAATAATAAAATGTTGTGCTATTTGTTCAACAGAGAGGTGAGTCCCCATGCTTAAAATGACTTCAGCAATAGCATCTTTTTAGCCATGCATAGGTCTGCAAAAGCCAAAGCATTTAGAAAGTTGTCTTTCTGAGAGATAGCAACCCCTCCTCCTCTCTTCTACCACCAGAGCACCTAGGAACTATTCAAGGGGAATGCTAACGTGTCTTCCTCATTTCCATCTCCCACCTTGTGCCAAAGAAGCCACCCACGATTGTGTGGGGTCAACTTCTTGTTCTCCTCATTGCTTGATGAAATCTGCAGATCACAAGTGCCACCTGGACAGTCTTACTGTACACTCACCCTATGAGAAAGGGGCAATGCTGTTGCAGCGGGGATTACTGCAACAAGTATATTTCAAACCAGGAGTCCCGTGGAAACAAAGTATATATGGACAGATTTGTGGTAGATGTTTCAGAGATGTTTATTTCTCCAGCCGCATGGCCGGGGCTCAGCTCAGGAACTCCCCAGTCACGGGACCCGAGGGTCCTTGGCCACACCAGGGAACACAAACCAACCAATGGGGAATGAGACTGACCAGGGGCAGGGAGACCCTGTGTCTCCCCCCCAGGGCCCATCTCCCAGGGCTCCATGGCAGGGGGAAGGGACCCCAACACAATGCTGCCACTGAACAACACCATGCTGGGAGGAAAAGAATGCATCCAGCTCCAGGGCCTGCAACACAAGGACATGGAGCTGCAGGAGCAAGTCCAGTGGAGGCCACAGACATGCTCCAAGGGCTGGAGCCCCTCTGCTCTGGAGACAGGTTGGGAGAGACCTGGGGTGTTCAGCCTGGAGAAGAGAATGCTCTGGGGAGGCCTTAGAGCCCCCACCAGTGCCTAAAGGGGCTCCAAGAGAGCTGGAGAGGGACTTTAAACAAGGACCTGGAGTGACAAGACAAGGGGAACGGCTTCACAGTGCCAGAGGGCAGGGTTTAGATTGGATATTGGGAAGAAATTCTTCTCTACGAAGGTGGGGAGGCACTGGCACAGGTTGTCCAGGGAAGCCATGGCTTGTCCATCCCTGGAGGGTGTCCAAGGCTGGATGTATCTTGGAGCAACCGGCTCTAGTGGAAGGTGTCTCTGCCCATGGCAGGGGTGTTGGACTGGATGACCTTTTAAAGGTCCCTTCCATCCCAAACTCTTCTGTGATTCTGTGATTTTGGGAATATCCTCCCCAAATTACCCATTAACCAACCAATTGCTACCAGCAATTAACATGCTGGATGTACAAACTGTAGAAGTCAATGAGCTCTACTCAGCCCAAGCCTGTCACACAGAGCAAATTTTAACTATGGAGCTTGCCCAGGAACAGATAAATGTGCAAAGGGCACAAACAAGAAATATTTGGCCCCACTCAGTTCTCCCTTTGACACAGTTTTTGTGGTGTCAAATGTAATGATTTAAAAAATGGTCTAAGCACATGCAAGAGCCTGCATGAGTGAGCTGATTTAGCATGGGCAGTACCAGGTAATCCCCAGCTGGCAAGAAAACTCCACCTACAACTGCGCTCTGTCTCTGGATCTCCCTGCTTTCACCCCGATTACCCATTATATTCATTAATCCTTCTCTAATGCATAATTGCTCTGTGTTCTTGTACTTAAGGGAAATTCTGGATTAGTTTCAGTAATGCCACTTTGGGCTTTTGCAATGCGTTGTAAGCTTTAAAGCTCCTGAACCTACATCAATAACTGCAGAATCATTTGTTCACTTCCAGGAGGTTTCTGGTCTCCGGATCCTGCTTGTGCCCACCAGACACTATCCTAAAGTAGCCCTACCCCCTTTTATTTTAAAGATAATACCTGCAATGAAACCATGATGCTACATCAGCTCATGGTGTGGGGCGAGAAAGCAAAGGAGGTTTAGTAAAAGAAGAACAAAGACCACTTGGTTAAATAAAAACAGCTTATTCTGCTGAGCCAGGGAGAAGATGTAACAAAGTCTCTAAAATGTAACAGAACCACAGTAGTTTGCCATAAGCTATAACAAAACGCTTGGTCTGAAAGAAATGGTCTGATGCTCGAATCATTTATTCTATTGGCTGTCCAGAGGCATGTTATTTTAAACTGATGGCAAAAATATTATAAAAACTGTATGCTTTTCTAATAAATGTTTCTGGCCTTATCACTGTCTGGGCACCATGCTTGCTCACTGATACACCATAAATGGCGTCCGATTAACAGGGACACGAAATCTCTGAGACAATTCTGGACCAGCAGTGTATTCCCAGCTGTACCAAAGGGTGGATTTCAAGAATTCATCGAGGACATCCTTCTCATTGCAGGCTAAGGAGCAATTACAGGTCAGCCTTGTGAGCAGTTGGGGAAAAATTAAATTTTATAGATAAACAAAAAAACAAACAACAAACAAAAGAAAAAAACCCCAACAAAACAAACAAAAGCCAAAACCCTATATATATATATATATATATATATATATATATATATGATGGGGAATAATATAAATAAATTAGAAAGCTTTCACAAAAACTCTTTATTACGTATCACAAGGGAGCAAGGTTATAGAATTCAAGAAAGAAAGCTTATAGAACTCCTTATGTGGGTGAAGGCTAACTGTCCATGGTATGAAGTAAAGGAATTGTATAACCTTGAAAACTGGAAGTGAGTGATGCTTTAAAGACTTATCAATCAGAGAACCAAGCAGTTAATGCTGATTAATTTATTACATGGCGAATTGTTTATTCTGCACTACGATCTTTTCATTATTTGGATGAAATTTATCAGCCCGCAGTAGATCTGTCAGCAGATACTTCTTCCGAATCAACACCACCACTTTCACGTCACGATAGAGTAATTTTGCAAAAGGAGGAGGGAATTAATGAGGAGGAACCAGAGAACAATCCCATAAATTTAAAAGACTGTAATTTGCATCCTACTATGAAACCACAACCGATGAAAGCAACGGCTGCAGCACCATCTAGTAACGCAAAGCTGTTAAAAACAGCAATTAAATCCTCCACCCTATGTGACTGATAATGAAGCTTTGCTGCCCTCTGAGCTAAAACACTTTTTAGACACTTGCCAAAAACAAGCAGTAGATAAAGGAGTTGTTGAATTGCTCAAAGCTATGCCCGTAATTTGTCATAACAGACATCTTCATCATGAGCAAATTTCTTATGATATAGATAAGGAGTTAAGAAAGTCTATGAGTGAAAAAGGGCTGCAATCATTCTATACAATGGGACTTACAGAGTCTATTGCAAAAAGCTTTATAATGTTACCTGCTGATTGGAAGCTTATTTAAATTGATTATGACACTAGGACAGTATTCAATTCGGTGGTCTGAATACCAAGACATATCAAGAGCAGGTACTGCAAATATAAACACTAGTAATGCTGAAATAACAAGGGATCATCTGGTAGGGATGGGAGCTCAGGCATCTATAAGGGATCAATTAAGTATGACCCCAGAAATATTTAACCAAGTGAGAGTGCTGGTTATGAAAGCTCTGAGAAGAGTACCGGATGTTAATAAGACTGAGCCTGGCTTTTCCACCATAAGGCAAGGACCCCAAGAGCCTTACATCACCTTTATTGATCATCTGCAAGCAGCTGTGAATAGGCAAGTTGAATTACCAGCTGCAGAAGAAGCTTTATTGGAATCCTTAGCCTATGAAAATGCTAATCCTGACTGTCGAAAGGCAATTGATCCAATCAGAAACGAACCTGATATTACTGTAACTGACTTTATCAAAACCTGTGCACATATTGGTACAGAACAATACAGAGCAGATTTGTTGGCAACTGCTTTAGCTCAAGAGCTACAAGTAACCCAGGCAACAATTAAATGCTTTGACTGTGGAGAGGAAGGTCATGTGAGAAAGCAGTGCCCAAAGAGCAAGCAAAAGAATAAAAAACCTAGCAGGCCTTGCCCCAGATGCAAAAAAGGCTATCACTGGAGTAGCCAATACCGTTCAAAATCTGACCAAAATGGAAGACCCCTGCCAAAGCAGGGAAACTTGAAGGGGGGCACAGGATCCGGTGCCTCTCAACAAAACAGGATCCAGCCACAGCTAATCCCCACAGCTCCAGCTATATCAGGGAAACGCCAGGCAGTGCCGGCTTGAACTTGGCAGTTTCCACCACAACCACAATAAATGACACATCGGTTCACCTTATACCTACAGGTTTAACTAGACCTGTTCCTTTTAAATATCATGCATCACTACTTGAGAGATCATCATCATCTACAGGGAGACTTTTTATTTTACCAGAAATCATCAACTCTGATTCTAGAGGTGAAATAAAAATCATGACTTAGACTCCTAACCCACCTTGTACTATTCCAGCAGGATTGTGAATTGCTCAACTGATCCCACTTCCTATATTGCTAGATACAGAATCAATACCATCTATCAATGTTAACAGGGGCACTGGAGGTTTAGGGAGTGCAGGTACCCCTAACATTTATTGGTCCAAACTTATTTCAGTGCAACAACTTTTTCTAACCTGTGTTGTAGATGGCAAGTCTTTCACAAGACTAATAGATACTGGGCCAGACATAACCATCATCAGCAAATGTGAATGGCCACCCACATGGCCCTTGACAGCTCCAACAGCAATCATCACAGGCATTGGAGGTCAGCAAATGCCACAGCAGTCAGCAAAAGAACTCACTGTATATGGGCCAGAAGGGAAACAAGCACAGCTCAAACCGTATGTACTTTCTACTCCATGTACACTGTGGGGAAGAGATCTGTTGTCACAGTGGGGACTGATTTTGACAACAAATTTTTAAAGGGGGCCACTAATGTGCAGCCAAGACTTAAACTCACATGGAACACGAATACTCCTGTGTAGGTCCCTCAGTGGCCCCTCAAAAAAGACAAGCTGCAACAAGCACAAAAATTAGTCAAAGAACAATTGGATCTGTGAAATATAGTTCCTTCTACTAGCCCATGGAAGACCCCAATATTTGTGATTCCAAAAAAGACTGGCAAATGGAGACTCTTACAAGATCTAAGAGCTTTCAATTCAGTAATGACCCCGATGGGCACACAACAACCCGGAATTCCTAATCCAGCAATGATCCCTGAAAATTGGGAATTGTTAATTATTGACTTAAAAGATTGTTTTTTCACAATTGCATTACACCCTGATGATGCACCTCAGTTTGCTTTTTCATTACCATCCTTGAACAACAGTGAACCTATGCAAAGGTATCACTGGATTGTATTACCACAAGGAATGAAAAACAGTCCTACAATATGCTAGTTTGTGGTAGCAAGTGCTTTACAACCGGTGCGGCAACAGTTTTCAAAGGCTTTGTTGTATCATTATATGGGTGATATACTACTAGCAGCAGATGACCCTGTTGTATTGCAAAACTGTTTTGCCTTTTTGCTACTGTCTCTTGACAAATTTGGTCTTTGTACTGCAGCAGACAGTATTCAAACTGTACCACCTTGGAAATACCTAGGGTTTCTATTATTTAAACAAAAAATTGTTCCTCAGCCCATTATGCTGAAGATCTCAATTAAAACACTAAATGATTTGCAAAAATTATTAGGAACTATTAATTGGCTCAGACCTACCCTTAATATCTCCACTGAGGAATTGTCACCCTTGTTTAATTTACTTAAAGGAGACACAGATTTAACATCTTTTCGCTAGCTAGATGCAGAAGCCCATGAAGCATTGCAACTCGTAACAGATAAAATTCAGACCTCTTTTGTATCCAGATGACAAGCAGAATTACCATGGAGGCTGTTGGGGTTTTAGGAGCTCTCCTGGTTTTTTTTTTTCTCTGATAAAGGAATTTTCCCCATACGTGTTGCTAGGGGGACAAATTGCTTAAGAAAAACAAAAGACCTACACATTGGGGGTGGGGTGCATCTGGCTTCTCTTTTGTTTCACCTGGGCAGACAGTCAGTCCCTGGCATTTGGACAGAGAGGGAGGCTGTTTCGTCGGCTGCTTTTCCTTCTGCCAGAGAAACCCCAGGATCCCAAGTCCACCTTCCCTGCCCCGCTGGGAGCTGGGCCATGGCTGCCCTGCCCCCACCATTGCTTCGAGCCTTCACTATGTTGTTGCCCTGCTCGCCCTGCCTGCCCAGATCTCCAGGGGGTTCCCCGTTTGGATACATCTTGTCTGCCACCCGGGATTTGTGCTCGTCCCTGCCATTCCAGCCTGCCGTTCCAGCCTGCTGTTCCAGCCTGCTGTTCCCGAGGGTCCAGCTGGACACCAGGATCGGCTGCCCAGGGGTTTGTGAAGCCTTTGTTCCATCCCTTCCCGGGATCCCAGGCCACCAGTGCTGCGTGCTCCCCGAGCTCGCTCCGGAGCGTCCCCTGCAGCCGCGGGGGAACCATCGCACCTGCCCTGCTCACCGGGAGCCGCCAGCGCCCCTGCCGGCTGCGAGCGGAACTGCACCCGAGGGGAAAGGGCCCGACAGCCGAGAAGGCTGGGACTGGGTTTGTGATTCTGTTTGCTGTGCTTGTTATACACATATAGATATAGAATAGTAAAGAACTGTTATTCCTATTTCCCATATCTTTGCCTGAAAGCCCCTTGATTTTCAAAATTATAATAACTCGGAGGGAAGGGGAGTCGCATCTGCCATTCCAAGGGAGGCTCCTGCCTTCCTTAGCAGACACCTGTCCTTTCAAACCAAGACAGAGACTTTTTCTTATCATGGCTGAATCCAGCCATATGCACTAATAGCACAGTGGTGTGATGATAAGCAACAGTTGTGGATGCTAGAATGGATATTTTTACCTCACACATGTTCAAAACAATAACCACATTGCTTAACATGATTGTTAGACTTGTTTCCACAAGACAAAAAAAAAAAGTCGAATCCTAAGTGAGGAAGATCCTTCTCACATTCACATTCCTTTGTCTTCACACTCTTTTCAGGATATGTTCCGAGAATCGTTATCTTTACAGGCTTCCTTGACAGACTTCTTGAGAAACATTGTTTATTCTTTGCCTAAAAATAAACTCTTGCAATGTTTAAAAGATCTTTCTTTACAGCCACATTTTCTAATATCATCACAGCCCCTACCTGGAGCAAAGACAGTTTTCATCGATAGCTCTGGGAAAACCCAGGAAAGCTGTTGTTGCCTGGAAAAATTCAGCAGGGGATTAAGAAAACTCGGTGGTTTTTTCAGCCAAGATCAACACAGCTAGTCGAATTAGCAGCCTCTGTAGAGGCCTTTCAATTGCTCAAAAATGAGCCCTTTAACTTAATATCAGATTTATTGTATGTAATTAATATTTTAAACCAAACTGAACATTCCTTTCTAAAAGAAGTACACAACAAAAAAATTTTTATATTGTTAATCTACTTTGTATGATTATGTTCGATGCGAGTCTCATTGTTATTATGTTATACATCTTAAGTCTCATACATCTTTACCTAGACCTCTGGTGGAAAGCAATGCAGTTGCGGACGCCCTAACTATGACAGCAACAGTTCCAAATCAGATTATACAGGCAAAGCTGTCATATGAATTTTATCATTAGAATACAAAAGCTTTGAGCAAACAATTTAATCTTACTCTTTCTCAAGCTAAACAAGTTGTTCATTCTTGCCCTGATTGTGCATGCTTGACACCTTTACCTACAGTAGGTACAAATCCAAGAGGATTAGGTGTCAATGAAATTTAATAAATAGATGTTACACACATTTCCTCTTTTAACACCTTAAAATATGTGCATGTATCAGTTGACACATACTCCAAATTTTTTGCTACCTCCACTTGTAGGAGAACAGGTGTGGGCTGCAGGCAGCCTCAACTTTGAAAAGTTACAGCTGTATCCCTGCAGGTGTGTGTTGATTTCTGCAATAAGAAGCATGTGAGTGATACAGGAGAAAGGTGTAAAAGGTTGTGCTGTGGGGTAATAAAGGGCTGATGCCTGTTGATACCTGTCACCATCTTCAGTGTCAGACTTTCGGCCACCGTCAAATGGTGACCCTGACATGATGAGATTGTGACTGCGGACTTAAGAACAGCCGGCGGTGGAGCCCAGTCAAGCAAGATAGGCGGAGAGTGAGAGCCTAGAAGTCTGGGTGATTTACAAAAGCAGAAAGAGACACCTGACCCTAGGTGAGCGACTGGGAACATAAACATGGGAGCTCAAATATCAGCAGAAAAAAAATCTGGTTTGAACATTTTGTTGTGAGTGTTGCAGAGGAGAGGCATCAAATGTGAGGAGCAGGCATTGCGCACCTTGCTCATTTGGTGCAAAAGAAATGGAGCAAGAACGGATGTACAGGCTGTTTTTTCTGTTGAAACCTGGGATGAAGTAGGGCAAGCTTTATGGGAGGCAGCTACAAAGGGGGACGAAATAGCCACAAGATCACTAACAACTTGGCGCTCTGTTCAGGACTCGTTGCTGCAATTAAAAGCCGATAGAGAAGCAGCAGCAGCTGCTACTGCAGCCACTGCCCCAGCAGCCGATGCTCCTGCTGTGGCTGCTTCCCCTTTGTCTCCTCCTCCTCCTTCTCCCCTCACGACCGCTTCTGTGCAAGATCCTATTCTGCTGGTATCGTCTAAAAGTTACCCTCTCCCAACACAATATCAAATGGAGACACTTACAAAACTACTTGCTGCAGTTGTGCAAATTTCTAAGAGTTATTTTCGATGTGGTCAAGGAGGGCATTTCAAGAGAAATTGCCCTAACCGACCTCATGGCCATTCAGTGGCAGGGAATGGCAGGCAACGTACTGTCAAGCTGTGTGCACACTGTGGCAAGCCAGGGCACTATGCCAAACAATGCCGTTCTAAGTTTGATAACCAGGGACAAGCGCTGCCACCCAGAGGGCCGCCAAGAAATGGGCAGAAGAGCACAACAAAGGCACACACCCAGATACAACATGTCCAACCAACCCCTTCTGGGCCTATGCGGCAAACTCAGTGTCAGAACCAAAGGGAGTGCCAGAGTGCATGTCATCACAGCTGCCTCAGTCACCAAAGGCAACACCAAAATGCATAAAATACTGTTAGATCTTTTTGTGGTGCAAGTACCTAGTGTAAAACCTGTTGAGAGAGGGATTAGAGGGTTTGGATCTACAGGCACCCCCCAGGTCTTTTGGACTCAAATGGAGTATATACTGTATAGATTTAAGATTTTGATAGTATGTGCTGTATAGGTTTCTAGTATGTACTGTATAGATTTAAGATTTTGATAAGAAATTTAAGAGTATGGATTTAAAAATTGATTATATAAGAATTAATGCAAACTACACAAAAAAATTCTTATACCATACTTGCTAGAAAAAAGCCCTACAGAAAATGGTAAACATGACATTTGTAGTTAAAAAGAAAAAAAAGGGGGAATTGTAGGAGAGCAGGTGTGGGCTGTGGGCAGCCTCAACTTCGAAAAGTAAGAGCTATATCCCTGCAGGTGTGTGTTGATTTCTGCAATAAGAAGCATGTGAGTGATACAGGAGAAAGGTATAAAAGGTTGTGCTGTGGGGTAATAAAGGGCTGATGCCTGCCACCATCTTCTGCATCAGTCCTTTGGCCACTGTCATCTGCTCATAAAGGAGAAAAGTCAAGAGATCTCATTAAACACATGTTATGAGCTATTGCTACTTTAGGAGTTCCTAAAGTAGTGAAAACTGGTAACAGTTCAACATATGTCTCACAATCAGTGAAAACCTTTTTTCATGCTTGAGGTATATGTCACTTAACTGGCATACCTCATTCCTCAACAGGTCAAGCTATTGTAGAATGTACTCATGACCTTTTAAAGAATATGCTTCTCAAACAAAAAAAGGGGAATCCCCTTGATATATCACCTCAGGAGCAATTGGACAAAGCAACATTTTTAAAAATTTCTTAAGTATTTCCAGATTTGATAACAAAACAGCAAGTGAAAGAAGGTTTTCCCATGATGCTTTGACAGATTCTCAACCACTTGATTATTATAAAGATTTGCAGAGACAATGGCTAGGCCCTGTGCCTTTGCTAACATGGGCACGTGGTTATGGTTGTGTTTCTCTATCCACAGGAGTTCATTGGCTACTTGTGAAGAACATCAAACCTGCTGCAGAGGAAACGAAGACCTGAAGGCATCACAATTTTGGTTTGGCAATCAGTTACAATGGGTTTAGGCACAACATACGTAACCTTTTTTGTCATCCTCAGCAGATTCTTGAGGATGGTGAATGAAGCACGGGTCCCACAACCAAAGACCAATGTTTGGCTCACATTAGCTAAAGCAATTAACCAATCTACCATTTGTATATCCATGACCAGTCCTAGTGATCCATTTCAAACATATCTGGTTGGCATTCCTTTGATGAAGGATGAATGGAACAAGTTATACAACCAAACAGTTACACATGATTGTACAACTCCAGGTAAGCATAGATCGTCATGGTGTTTGAGATCATGGTAGTCTAATGCTGACCGATCTGTGGGATGGTACCTGGGCAGTGCTAATGGAGGCATGAGAAAAGTAAGTGACTTTCCTGCTCTCTCACTTCAGACCCAAGAGTTGGACATAATAGGTTCTATAAAAGCTCCTGTGTGTTTTCACTTTAATGATCCAAAAGCAGACAACACAGGAGTTGACATCAGTGGCACTGGCATTTACCATAATGCCTCTGCCTGGTGTAATCTTACTACTCCCTCACAAGTCACCACAAACATCAATGCAATAAGTCTGCCTGATAACATATTTCTAATATGTGGCAACAGAGCATGGAAAGGCATTCCAGGAAAAGCAGTGGGAGGTCCATGCACTTTCGGTCATTTAACCATGTCTCAAAATATTAACTAATTGGACACTATGACATAAGCAAAACAAACATAATGCTGAGTCATTTGGCCCTGACTGTGACTCCGAGGCCAAATTCTGGAATACTACATAAAGATTTTTTAGTTCTTTAGTTGCCTCATTGGTACTGCGCATGCCTTGAACACAATTAATAAACTAGGTTGTTGGCTTACAAAATAGAGTAACGCTACAAGTAATGCTTTAACAGGATTGTTAACACATGTCGATTCTGTACGTCATGTGACACTGCAAAACAGAGCAGTGATAGACTTTTTATTGTTAGCCCAGGGACACAGATGTGAAGCCTTCAAGGGAATGTGCTGTATGAACTTGAGTGACTCCTCCGACTCCATTCACAAAAGCATCCAGGAACTGAAGGAGCTGTCTGGAGAACTGCAGCAAAACCAGGGATGGGATCCTTTCGGCTTGTTTTCTTAGCTGGGAAGTTTCCATTTTGGACCTGGGTCAAAGATTTAGTTGCCATAGCAATAATGGGACTTGCAGCGCTTTTGATGATCATGCTGTGTTTGCCATGTATCTTTTCTTATATTCAGTGGCTTATCAATCAAAACATAAAGCAAGTAACGCTAATGCATACACACACTGTAGTGGCTTCACAATGCTTAATAAATAAAAAAGGGGGAGTTGGTGGGGCAAGAAAACAAAGGAGGCTTAATAAAAGAAGAACAAAGACCACTTGCTTAAATAAAAACAGCTTATTCTGCTGAGCCAGGGAGAAGATGTAACAAAGTTTCTAAAATGTAACAGAACCACAGTAGTTTGCAATAAGCTATAACAAAACGCTTGGTCTGAAAGAAATGGTCTGATGCTTGAATCATTTATTCTATTGGCTGTCTAGAGGCATATTATTTTAATCTGATGGTAAAAATATTATAAAAACTGTATGCTTTTCTAATAAATGTTTCTGGCCTTATCACTGTCTGGGGACCATGTTTTGTGCACTGATACATCACATCACGTCCATAAAAAACCTCCTGAACGCAGTGAGTTTTAATGACGTGGTAATAAAAATCACCATTCTGCACCACTAACGGCCTGTCCAAGCCACTGCCCTGGGAAAAGGAGGAATGATCTGTGCCTGATTGAAGCCACTCCATCAGGAACCAATGTGTTCCTCAGTGCTGTGACACATACTTCAACTGTTCAATTGCTTCAAATACGACTGAAGTAAGTGTAAAGATAATTTTGACAGCACACCTTTAAAACACTTGCTTGAGAATACAGATTATTGTTACTAAATGCTTCCTGGTAGCTAATTGTGACTGACCTGTCTCTTCACCTCCCTCTTGTTCTGAGGCCTCCAAAGCAGCACATGACTTTCCATCTTCTGCTGTTTCTGGGTAAATGTACCAACAAGGTACTGGTGCATCAGCCACAAAGTACTCAAAAATTACTTACACAGAAAGCTCAATTAAATTACTGGAATGCATGAAAATAAATGGCATGCCCAGGTCTTTCAGCTTGAGCAAGAAACTGTTTCTTGCATGAACAAAGCAGGGATAAGCATGGAGCCCAGGGTTGCTGCACACACCATGGGCTGCCAGGGATGCTAGCGCTCACTGTCTTCATAAAATCATGGAATAACAGAAGGGTTTGGGCTGGAAGGAACCTTAAACCTTACCCAGTTCCATGCCCCTCTGTGGGGATCTGTTAATCCATTGCTTTTCCTATTTCACATGTTCTCCCTGTTCCCTGCCCTAGCCCTGGCCACTCCCTTGGTTTCTCCCTGTTTGTTCCTGTACCCCATCCCCACCCAGGGAGCGCCCTTGGGCCCCTGACAAAACCACCCTGCACCCAGACCACGTTGTCTCTCTACCTCTGAACATCACGGGGACAAGATGTGATTAAAGCCATCTCAAACCCTTATGAGAGATCCCTCTCGCCTCCTTTGCCATCCACTGCGTTGTAACACTGTTGGCTGCCAGAGCCAGATCAAGGGGCTGTCCGAAATGGACTCCGGGATGCGACTGACTGCACAGCCCTGGGTAACCCCCGCTGAGCTCTCAGGGAGCAGCAGCCTGCTAGGCAGAGTCTAGTGGTTACAACACCCCTGCCATGGGCAGGGACACCTCCCACTACGCCTGGTTGCTCCAAGCTCTGACCAACCTAGCCTCAAACGCTTCCAGGCATGGGACAGCCACAGCTTCTCTGGACAACCTGTGCTAATGCTTTCCCACCCTCACAGCCAAGAATTTTTTTCCCCAATATCCAATCTAACCCTGCCCTCTGGCAGTGGGAAGCCAATCCCCTTGTCCTGTCACTCCAGGCCCTTGCCCAAAGTCCCTCTCCAGCTCTCTTGCAGCTCCTTTAGGCCCTGGCAGGGGGTCTAAGGTCTCTCCAGAGCCTTCTCTTCTCCAGGCTGAACACCCCCAGCTCTTCTAGCCTGGCTCCAGAGCAGAGGGGCTCCAGCCTTGGAGCATGTCTGTGGCCTTCTCTGAACTCGCTCCAGCAGCTCCGTGTCCTTCTTTTGTTGGGGGCCCTGGAGCTGGAGGCAGCTCTGCAAGGTGAGGTCTTCCATGTGTGCAAGTGCAGGAAGCTGCAGACCGTGGTCAGCACAGCAAGACAAGGACCAGGACAAGGCAGATGTCATCTGCTCCCCGCCCAGCCTGGACCCTGCAGGCCTTGGCCATCAGGTGCCAGAATGCTGTCAGTCACATTAATTGTGACCAGGTCCACTTCCTGCTGTAAGAGTCCTGCATGTTAATTGCTCAGCTCACACACTGGCTCTGGGGAGATAAACATGGAGCAAGAATATTTTCATCTGCTTCTTCTACTAATTTTTACATGTATATGCTGATAAGTCTTTTGTCCCAGTGATATCTCGTGTGGGAAAAAAATGTAACAGTTTAATCAGTTCATGTACTAATCAGTACATATTTGTCATGTAAATTGTTACAAGAATTCATTTTTCCCTTTCAGAGTCGTCTCTTGTATTTTTCCACTCATGAATACACACAGAGGGCCCAGTTCATTTCTGATTTTGATACAGCTGCCTGTAACGGAATAATTTCCATCTCATTTTTAGCTTTTACTCATTTTTATATATATATATAAGCCACTGGGGGTTTTTGTTAGTTTGTTTTTTGTTTGTTTTTTAAGATATAATAATTTATATTATGTGATTTAAAACTTGAGATTTATATTAAACCTTCCTGACAGGATGAGGCCAGGTTGGATGGGGCTTGGAACAACCAAGTCTAGTGGAAGGCGTCCCTGCCCATGGCAGCAGGGATGGAATGAGATGATCTTTAAAGTCCGTTCCGACCTAAACCCTTCCATGATTCTACATTCAATCACTTATTTCACCTCACTAGTCCTTTTTTAGGACTTATCAGCTTGTCTCTGGGTTGCGGGGGGAGTGGATGTTTCTGTTCCTTTTTCCTTCATTTTGGGGGAAATAGGATTTCTGCATAGTAAAATAAATCAGACATTTAGCGAACATTTCTTTTGTTTCATATTCAATGTATTATACTGCTAAATCTTATAAAAATTATTTTTGAATAATTATATTTTATTGAATTAGAAAAGTATTTTTTGAAATAATTTTAAGTAATTATATTTTAATGAATATCCTATAAGGACACTCTTCTCTTTTAAGTAGAGAGGAGGCCAGTGATATCCCTTAACATCCTTGCTAGCAGGATGCATTGCTGCTGCTTGCACACTTGACCTGTGGGTACCTGCCTGGCTGCTCCCAGAGGAGAAATGGATGATGATTGGGTTTTTCCCCAAGAAAGTGGTTGGATTTTTCCCCAAGAAAGGATCTCTGTTACCCAAGCCCATTATTTTCCAGCTGTAATTTAGGTGAGGCTTAACATTATTAAAACAAAGTTGTTCTGCATTTCTTTCATGTTCAAATATTCCTGATGCTAATTTTTTTTTCCATTAGAAGGAAAAAGAAAGAGTTTGCACTCTTCTTTTGAGGTGACCAACCAAAGTCAAAGCTTATTTTTTGTACCTTCAAGCAAATTTGAGGTGTAGTCCCAGGGCTATGACTAACTTCTTCCCTTTAACCTACACAGAATACCAAGTTCCTGACAAGCCAGTGACCTACTTAAGGATGACTTTCCTGCTTCTATATGGCAGGGAGAAGATTTCTAAGGAAAACAGAGATGCTGAGTTCCACCAAAAGGGAAGAAGTTGATCAGTGGTGGTTTTAGTAGAGTTCTCCTTTCAGGAGACATGGATTTCACAGCATCAAATGCAAACATTAGTTCCAAAAATAACTAATTTACAAGGCAAAAAGTTGAAAATCTCTCTCCTTCATTCTCCCGTGGCACAGAGGAGATGTATCTGGGTCTCCCAGACCCCAAGTTATTCACTGCACACATCAAATATCTGTACTTCCAAGGTTGTGTTCACATTGTGATCTGGGTAGGATAATAACAGAATTTCTGAGCCACACACGGTTGGGAGCTGGGGAAATGGTGTTGCATTACTGTACCAAGTTCAGGATGGTTGTGCAGGGTCAGCCCAAGAGTGCACCCAGCCCAGTCCCCCACCAGTCTCAGGCAGGTACCTTGAGAAGGGTATGAATAGAGAAGGAACATGGGGTACTTCCTACTAATACTGACACTACCTTCAATTGTTTTCAACTCTTAATTACTCAGTTCCTGAGGGATAAATGGTTTCTATGCATTTTGTAACCCAGTTCAGTCTCCCCTTTGGTTTGTCTTGAACCTGGAACACAAGATCATCATTTTATGCTTGTTTGGAGAAAGAAAAGTCTTGAATGAAATTAAATAATTAAATGAATGACTGAAGAGACTCAGCCACTGTTTCTCACTAGTTTTATCCAGTCAATGTCCTTTCATAGCATCTGTCATGGAATCATTTCATTAATATATATCTGCCTCTTCCTTCAGATTTGTAGGAACAGGATGTGTATCGGGTCTTATGAACAACTGTAGTGAGAAAAAAGCACAATGGCAAAGGGATAAGTCAAAAACACCTAAGTATACTTTGACTAGCAGAGTGTACAAAGTGTATATTGGTTTCTCAAAAGCAGTCTCAGAAGTCAAGAACCATTCCTGGGTCAGCAGTACAGGGATTATCTTGGTTTTCACCCATGACTGTCTTCCCAGATCCTGCTCTGGCCACCCTCAGCTCTCCATAGCAGTGTTTGTTGTTTACTTGTACCATTTTTCTTCTTTGTTCCCTCAAATACTGTGAAAAACAACCTCCACAACATAACACTTCATTCTTCCTTGCGTCCATCATTGCTACTGAATTTAAATCGGGCGAAGCCAGAGAGATCTTATAAAAAATGCATGCTCAGGTCTGTCACTTTGCTTTCCTTATAAATACCATGGAAATGGCACATTTTGTACAACCAGGCTGCACTTAAGTCTTTTATAAACCCTACTTTTCAGACACTAACAATGGCAAAAATGTTTCACAGGTTGATTTTTTTTTCTGACATCACTTCCAAGGTACCTGCCCCCTCCCAGACAAGCATTATTGTAGATGACCAGATCTGTCTAGGTCTTAGTGCGGATGCTAAGGGAGAATATTGGGAAGATTTGCAATCATCTGTCCTTTATTACTGCTGAGGGCCAGTAAGAAAGTGTCATGGTGCTATTGGATGGTAAAGCGCCGCGACCTTCCCAAGAGCGCCTCTAAGGAGGAAACCACTCAGTGCAGCCAGCACACTTGCACACACACACCGGATAGCTAGCAAAAACAGTCCAACAATGAATGAGCAGGAAAGGTCTTCACATGGGGTTCTACAGGAGAGATTTTAATGCATCTGCACTCGTGCAAGGTTCCAGAGAAGTCTGGGGAGAACAATGGGGATTCCAGGGTGTCTTGGTTTGAAAGACAGGTGTCTGCTAAGGAAGGCAGGAGCCTCTCTTGGAATGGCAGATGCAACCCCCCTTCCCTCCGAGTTATTATAATTTTGAAATCAAGGGGATTTAGGCAAAGATGTGGGAAATAGGAATAACAGTTCTTTACTATATATATATATATATATATATGTATATAACCAGTCAAACAAACAACAATAACTATGGCAGTAACAGCAAACAATCACAAACCCAGTCCCAGCCTTCTCGGCTGTCGGGCCCTTTCCCCTCGGGTGCAGTTCCGCTCGCAGCCGGCAGGGGCGCTGGCGGCTCCCGGTGAGCAGGGCAGGTGCGATGGTTCCCCCGCGGCTGCAGGGGGCGCTCCGGAGCGAGCTCGGGGAGCACGCGGCACCGGTGCCCTGGGATCCCGGGAAGGGATGGAACAAAGAAGCTTCACAAACCACTGGGCAGCTGATCCCGGTGTCCAGCTGGACCCTCGGGAACAGCAGGCTGGAACGGCAGGCTGAAACGACAGGGATGAGCACAAATCCCGGGTGGCAGACGCGATGTATCCAAACGGGGAACCCCCTGGAGGTCTGGGCAGGCAGGGCGAGCAGGGCAACAACATAGCGAAGGCTCCAAGCAACGGTGGGGGCAGGGTGGCCACAGCCCAGCTCCCAGCGGGGCAGGGAAGGCGGGCTTTGGGATCCCGGGGCTTCTCCAGCAGAAGGAAAAATCAGCCGAAGAAAGCAGCTGAAGAAAGCAGCCTCCCTCTCTGTCCAAATGCCAGAGACTGACTGCCCACACACCCAGGTGAAACAAAAGAGTAGCCAGATGTGCCCCACCCCACAGCCAGCTCTTTGTTTTTCTGAAGTACCCAGCCATTTGTCCCCCTAACAACACTTATGGGGAAAATTCCTTTAACAGAAAAAAAAAAAAAAAGAAAAGGAAAAAAAAATAAAAACAGGAGAGCTCCTAAAACCCCAACACAGGGTAAGAGAACCAATAGAGAAACTCTGAGGGCATATCAGGTAACAAGGGTTGTGGCAGCCAACTGAGCCAACCAGGGGAGCAGAACTGGGTTACATTAACATGACAGAAGAAAGCATTCTGGGGGAAGCCTTTCAGTCACCATAAACTGGAAAGGAATCTAGGACTTATCCCACTGCAGGACTCCTTTCATTCCTTGTCCGGCAGGCCCACCGGCCTCCACAACTCCCCCTTCTATATTAATTAAAAGGGCTTTTCCTAGGGATCTCAAAAGCAAGGGTTTTTAAGCAACCGAACACACACAAAACAACAAAAAAGATTAAAAGAATCCATAACACAACTTTCAACAGGGAAGCTAAACACCTTGCGAGTCCCCAGTGTCCCAGCAAGTCCTCAAACCACTCAGGTGGTTTTTCTTTCTTCAAGTCTATGATTAAGTCTTTCATCTTTTGGATGCTGGCATGGATGCTTTCGCTATACGTTCTCCTTGGGCTGCGCTACCAACCAAGCATCCACGGCCAATGTTGTCAAGAGCATCCAGAAGAAACTGGCAAGGCAGGTGCTGGGCATCATGGTGTTGGGTGCGGGTACAGGCTCAGGTAGCTGCTTCTGTTGGGGTTGTCAGACAAGATTGTTAAAAAAATTTGCAAAATTTCAGGAGGGGGCCTTCCTTTCTCTCCCTCTTTGCATTTCCCTTTCTTTATTAATTAAAAGCCTGGGAAAAAGTGGGTGGTAATGAGGTGACGGGATATGGGGTTACATGGCTGAGGAAAGGGTAACGAGGAGTAAATAAAAGGGGAGTGCAATGCAACAGAAAGCATCCCAACAGAGTGTTGGGGTTTTAGTTTAGTCTTAGTTTTTTTCCTGTTAAAGGAATTTTCTCCCATATGCATGTTGCTAGGGGACAAATAGCTGTACTTAAGAAAGACAAAAAGGGGGGTGGGGCGCCTGGCTACTCCTTTGTTTACACCTGGGTGTGGGGTCAGTTCGCTCTCAGCGTCCGGAGAGAGAAGCTGCAGAGAAAGGAGCTGCTGCTTTTTTTCTTTTTGGCCGTTCTTTCTTCCTGCTGGAAACAACGCCGGGATCCCAAAGCCGCTTTCCCTGCCCTGCTGGAGACCGGGCTGTGGCCGCCCTGCCCCGCTGCTGCTTCGAGCTTTCGCTGCGTTGTAGCCGTGCTCTCCCTGCCTGCGTGGACCTCCAGGGGCTTCCCCCTTTTGGATACATCTCGTCTGCCACCCGGGATTTGTGT
Organism: Corvus moneduloides; assembly: GCF_009650955.1. NCBI lineage: Eukaryota > Metazoa > Chordata > Aves > Passeriformes > Corvidae > Corvus > Corvus moneduloides. The sequence continues at coordinate 17,316,149 of NC_045477.1, forward strand.
TTGTGCCTGACACTTCAGCCTGCCGTTCCAGCCTGCTGTTCCCAAGGGTCCAGCTGGACACCGGGATCGGCTGCCCAGGGGTTTGTGAAGCCTTTGTTCCATCCCTCCCCGGGATCCCAGGGCACCGGTGCCGCGTGCTCCCCGAGCTCGCTCCGGAGCGCCCCCTGCAGCCGCGGGGGAACCATCGCACCTGCCCTGCTCACCGGGAGCCGCCAGCGCCCCTGCCGGCTGCGAGCGGAACTGCACCCGAGGGGAAAGGGCCCGACAGCCGAGAAGGCTGGCACTGGGTTTGTGTTTGCTGTTACTGCCATAGTTATTGTTGTTTGTTTGACTGGTTATATACATATATATATATATATAGAGTAAAGAACTGTTATTCCTATTTCCCACATCTTTGCCTAAAGGCCCTTGATTTCAAAATATAATAACTCAGAGGGAAAGGGGTTATATCTGCCACTTCAAGGGAGGCTTCTGCCTTCCTTAGCAGACACCTGTCTTTCAAAACCAAGACACAGAGGTATTGGGGAGCACGGCTGCAGGAAGGGCAAAGCGGAGGGGTGGAGACAGGGAATATTAGCTGGGGGGAAAGCAACAGGAGGATGAAGGGGATAGGGACTGCAATAATGAAGGCAAATTGGGAAAGACTTAAGGAGACACCACGAGTTAAACTCATCCGCTCGACGTCTTGGTTGAAGTTCTGGCAACAGGACAGCGGATCGGTGTCTGTAATGGAGATCTGCACTGTCTCCGGGCTGCATTTCTTTGGTCTTTAGGTTGTTCTCTGTTGGTCTCTGGCGGGGTTGTGTCCATGGGGGCAGTGTTTGCTGGGCCAGTGTAAGGCTTGATGTTCTTTCCTGGAAGCTACCTCAGGCCTGCAGGGATGCCCAGGGTGGCAAATGCCAGGAGGAACTGTCAGATGGTATCTTTGGCCTTCTCTCTTGCGTGGGCCAAGGCAAACACGGCTCCTGAAAAGGTGTAGCACAGGGCCATCCCGCGCTCTGCCGGGCATTTCTTGAATGCCGCTGCTGGTGGTGTTGACAAGTCGGGCAGTCTGATGGTGGGCACCCCACAGGTCGATGAGAGCCTTTGGCTACACGGTGTTTTAGGCAGTCTTTTATAAAATGTCCAGGCTTTCTACAGTTAAAACACCTCCACTTATCCCTTGATGATGCCACTAAGGCTTCAGCCACTCCTTTTGAGACCACTGTTGCTATTATGTGTTCAGCAGATGTCAGTTTGGCACAGGCTTCAATCATTTGGTCTATTGTAGGCTTAGGGTCGAGAGGGAGGGCCTTTAAAATTTTCTTACACTCTGAATTTGAGTTGGTCATTGCCAGACTACGTAAAATCTCTTTGCCAGCTTCTGCATTCTTGACCTGCCTCTCAATAGAACTCTTTAGACGATCAATAAATTTAATAGAAGACTCTTCTGTGCCTTGTCTAACATGTGAAAAGTTCAGGGTGGGAGTGGCATCATCTGGGACCTGGAGCAGCGCTGCCTCTGCTACCCTTTGATGTCTCTTAGGACAGCCTCGGGGATGATTTGGGCCTGGTCCTGGAGGCGCTCAAAGTCACCTTTTCTGCTCAGATGCTCAGCTGTCAAATGAGCCTTAGTACCATCTCCTTGATATGTTTATAGGAGCCCTCTTAATTGTTTTTTCCATGTCCTTTCCCACAGCAAGAGAATTACTGGCAGTCTGTCAAGCTGTAATTGGAAGGATCTGAGGTCTGCTTTCCTTCTGCTTGGTCAACAAGTTATGTTCTTGGCATCAGTGTTCTCAAAGTTATTGGAGTAATGCCGGCTTTTTGCTGTCTCCGGAGAGAAGAGTTCTAACTCCGAAATAACATGCAACAAGACGGTTAGAGGCTCGCTTCTGCAGCACCTTGGGGCACGCCACAGGCACAGGCTGAGTGCAGACCCACAAGGCAGCACAACCCAAAGTCAGGGCAGTTGTCCTGGGGGAAGTCTTCCCTCTGCTCTGGTCTACAGTGGGGATATTCAGACTCTTTGGCAACTCCTCTGTATTGGGTTTGTGTGGCCAGGTTTTGATAGTGGGGAGGCTACAGGGGTCCCTTCTGTGAGAAGATGACAGAAACTTCCTCCATCTCTGGCAGATCCAGTGCCAGGTGGCTCCAAGGCCGATCCATCACTGGCCAAGGCTGAGCCCATCAGCAACACTGGCAGCACCTCTCACAAAAAGCATTCAAGGAAGTAAAGAATACTGGGCTATTTCAGCTGGACAGAGGAGAGAGAATATGTGAGTCCAACAGCCCTGCAGTGTCCAAGGTCAGTGCAGAAGGAGGGGCAAGAGGTGCTCCAGGTGCCAGAGCTGAGATTCCCTGGCAGCCGATAGTTCAGCCCATGGTGAGGCAGCTGTGCCCCTGCAGCTCATGGAGGGCATGGGGGAGGAGAGATCCACCTGCAGCAGCTGGAGGACTCCACACCAGTTAAGCTGAGCCTTAACTGAACTAAAGAAGAGTGGGAAAAGAGGAGTACAGGGAAAGTGTTTTAAGATTTGGTTTTTATTCCTTATTATCCTACTCTGATTTGATTGATAATAAATTAAACCAATTTCCCCAAATCAAGTCTGTTTTGCCTGAGATAGTAATGAGTGAGTGATCTCTCTCTGTGCTTATTTGATCCATGAGCCTTTCGGTAGATTTTTGTCTCCCCTGTCCCTCTGGGGAGGGGAGGGGAGTGAGTGAGTGGTTTTATGGGCCATACCCTCACTGCATCCCATGAGAAGTTTTTAGCTGTTACAGACAATGAGTGAAAATCAAGGAATGCAGGAGCTGAGTAGTCCAGCCTGGACAGGGAAAATAAATGTGCAAATGAAGGAGTCATGAGTCTACCTTGCAGGAAAACCTGTAATTTTGAAACTGTATGAAGATAACAAATTCATTTTGAACATACTTGTGAATGTCGTCATGGCAGAACATTTACAACACAGTTGCTCTGCAATTAATAAAGAGTACAAAACTGTTTTTCAATTTTGAGGTGAAAATGGCTTGAGAAATGCAAAAAGCACTCCTATTAAGCTGCAAAAAGACAGCTACAACCATATTTCACCTTCTACGTGTGTGGTGACGCAATGTTTTTATTGTATTTTTGTATGTTCTTTGTACCCAAAAGGTTCGTCCCTACCTTCCCTACTTCTACTCCCAGTTGGTCTGTCCCAGATCCAAGCTGCTCCCTCAGTGCTCCCAAAAAATGGTTATCCCCTCCACTTGTTCTGGCACCTTCCCTATCAATCACCCAAACCCCTCCCGGAGTTCTGGACTGCTCTGTGCCTGTCACCAAAGCCTTCCCTAATTACCCTTTTATGGTCCCCGTCAATCCCCTGAGACCCTGCCCCCTCGGATACCTCCGCTCTTGGAAATCCCCTAAACCTCGAGGTCCCATTGGGGCATGTGATCCCTTTTCCTCCACCCCTCGAGACTATTGGTCCACATGAATGTCTATCCCTGTCCATATCCCTCCCCCAAAGACCCCTATTGGTCCCCTGTCAGGCCATCCCCGTTGTAATACCTCCCTTTATAAGCTGCTGCACAGGTCTGATCTCTGCTTGTGCTCCTTGGACTCACTACGCGCAATAAGCCTGAAACTGTATCCAAAGGCAAGCCTCCCTGCAACTTTTTATCCTCTCCCTTGTCGGGGCTGCTGACAGCCACAGCACCTGGAGCTTCAGTTCCCCTGGGCAGAGCTGAACTCCAGAGGAGCAGCTTTAAAGCCTCGAGCCTTCGGCTGCTCCGCACTCCTGCCGCACACCACAGGTGCTGGTCGGGCTGAAGATGGGGTCACTGCAACATACGTGCTGTCCTCTCTTCCCTGCTGCCTTTGTAGCACTGCTTCCAACATGACCATGACCTCAGTGATGGATTGGGAACTCCCACTGCCCCTCCCTTCACCAACATAGCAAACACCAATGGATCAGTACAAGTCACATAGCCCACGGCAGCCCATGACCAGGGGCATCAGACTGTCACCTTTGCACCCAACAGGTTGAACATTACTAGAGTGGCAGCTAAAGCAGAGTAACAAATTTATCTTAGGAGATGGATTTCATCCAGCCTGTCTCTGCTGTGCTATTCCGCAGAGGAGCACAGGGCCACCTCACGATTTATTTTTCACACTGTAAAGAATGTTTTCTTTTGGGCATGTGACCATAAGGATTGTCACTGTGCTTTTGGATGGGCCCCTCTGGACCACAATCTGGAAGAATTTGGAGGTAGTGTTGAGAGTGAAGCACCTCCTCCTTTGCAGAGTCAGCACAGTTTGGTGGGACCTCTCTGCACATCACACTGCCTAACTCAGCTTCATTTTTCCAACAAGTTCTCCATCTATACTTTTGGACCACTGTAGGCTTTGTTCAGGCATGTCTTTGTCCTTTGCTGTTTGGCCATGTCAGGTTATTTATTTCGTCTTCTCTTGTCTTTTTTATCATTCCAGTTGTGCTTTCCTTGCCTGACTATCAGACTACTCTCCCAGCTGCAGATCAATTCCATTAAGCACAGAGGCCAAACAGCCAGCACATAGTTCATTGAGATGGTTTCTGAGGAGTGTTGTTCTGAGCTCATCAAAACCCTCTTGGGAAAATCCTCCTCTTAACATGGATATCCAGCTGAGCTCCAATCCTGAGAGGACAGGACATACAGAGATATATTGCTGCCTTCCTATACATTAGGTGTTGTTAAGTCACTCGGCAGTGCTCCACAAACCCATTGCACAAAACAGCTGACATCCTTCCTCCTCTTCCTCAACCCTCTGCTCATTATTTGTCTACTGACAAAAAACTATTACACTGTAGGTTACGGGCGGGTTCGGTTGGGACGGAGACGGAGAGATCTCTATAGGCAGGTCTTGGGACACAGTCGGTTTAATGCAAGAGGCTTGGGTATTGGGGCACTGCTCAGAGCTGCCGGACTCAGCTCTGAGCAGGCCCAAGAGAGCAAGAGAGTAAGTGGGTGAGAGAGAGAGAGTGTAAGAGCAAGAGTAGAAGTGGAAGTAGAAGTGAGGAAGGAATGGAATGGAAGTAAGGAATGTCTGAAGTCCTGGTTACAACACAATAAATCATCTTCTGTACTGAGTATTCTAATTGTCACTAACCAATCTAATACAAGATACAAATCCTATAGCATTTACATACAGCCTATAAGAGTTCTTATATTACCATAGAGTGTTACATCTTAACTTCTAAAAACTACTCTTTGGACCCCTTCTGCTGAGCTAGTAGGGTCTGCTCTGACCCTTGGACCTGTTTGCAAGCAGAGGGTATTGTTCCATCAAGAGGGGATTATCTTCAGTGGCCATACCATTGTTTTCTAGTTGTTCAGTAACTAAGACCTGGTATTTCAAAAGTGGCTTTCATTTCGATGTTGCCTGTAGTTTTCATACTCCCAAAATCTTTTGTCAGGCAATCATATCTACAAGGCTTTCCTGTTTCATCTTCCCCAACATTACACCTTTCTGCTGTTTATTTGGCCAGGCAAATGGCCAGTTGCTCAGGCAGGAGCAGGTCCCCTGGCACTGCAGAACGACAACTGTTTTGGGCAGTTAACAGTTTATAGATCAAATCAACCATTCTTCAAATATCAACCCATTATGACATTTCACCTCTCTGTTCCCTTGGGAGGGAATCCAAGTGGCATTCCTTTGATTTTCACTCTATCACTCACTGAAAAATGTAAACAAATGTTGAAAAAAAAGACTTTCAAATTGTGTGTGGAGAATAAATTCTCTCTTATCCTCTTACTGTTCTATGCATTTTTGCAGGTCAAATGGGCTTCCAAGCTTAACTGAAAGAATATGGAAATGTGGCTGTAGACAGGGGAAATGTTCAAAATCCCAGACTAGGAAATGGACTATTAAGGAATACATTTAGGACTGTTAGCTCAGTGTGCAAGCTGCAGGTTGAGTTCCACGTGGTGGGAAATGGCAGGAGCCTGAGGCCAGAGGCAGGTGAGCAGCCACTCAGAGACACGCCAGGATCCAATGGCTCCAAAAGAAGACCCCAGACTATCACACATAGGATGGAAAATACTTTTGCTATTAAAAAAAAAAAGTAAATGAGAAAATGCTTTAAAGTTCTGTTGTGGTCTTCAGGAAGTAGAATCACAGAATCACAGGATGGCTTGGGTTGGAACAGACCTTATAGATTATCTCATTCCAAACTCCCTGCCATGGGCAGGGACACCTTCCACTAGACCAGGTTACTACAAGCCTCATCCAACCTGGTCTTGAACACTTCCAGGAATGGGGCATCCACAGCTTCTCTGGGCAACCTGTGCCAGTGCCTCCCCGTCCTCACAACCAAGAATTTCATCCCAATATCCCATCTAACCCTGCTCTCTGGTAGCGTGAAGCTGTTACCTCTTACCCTGTCACTACATGACCTTGCAAATAGTCTCTCTCCATCTTTCATGTAAGTTCCCTCTAGGAGCTGAAAGGGGCTCTAAGGGTTCCCTGGAGCCTTCTCATCTCCGGGCTGAACACTCTGAATTCTCTCAGGCTTAACTCACAGCAGAGGTGCTCCACTCCTCTAATCATCTCCATGACCTCCTCTGGACTTGCTCCAACAGGTCCATGTCCTTCCTATGCTGGGACCCCAGAGCTGGATGAAGCTCTGCAGCTGGGTCTCACCCAAGTGGGGTAGAGGGGGAGAATTCCCTCCTTCCCTTCTGCCCACGGGGCTTTGGATGCAGCCCAGCACACAGGAGTTTTCTGGGCTCCTAGCACACACAGCTGGGGTATGTTCAGCCTCTCACCCACCAGCACCCGCAAGTCCTTCTCAGCAGGGCTGCTCTCAAAACCATTCTCCACCTAGTCTGGATTTGCGCTTGGACTTGCCTCAACCCAGACGCAACACCTTGCACTTGGTCTTGTTAAACCTCATGAGATTCCCAAGAGCCAGTTCTCAAGATGTCCAGGTCTCTCTGGATGACATCCCATCCTTCATGTGGGTCACCTCCACCAGTCAGCTTGGTGTCATCTGCAAACTGGCCAAGGGTCCACTCAATCCCTTTATCTGTGTCATTAATGAAGATATGAAATAACACTGGTCCCAATACAGGCCCCTGAGGGACACCACTGGTCACTGATGTCCATCAGGACTGAGCCACTGATCACCACCCTCTGGATGTGACCATGCAACCAATTCCTTATCCATCTCACAGTCCTGTTGTACCTGCAGAGAATTCTGGCATCTAATGCACTGCAATTAAGGTATAAAATTACTCTGCTTGTGTAGCAGACACTGTACATTATGTATTGTTCTAGCAAAAAGGTAACAGTATGTCCAACCAAACTTCAGCTGTGCCAAAGGAAGGTGAAATATTTAGACTTTATTTTGGGGAAGGGGCAACAAATGATAAATCCAGAAAGAACAGAGGCAATAATTGAGCTCCCATGGCCGGTCACAAAAAGCAGGTACAAGGTTTTCTCAAAGGTGCAGGGTTTTGTTGGCTGTGGATTCCAAGGCTGGGGGAACTGACTAAGTCTCTGACTAAAGCAAACAAGAATGAAGAGACAGAGAAGAGCTGGCCACAACTGGACCCAGGTGCAGCAGGAGCACCAGACTCATTAAGTTGGTGACAGCAGTAGCAACTCAAGCTCTAACACCACGACAAGCATAAGATGACTTAAGAAGATGCATCACCCTGAATCCAGTGAGCCTATTGCCTCTACCTGATGATGGAGAACATCCCAGTGTGAGCAAGTGATGCACATTTCAAAGAAACCACAGACTGATTTAACTGATGTTCCCTCACATTACCCAGATACAGCTCTATTTGCAGATGGCTCATCCTACTCCCTGCAAAGACATCTCTTTCCAACCCCCCTGCCATGGGAAGGGGCACCTTCCACTAGACCAGGTTGTTCCAAGCCCCTTCCAGGGATGGGGCAGCCATAGCTTCTCTGGGAAATCTGTGCATGTTTCCTGCTCTTTCTGAATATTTCGCTCTCTAATTATATCACTTTACCCTATATGATAGTCTTCAGAACAGATATAATCACACTTTCCCCTTAACACAGTGATCCATGGGATCTCAACTAAGAGACAGGATTTAACTTACTTTATACTTCTATTTTCTTGTAATTTTACATATTTATGTCAGAGAACACATGACTCATCTGCATTCAGTTGAAGGTACCTAATATTTGGTTTTTGAAAGATGCCATTGCCGCACAGTCACAGAACCATAGAATGGTTTGGGTTGGAAGAGACTTTAAAGTTTAGCTCATTCCAAACTCCTGCCGTGGAGGCAGCAAGGAATTTCAAACATGAAGCATTGAAGATTCTACTGGATGAAAAGCTGGATATGATCTAGCAAATGAGAAATTCGACTGTACTTATGGTTCTGGCTGTGGCTGCTGACAGAGAACATCCTGCAGTTGTTTGATCATAGGCTTGTGTCATGTCTGCAAAAGAAAACAGACCAAAAGGAAGAGGAACAGAAAGAAGAGAGGCTTCACAAGGGCCTGGAGCAACAGGGCAGGGGGAAAGCAGGTTTTATGTTTAGAAATAACACGTCCAGCTCTGGGACCCCAAACATCAGGACATGGAGCTGGTGCAGCAAGTCCAGGGGAAGCCATGGAGATGCTTCAAGGGCTGGAGCGCCTCTACTCTGGAGACAGACTAGGAGAGCTGGGGTGTTCAGCCTAGAGAAGAGAAGGCTACAGAGAGAAGAGAAGAAGCCCCTTCCAGTGCCTAACAGGACTCCAAGAGAGGAGGAGAGGGACTTTGGGCAAGGGCCTGGAAGGCCAGGAAAAGGGGAATAGCTTCCCACTGACAGTGGGCAGGGCTAGACGGGATATTGGGACGAAATTCTTGGCTGTGAGGATGGGGAGGCCCTGACACAGGCTGCCCAGAGAAGCTGTGGCTGCCGCATTCCTGGAGTGTTCAAGGCCAGGTTGGGTGAGGCTTGGAGAAACCAGGTCTAGTGGAAGATGTCCCTTCCCACGGCAGGGGAATGGAACTGGATAAGCTTTGAGGCCCTGCCCAGCCCACCCCGCCATGCGGGGTTCCCGCACTGTCACACACCGCCCTTTTCGCGCATGGCGGCGCCTCAGCCCCGGTGACGTCACTGCCGCGCGTCGGCAGGTGACGCCACGAGCGCGCCGGCGGGCGGGCGTTGCTATGGAGGCGGCGGACGAGTGGCTGCTGCAGTCGCTGCGACTGTGAGGGACCCCCGGACCCCCGGCACCCGGCACTGACCTGGGCACCGCCGACCTCATACCCGCCCTCTCCCTGCAGGTACCGCGACCTGCACACCTTCGAGCTCCAGGCGCCTACCCGGATCATCGAATGGGCCCGCGGGAGCCGTGAGTGCGAGGCGGGGAGTGCTGAGGGGAGGAGAGGGACTGGGCTGGGGTCTGTCGGGGAGGGGTGGCTGGGCCTGGTCGGAGAAAAGAAGGAGGCCCTGGGGCCGGCCTGGGGCGCGTGTAGAGGGAGAAGGGGGAAAGGAGGATGTAGGGTTGGGCCAGGCTGGGGTCCCGGAAGGGAGGCCAAGGTGCAGGGCCAGGACCCCAAAAATGGGGCTAAGTGGCTGGAGCTGTACCGGTTTCGGCCCGGGCTCGAGTTCTGGGTCTGGGAGTCCATGGACTGTGCGGTAACTCAGGTTTGCCCCAGGGACGGTGGGCTGGGCAGGGGGGTAGCCCTCACCGTGTTTCTGGCTCTTCACGCCCTCCCCCCAAGGTGTCTGTGTAGCTGGCTATGGACAGTCTGACGGGAACGAGATCCTGCAGCTGATCCCACCACCAACGCTGCTGACAAAAGAGACCCAGGTGGGTGTTGCAGCCATGGTGGCACCCAACCTCTGACCTCCTTGGCCTGATATTTTCAGAGACCAGGTCAGGGCTTGGTGGCCTTCATGAGGTGTTACCTGTTGCTGTGACAAGGACATGGCCAGGGACTGAGCAGCTTTGGTTGAAAGGTAAAGCACATAAGTCACCTGGTTGTTGTCCAGTCATGTTATCTTGCAGCTGCTCTGCAGACAGTTTGGGTTGTGGACACTTCATTTCTAGGTGTGTGAATGAAAGCATTTCATGGGGAAAGAGGACACATGAGAACAGTAAGGCAAGTGAAGAAGGGACTTGCTGAGCAACCCAGGCCTGGGGGACCACCCTGCAGAGCACCAAGGCTGGCCCTCGGGTGCGTGACCCCTGCACTAGAGTAGAAGGTGGTGTTTGGTCACTGGGTAAGCAGAAAGCTCCTGAGCCAGATGTGCACAGATGGCAACAAACACAGACAGAGCTCTTGGCAGCAGCTTTCTCCAGATTTTTGTTCTGACTATTTTGGGATCCTTCAGTCCTCTATCTCCTGTTGCAAAAGGCAACACTGGATGGGGAAGAGCTATACCAAGCAAGACTGTGCCTTGTGTCTCTGTCATTTTTTTGTGCTAACTGCGCACAAGTTGTGCACCATTGTGTGAAGAAATTACTTTGCCTCTGATTTCTAGGGTCTATGTCCAGAGAGAGATTTCAAGGTAGAATGTGGTGGATTTTCACAGCGCCCAGTATACAGCCTGAAATATGTGCCGGACACCAGGTATGACCACAAGGCCCTTCCCAGGGTGTATTGGAGATGGAGAGAGGACTTACCCACTGAGAGAAAACTCCTTTTCCATACCTGCTTCCCAACCCAGCTGGTCAATCCTGCCAGCTCTGAGACCAGTGTGAGTCTGGGCCAGTGACACACCAAGAACTTCTGCTGCCTCACCAGTGATCCCTCCCTACCCCACTTCTGAGCAGCAGGGGCTGGTAGAGTTTTCCTGCTCTACCCTTCTGCATTTGGCACTGTGTGGAAGTGCTCTCCAGCAGAGTAGGACACTGGTGGCTGGTGCCACTGCTCTGCAAGACTCTATGTATGCAGGTTCAGAAGGTTTTTTTCCTGCTCTGGATTTAGACCAAACAAACACCTCTGGCTGATTTATATCCCTTGTTCAGTCTCTCCTACACAAGTCCCCATTGACTACTTTTGGGGCTGTCTGCATCATTCTTAATCTAGTCCTTCTGGAAAATGTGATAACTAAATCACAGAATCACGGAATCATTTAGGTTGGAAAAGCCCTCTGAGACCACTGATTCTAGCCATTCCCCCAGCACTGTCAAGCCCACCACTAACCTATGTCCCCAAGTACCACACATGACTTCTAAATCCCTCCAGGGATGACTTCTAAATCCCTCCAGGTGACTCCACTCCTGCCCTGGGTAGCCTGTGCCAAGGCTGGACAACACTTTCAGGGAAGGAATTTTCCAATATCCAACCTAAACATCCCCTGGTGCAACTTGAGGCCATTTCCTCTTATCCTGTGCCTTGTTCTTTGGGAGCGGAGCCCAGTCCCCACCTGGCTGCACTCTCCTGTTAGGCAGTCATAGAGAGCAAAAAGGTGGCCCCTGGGCCTTCTTTTCTTCAGGCTGAGCCCCCCAACTCCCTCAGCCACTCCTCATCAGATCCTCATAAAATATCGTCATAAATGCCGTTGCCTGGGACTGTGTTTGTATCGGCTGTGTGGAGCATCCCTGCACAAGGAGTTCTGGGATTATGGTCCTTCCAGCCACCACTCTGCTCCAAGCAGAGGCAGGAGCTCTGCTTACAGAAGCAGCAGAGCATTTTGTCCCAGGCTGGGGAAAACAAGAATGTTCTCTGTTCTTGAGAAGTTCTGTGAGACTCTTCTGTTTCCTCAGCTTGCTGGTAACGAGTGGCCCACCTGACAGCTCCCTCCAGGTCTGGCAGGTGTCAGCAGAAGACTCTGGTAAGGGTTTCTGAGCTCAAGTGGTTTCTCAATGTAGTTGTTGCATCACACATTTCTAGCTTCCCCTTCTACCTTTGTTTCAAATGGGGCGAGGAGTGCCACTTCCATGTCCTGAGTGACCAGCCTTGTGTGGCACAGGCTGAAAAAGGGTACAAGACAAGGATCTACACCAGTTTTGGTGGTTTGGACTTAAGAGCACAAACCTCGTCAGGAAATCAGTATGTTTAGGCCTGTCACAGCAGCCTTGTACTGCATGTAGTTGGCACAGTGTCCCCCTAGTAACACCAATGGTTAGAAATAAAGGAGCTCCATCCATTGCTTTTTGTGATAGACCGTGATCCACCTTACTTCTTTCAAAAAGGATCACCATTGTTGAGGCTGCTACTGGGAAATACTTGTAAACCACCAGAAAGGAAGTCATTAGAAGAAAAAAACTTCTTCATTGAACATAAACATCTTGATTCACAAATTTTCATGTATTTTGCTGGGCTTTTTGTCAGTCCTCGTTGAATGGGTTGGAAAGGGGTTTTATCCTGGAGAGGGGGTTAGGCATAATTAGATTTCTTACTGGTTTTGTAGGTCAGTTTTAGCTTTGTGAGGCATTGTTGTGAAATGGCTTAATCTGATGGATTGCTTGGCTCTCAGTGTGTTTTACAGCTGTTTCTGTCTCTTCCTAATAGATATTATCAAATCTGTAAGCCCCATAGAAACAGAAAATGACACTGGGCAATCCTGGGCTAAAATTGCCACCATTTCAGCCAGAGCCCCATGGGTCCTTCACGGCTCAAGACTTGACAGAGTCCAGATTACAGAGGTTGAATCAAGGAAAAATGTCTACACAGCAGGTATTTGAGGCAAGCCTAATGTCTGATTTATGGAAAGGTGGGGTTTGGGTAAAGCAATGCTAATTGCTTGGGTAGCAAACATTTCACTGAGCAGGTACTTTCAGACATGTGCAAGTGGTTATAAAGATATTTGCCACAAGTATATTGTCTTGAGGAAAGAGGTGACAATGGTCAGGTCCATCTCCAGCTGCTTACCACTTGCATTACACTGATTTATCACGATTCTGCCCCAAATCTTGGCACTACCAGAGTGCTGCAGATAGTTTCAGTATGGAGAACTGGGTTCACAGAGGGCTGCTGTGTGTGCTATCCCAAACAAGGGGGGTGACAGCCTGGTTATGACAGGTGGTGGGTGCAGGTCTGGTTTCCTTGGGGATCTGAGGACTCTCTGCCTTCACCTACACAGTGAGACTCAGTCCCCACAGAGCTCATCCCTGGGGAGGGAAGAGGGGATGTGTGTGTCCAGTGGCAGTATCACAGTGCTGAGGAAAAAGAATGTCTGTTTGTCATTGTCCCTGTGCCAGAGGGACTCACAGAAATCTTGGGAGTGGTTTTGGCTTGGAAAGAGACATTTAAAGCTCATCTCATTCCAACCCCCTGCCATGAGCAGAGACATCTTCCACTAGACGAGGTTGCTCCAAGCCCCAACCAACTTGCAGGCATGGGGCAGCCACAGCTTCTCTGGACAACCTGTGTCAGGGCCTCACCACCCTCACAGCCAAGAATTTCTGCCCAATATCCCATTTAACCCTGCCCTCTGTCAGTGTGAACCCATACTCCCACGTCCTGTCACTCCAGGCCCTTGTCCAAAGACCTTCTCCAGCTCTCTTGGAGCCCTGTTAGGCACTGGAAGGGGCTGCTTCTCTTCTCTCTGTAGCCTTCTCTTCTCTAGGCTGAACACCCCAAGCTCTCCCAGTCTGTGACCAGGGCAGAGGGGCTGTAGCCCTCAGAGCTTCTCCATGGCCTCCTCTGAACTCATTCCAGCAGCTCCATGTCCTTCTGATGCTGAGGGCCCTGGAGCTGGATGTATTACTCCTGAGCATACATCCTGCTTTCTTTCTCAGGCAATACTGCAGCACAGAAATCCTGAAAATGCTCCTCATTTGACCTGTGACCTGCCTCTCTTTTCCAGCTTTCGGAGGCAGCGAGGAGCTCAGCAGCCTGGCCTTCCTGGACTGCAACACACTGCTTCTGTGCTGCACCACAGGCCGGCTGTGCCTGGCCGACGTCCGGCAGCCTCAGAGTCTCGTGGAGGCCGTGTCAGTGCCCTCAGCGCCATGCAGCGAGCAGTGGTGCATGGGCACCAGGCATGGAGCTCAGGGCTTGGAGCCAAGCTCCCAGCCTGTAGCTTGCCTCTCGAACAGGGGGCTCCTAACCCTGACAGACCTCAGGAAAACATCTGAGTTCTTGGCCTTGGCAAAGGCCAGAGTCCCCTCTCCTGGCTCAGGTGCAGAGTTCCTGTGCGTCTCCTGGGCTCCTGCTCTGGAAGGCTGCCTTGCCATTTCAGGTAGGTGCTTAGGGCAGATCTCCTTTTCCGGGTGCTTTTTGATTTATATTTTTGTCAAGGCCCAGTTCACTCCACCTAAAACCCCCATGACAGGGTGGCTTTTCAGAGCTGCCCCTGGAGCCAGTGGAAATGCCAGCTAATCGTCCTCTGCAGCTGCCTCTTTCCAACAGCTCCGGAAGGGGCCTGCGGGTGGGTTCTGAGAGATGCCTGCTGCCCTTCTGTGAGATCAAAGGCCCCAGGCTGACCATAAGCACTGCCATGATAGTGCCAGTGACAGCATGGCTGCAGGCTACAGCATTGATAACGCCAGCTGGGCAGCTAGGCTGCCTCTTGACCAGAGCCTTGCAAGTTCACACTCATAAATCCACAAACTTTAGGGATTTGGTCCGGGCTCTCCCCAGCAGCTGTTTCCTTGAGACATGCTCCTCAGAGGCAGACCTGCTCTCTTCTCACAGGCTTCTAGTGGGGCCATTTCTCCTTGTTCCTGCTGGGAGATGATCCGGAGCCCAGCTGAACTAGAGCAAAGCAATTAATTTCTGCACTCTCTAATTCCATTTTATCCAAGGTTTTGATGGCACCGTGCATGTGTATGACACACAGAGCTGGGACAGCTCTGGCAGGGAAGCAGAGCCCATCTTCGTTCACAAAGGCCATGCATTTGGCGGAGCAGGTGGCAGCGGGGACCCTCCTCTGGTCACTGTGCACACGTGGCATCTGCAGAAACCCAGAACTTTGTTGTCAGCAGCAAGTGATGGTTCCCTGCATGTCCTGGACTGGGTTCAGCCCTGTGGGAAGGGTGGGTAGATGTGTTTTGGGTGAGATGAGGCATTTCCTGCCTCTGCTCTAGTTTGTGTTGGCTGCAGGGTGTCTGTTTGCCTGCAGATACTGTTTGGAGACTGTTGCAGTGAGCAGAACCAATTGTAAAGTTTCTATTTTAATAATAGTAAAAATTTTGGCTGTTACTTGTTCTCCTGTGTGCCAGCCTTCAGATGAGAGCTGTGCCTGTGGTTCTGACTGTGGCTGCTGGCAGAGAACATCCTGCTGTTGTTTGATCATAGGCTTGTGTCATGTCTGCAGAAAGGGAGAGGGTCAAAAAGGAGACTTGACAAGGGCCGGGAGTGACAGGACAAGGAATGGCTTCCCACTGACAAAGGGCAGAGTTAGATGGAATATTGGGAAGAAATTCTTCCCTGTGAGGGTGGTGAGGCCCTGGCACAGGCTGCCCAGAGAAGCTGCTGCTGCCTCATCCCTGGATGTGTCCAAGGCCAGGTTGGATGGATCTTTCAGCAACCTGATCTAGTGGAAGGTGTCCCTGCCCATGGCATGGAGTTGGAACTGGATGAGCTTTGCGGTCCCTTCAAAACCAAACCATTCTCCGATTTCATGAAAAAAACAGGAGTTTGAGGAAACAGGCTCTTCTGTGGGATACCCACTGTATTCCAGGCCCAGAGCACGAAGGGGAAGCTGCACCCCCCGCGGGTTGTTGACATTTATCACATGCACGTGTGTCACAAGCAGCAGCCTGGCCGCTACTCAGGAAGTCTCAGTGTAACCACTTGTGTTCCTGCTTGCAGCCTTCGGAAGGAACAGGAACAACTTTTCCAGCCCCAGCCTGCTCCAAGCTCTGCCCCTCCCCCTCTAGATCCTGAGAGCACCTGATCTGAGACAAGGCATTGGTGTCCTTTGGCTCTTTTCCCACCAACTGCAAGTTTAGATTTGATGGAACTGATGTGATTTTCTGGGCTGAGGAAGGAAGCGATGACTCCTGCAACACCCATGCTGTCACCAAGGTGTTGAGAAGTAAAACCCTGCCTGCAAAGGGTTCCCTTCTGCTCTGGGTGTCAGCTGAGGTGAGGAGGGGTTGAAGACAGGTGAGGTGGGGTGAAGGCTGTACTTCAAGAGTACCTGGGGAAACTTTACACTGGGAATGTGCTGTACTGACTCACTCTGTGCCATGGCAACAGCTTTCTGCCTGGCAGCTGAGCCTGGAACCTGCTCCATTCTTCTCCCAGGACAAGCCATGTGAGTGCTTCCACTCATCCCAAAACTCTGCCCAGCAGCAGATGAAGCAGGGGCAGTATGTCCTGCCCAAGACTGGGGATGTTGATGCTTTGTCACTTACTAAAGCCATGGGTCTGTGTCACCACCATCAGTTAAGGCAAAAGCCTGTTTGAGTCCTGGAGGAGCTGAGCTCTCCTGCGGGAGTGCCTGAGCATCCTTTCCACTGCCCAGGGCCCACAGCCAAACCAATCCAGCTGAGCCAGAGCCGAACTGGGGGAAATGGGTTCTGACCAAGAGCCTGGGAGCATTTCTGCCCCAGTGCAGGCAGCAGGGAGGGCTCCTGGCTCTCTAGTCTCTCCATCTGTTATTGAGTCAGTTCCTTCCGGTTGTGGTAAAGCTGAGTGTGCCCTTCCCCTGCACCAGGACCTGCAGGTTATTGCATTTAGGAGGTGGCCTTTCTGCCCCATGACTGGGACCTGTAACAGCCCCAGGAAGGGCAGTATAGTACACAGACATGAAGGGTTCCTAGGGAGGGATCCTGGAGCTCAGTGAGTTTTCAAGCACCCTGGGAGCAGGCAATTTGGCAATCTGGTGCAGACTCAGATTGTGCGGCTTCTCCTTCCTGGGGGAAACACCCCCCAGAGGGAGGGTCTCACCTTGGAGGAGGTGGGCTCTGAGGAGGAGAGAAGACCACTGGAGCCTTCCCAGTACCCCAGCTACCTCTTCCTCACTGCTTCCTTCGCTGGGACATGTGGAGAAGCTGACCCCCTCCCACATCACAGTGATGCAGATAGTGTAACCAGGACAGGGAACTGAATTTGCTTGGCTTTCAAAACAGGGCTTAAGCAATAGCTCAGTTTGTATCCATCTGAACTTCCCTTTTTTTTCCTGAAATAACTTAAGCCTTCTTGTTCAGCTTGAACCAGATTTGACAGGGGACTGGAGATATCAAAAATATTAAGAACTCACAGATGCTGTGGGAAGGGATTATGCACACAGGAGGGATCTGAAAAGTTGCAGCAGGCAATAGGGACATTGCTCCCAGGAATGCACCGCATGGAGCCTCTGTCAATGCCCGTGTGGGATCAGAGTCTGGTTGTGTGACTGTAGGGACTTTGGCTTTGCTGGAGCCAGGTTTGTCTTTGGTGGGGAAGGTTGGGACAGCCTGTGGCACAAATGCTGACACCCATGAAGTGGACCAACTTAAGGACAGTCTCTCCCTCCCCACAGCATCAGCATAGCAAGGGGAGCTCAAGCTGCAGGGGACACAAATGTGTCCAACCTCTGCTCTCCCTGGGACCACAGAAAGGTCCTCCAGAAGGCCTGTCTTCACTGAGACCACAGAGTTTTAACCCCTGGGCAAGGTAACACAGCTGGGGACATAGACTCATGGAATCATTCATGTTGGAAAAGCTCGTTAAGATCATAGAGACCAATCTTTACCCACACACAGCCAAGCCCACCACTAAACCATGTATGTCCTCAATTGCCACATCTACACATCTCTTAAAATCCCTGCAGGGATGGGGACTCCACCACTGCCCTGGGCAGCCTGTCCCAAGGCTGGACAATCCTTTCAAGGAAGGAATTCTCCCTAATACCCAATCTAAACCTCCCCTGGCACAACTTGAGGCAGGGCTTCTCCTTCCTTGCCTGTGAGGGAACAAGCCAAAGCCCTTCCGTGAAGGTCTCCGAATTCAGGCCCATAAATAAATGGAGGTGTTATTTGGCTCATCCCCCAGTCCTGGCTCCTGCTGCACTCAAAGAGGATGAGAGCAGCATTAACAGATGTTTGGATGTGGCTCTTGGAGACATGGCTCAGTGGCCGTGGCAGAGCTGGGGGAACCATTGGACTCTATGGTCTTAGGGGGTTTTTCCAACCTCCATGATTCTGTGATCCTTAAAACAATCAGCCCTGAGCAGTTCCTCAGCAAGACACACGCTGACATGGCTTGTTTAACAAGCAGCTCATTAGTGCCCTGTGCTCATCAGGTACTGCATGGCCATGCATTTTCATTTCCAAAATAATGCCCAGTCCCTGCTGCAGACTACAGAATCCTTCATCTCCTCCTAGGCTCCTCTCTACATGTCTCTGCATGCCAGGGAACTGTCCATCAGTGGGAGGGATGGGGTGGCATGAAGCGGGACAGGTGCTGCTGCTCCTGGTCCTTGTGCAGGAGGGAAAAAATTCCCCTGTGAGGGTGGTGAGGCCCTGGCACAGTTGAGAAGCTGTGGCTGTCCCATCCCTGGAAGTGTTCAAGGCCAGGTTGGATGGGGCTTGGAGCTACCTGGTCTAGTGGAAGGTGTCCCTGCCCATGGCAGGGAGGTTGGAACTGGATAAGCTTCAAGGTCCCTTCCACCTCAAACCATTCCATGGTTCTGTGACTTTCTGCCTGTGCCGGCTCCCCTGTCCTTAGCCAGCAGAAGTGTCCAGGCATTGGGACTGTATTTTACTATTTTTTCTTTTTTTCTTTTTTTTTTTTTTTCTGAGTTTAATAAACTAGAATAATTTATTTGACAGAACACAGAAACATCACAGACAGGGTGGAGAAACCAAAGCAGCAGGTATCAATGATCAGTACAAAGGAACCACTTTACAAAAAGAAGTACCACGCTGCCCATCAGCTTTACCCAAAAATTACGGGGAAGGGGGGTGGGCTCAGCTTAGCACCCCATAAACTGGGTGTGGGGGATGGAGCTATCCCCACAAAATGCTCTCGGATGACAACGCTGACTGCAACAGCACAATAAATAGTGGGAATGGCCTCTCAGTGGGTGGTGAGGGACCAGAGACCCTTGGAGGGGGGGAGGGAGTCCAAGCACCACCAACCTGGGAGGTACAAGCATCTGATCAAACACTGATTAGGGTGGCAAATGGCCTGCTTCTCCCCCACCCCCAAACAGGTGCTAGATCCCATGCAGGCAGAGAGAAACATCAACCAGGAGGGCTTTGCAGCTTGGCAGGACAGAAGTATCCCTGGCAACATCCTGGTGGGGAGAAGGCTATTCCATCATGACCCTGCCATGACTGCGAAGAGGCATTTGAGGCCTCTCCCAGAGCAAGCAGTGTGTGGCCAATGGCACAGACCCACAGAATCCCCTCTGCCACCTTAACCTGGCCCCAGCAGCTCTCAGCTCTGAGCTGGTTTCCTCCAGGATGATTATACTGGTGTGATAATGAATGCAGCTGGGAGGACCCCTGGGGTGGCCACTTTGGGGGTACTTGGGGGAAGAGAAGGGTGGGTGCTGCCCACCCGCTTTGGAGCAGCTGGGGCAGGGGCCAAAGTCAAAGCCAGGCTCGTGCATCCCAGGGAGGGAACACATGCAGCAGGGCCGGACAGAGGGGGACTGGCCGTGGGTGAAAGGAGGGGACACCGAGGTGCACAGGTGCCTTTTCCCATGAGAAGGCTGCCTAAAAAAGACACCCCCCCTATTCTGATGCAGCCCCCCTCCCTGTAGCAAACTGGTGTTGAGACTGGGCTTATATAAAACACATAAAAGAGGCAGCTCATAGGAAAGGGCTCTGGTAAGTGGCAGGGGGCTGGACAGGGACGGGGTTATAGTGAGCCCCACTGCCTCCAGTGCCCCCCTGGCTGTGCCCTGCACGGGAAACAGCAGCTCTGGCAGCTGGATGAAGAGACAACACGGCACAGCTGGACGGTTATAGGTCCTGTGGCCATCGGGTGATCCGTAGGCTCCCAGTACAGGTAGAAAACAAAATTAATTAATTATAGAAAAGAGAAGCAGCCTAATGTAGGGGTGTCCCTGGGCCGGGGCAGCGAGCAGGGTGGGGCTCGCTTATCTGTCATTGAGCTGCGGGGAATTTGTCCGCTCCTCCTCATCCTCCTTGTCATCCTTCATGCCTTTGAGTCGCTGGCGGGCGAAGTCTTCAAACACAATGTCATCATCACTAGTGGGGACACAAGGGAGAGGGGTTTTAGGTGGGGTGCAAGGTGAAACACCCCCTGCCCCGCAAAGCTGTCCCAGCTTGCCTGGTGAACTCAACCTGCACCGCCACGACATTCCAGCAGCTCAGGGGGCCCCAAAACCCTGCACCCCTCAGCAAGC
The DNA here is from genome assembly GCF_009650955.1 of Corvus moneduloides. Classification (NCBI taxonomy): domain Eukaryota; kingdom Metazoa; phylum Chordata; class Aves; order Passeriformes; family Corvidae; genus Corvus; species Corvus moneduloides. Next base: position 17,336,324 of record NC_045477.1, read on the forward strand.
AGCCTCAGTTTTCACAGCCTTATTAATACTTGCCCAATGCACCCAAAAAAGAGCCCTCAAGCTCTCCAGCAGGTGCAGCATTACCAGGGCCATTGGCATTTGCCCCACTCCGGGGGAACCGCAGACCTGCAGGGAGTAGCTGGGTGGATAAAAAACCTCCCAAACATATCACCAGCCTGGGGAACACTGTGGTGACAACCTCCCCCCCCCCCCCCCAACACGATCCCAGCAGGCTCTTACTGCAGTTTCTCCTGTTTTTTGGAAAGCCATGCAGGGAAGGGCAAAGGAGGAGAGAAGAGAGAGGGGAACAGCACGCGTCATGCATTACAGGTGACATGTGTGGGGTTAATCACACGTGTCAATCCCATGGCACAGCGGGTGTTAGCAGGTTGGGGGGGTGCCATGCAACCGCCACGCTTCCCATTCCCACATGGAATGTGGGAATTGGGGGAGAAGTGTATTTTAGTCTCTTACTTTGTATCGAGTTCTATCAGATTTGTATCTATGGGCACTTCATTCTCTGGAACTGAACAAAGGGATGACACAGGGTTAGTCACAGGGTGGTGACTGCCATCCCACCGAGGTGGGTGACACCTTCCCCAGGATCATCTCTGCCCTCCTAGCAGGGTGGGTGAGACCCCCCTGCAGTCATCACTGCCATCCCATTGGGGTGGCTGAGATTCCCCTGGGGTTGTCAGCACTGTTCCAGTGTGTGGATGCAACCCCCCAGAGTTTGGCTGCATTGGGGTGATGGGGGCACCCCCATGGTTTTAACACTGAGGCCCTGTGAACAGGGTCAACGGAAACCAAGAATCTCCCTCCCCACAGCCTCACTGGCCCCTTTTGCCCCCACCCACCCCCAGGGATGCTGGCCCTGTTACCCAGGCCTGGACACTCACTGTCCCGGTGTACTGGTTCCTCCCTGGGTTTGGGATGCATCAGCGTGAAGGGCAGCTCCACTGCAACGTCGCTGCAAGAGACACCAGGGTAAAGCATGGGCCTGCCTGCACTTTACATGCAGAGCAAGGCAAATTTGCAGGGGAGGAGTAGAGCAGCACCCCTCATTACAGCTGCTGTAGGAGACCATAAAGCTGGGCAAACCCCTGTGTTATCCTCCATGGAGCTGCTCAGCAGCTCTCATGGCTCTTGGCTGAGCTTGGACCCCAGGGTGGGGGATCAGCACAGGCCCCCTGGAAAGTAGAGGGGCATCAGGAGGGAGAGCAGCACGGCAAAAATCTTGTCTTTAGAAGCTATGGAAGGGATCCAAATCCCTTGTCCTTAGGCTGCAGCCAGCAGTGCCATGGGAATGGCAGGAGGTGCACCAAGTTTCCCAGTGCTCGGTGGGCATGGTGACATCAGGACACGACAGCCTGAGCACAGCCCCGAGCTGCCCCGGGGCAGGTAGGACAGAACTCAGACAAAGAAGTGCCCCAAGGGAGGACGAGTGGTCCTGTGGTCCCCATAGGACCCTGTGGGAGGGGAGTGATGTGAGGATGAAGACCTGGAAAGCCCCAGAGACTCATGTAACCACATCCAGAGATGCTCAGCCCTATGAAGCCACCTCTGTGCCCTGCTCACTCTCCCCAGCAGCACCCACAGGCCTCTCACTCCAGTACAAGGAGGAGGATGCAGGATTCAAACCCTGCCAACATTCCCAGCCTCACTAGCCCAGCCCCACCTCTGCCAGGCTTTTCGCTTTGGGTGAGACAGCATCCCCAACACAGTGGAATCCCAAGGACAGGCATGGGGTCAGAGTGGTAGCACCCTGAAGGGCTGAGGGGTGCAATGCGGGGCTGCAGTGAGGATTGGGGGGTGCTGGGGGGAGTGGAGTGTTACCTGGAGGCGAGGTCTCCCAGCAGGCTGGCATGAGTCAAAGGATACAACACATTAGTCACTGTCCCCTCCCAAGGACACACAGCCCCCACACACATTTTGTCCCGCCTGTGCTGCTTAGTCCCAGGGGAGCTTTAAGGGTGATGGGGCCCCACCTGCAGCACAGACCAGTCCCAAGGTTAGAGAGAAGGTGCAGCACGGTGTGGGGGGTGCCCAACACTCACCCTCCTCGTGACACCACCAGCTTCACCTTCACCTTGTAGGAGACAATGATGCCCAGGATCTCCTTGTTGGCTCCATCTCTTAACCTGGAGGAAGGGGCAGGTGGGCATCAGTGAGGGACTGGCCATGGGGACCAGCCCCCTGTCCTCCTGAAGGTCCCCCCCCGGGGTCTCCTCCACCCCAAGCATCACCCCTGGAGCAGGGGCTGGATGCCCACCAGGGCCAGGTCCTGCCCCCCCACTGCAGGGGGGACAGGAGCCCTGGGGGGTGGAGGGGCTCACAGCGTGCTGGAGGCCAGGTTGGTGTCCTCGTGCTTGAGCTTCCCATCCAGCGCCAGCCCCCGCTTCTCCCGGTTGTTGGCAAGGAAGGGGGTCAGGGTGTAGACTTTGCAGAATGTCGAGCTCGGGGCCACCATGTCACTAGAGATGACAGCCACCATCAGCCAGAGCCCCAGCTACCCACAGCTCCCACAGCCCCACAGGTCACCCCAGACATCTCGATCTTAGCCTGGTGAACTTCTCCACATATTCCCATCCCTGCCCCAACCTGATGAACATCTCCTTCCCAGGGGACGCAGAGCGTGGCATCCCCAAGACGCCACCAGAAAAAAGGTCTCCATCTCCCTGTTCCTCCCACCATTCCCTGCTTGCCAAGTGCAATATCCCACTGGGGCTGCACTGGGGCAGGAGACCTCCAAGGTTCCTCCAAGACCACCCCCCGAGGTCTCCAGGGCTCCTCATGATGTCCCCAAGGAGTACTCACTCAGCATCCTCCACAGCCACAGGGCACTTGTACTGGGCAGTGTTGAAGAGGCAGATGTCGGCATACTGGCGCACTGGGGTGAGACACAGAGAGATAGGGATCAGGGTGGGCCCCCAAAGGGATGGGGACAGGGACACCAATGGAGTGGGGGACATGGCCCTGCTCCTCACCTGAGATCTTGATCTTCTTCACGGTCTTGTTGGTGTTGTTGGTGACATGCACGTTGACACTGATGGGCTCCCCATGGTAGTAGATCTGCAGGGGAGCAGGGCAGGGGGGATGGTGAGATCCCCAGGGTCACCCCACCAGTGTGCCCCCCCCCCAGTCCTTGCCCACCTCCTTGTCCAGGGATGCCTCAAGGTGCAGTGGCTTATCTGACATGAGGAACTGCCGGGTGGTCTCTGCCATGGGCTGGGGGCCGGGTCTCTCTGGTGCGTACTGGACCTTACGGATCACCAGGCGCACTGAGTTCCTGGGGGAAGACAGTGAGAGAACTCAGGCTGCCCACAGGCTACCCTCTTTCTTGGCCCATTCTGAGTCAAATCCTTCTTCTGGTCTGCTGGGTCAGAAGGATGCCATGGAAGGTCTCGTCTGGATGCCCACCAGGGCTACAAGTGGGAAGCCCAATGGCTGGGCCAGGTTGCCCACAGCAAGTGTTGGGCTCCTTGCACAGTGGTGTTTATCTCCATCCCAGCCCCAAGATGTTCTCTGACCCATCCCTACCCTGAAGAACACTTCCATCCCAGCCCCATCCTGGAGAGCACCCCCATTCCAGCCCCATCTTGGAAGACAACTCTATCTCATCCTGGAAAACATTCTCATCCAAGCTGGGTAGCAAACTGGGGTGCCCCTTTCCTGCTGCCAGCCCCAGGAGCATGCCGGTTCCATCCAGGCTGGATGGATCCTCTCTGCTTACCTCTTGTGGATCTTCTCCTCCAGGTTCTCGGCACAGAAAGCTTTGACCTCGTAGTCCACCCCACAGGCCTGAAAACCAGGAAGGGAGGAGAAGGAGGCAGGGAAACCTCTTTGCATTCCCCAAAGAGGTGACCCCAGCAGTGCCCACTCATCACAGCCTGGTGGCACGGGAACATGGAGGGATCTTACCTTCCCTGTGTCCTCTGGGCCTGGCTGCAGTGTGACGGAGCAAGGCAAGTTGGGGGGGATCTGGAGGGGAAAGGGGGGTGAGGAGCTTTTTGAGAGGCTACCAGCACTTCCCTTTCCTGTCCACAATGAAAACAAGTAAATCCAGGAAGGATTTCCTCATTTTACTATTGCATTTCCCAAATCCCAAAGTGTTACAAAAATACATTATTTTAGAGGGCTTTAATTAATCAGGGGAATTTTGAGAAATCAGGGCCATTTTTGAGGCCATAGGATTGAGCCCTGTAAAATGTCATAGAGCTCCAGAGTGGGTGGTCACTACTGCCAAAGCTGCGCCGGGGAAATTGAAGGAGCAGGTGCATGAAGCAGGGGGTCTACCCCCCAGCCATTCCCTGCCAGAGCTGTCCAGTGCTGGCATGGATCCCCAGTGCCAGCATGAACCCCCCAGTGCTGACATGGACTGGCAGCTTCCCTACTGATGGCTGCTCTCTGCTCACCAGTTTGAAGATCCACCACCAAAAGTTGTGTCTTGATCACAGATAGCAGCATCTCACCCCCAACCACAACCCCACAGGGCTAGATGGGACCCTGATGTCCCCATCGCAGGGCTCACTGTCCCTTCAAGCACGCCAGAGCACCCGCTGTCACCCTACCTCAAAGGTGAAGGGGTAGGCGTGCTCGCCCAGCTTCTTGATAAGCCGCTCCTGCAGCCGCGTCAGGGGCTTTTTGTCCTCGGGGACCGGGGGGAAGGCCTGGGAGTTGGCCACAAACAGGTCCTTGCGGAAGGTCAGCCCCAGAACATCCAAGTCCTCACGGCCATAGCGGAAGGCGCAGGTCAATGTCACAAAGACTGGAGAGGGTAACAAGGGGAAGTTGGTAGCAGGCTGTGGGTCATGGAAGGGACCATGGGGACACGAAGGCAAGGTGGCATTCTGGCTCATGCCAGTCCCACCAGCACTGGGAAGTAGTGGTGGCTTGAGGACATGCCATGTTGAGAATATGGGGATTCAGCAGCCAGCTGTGCCTTGGGATGCCCATCACAGCACCCCCATTCTCCACAGGACAGGGAACCTGCCGTGGGGACAGGGGGGCTGGAAAATGTCACCAAAGGGCCCAGAGATGCCAGTGCCTGGGTAGGACTACATGGAGATGCCAGCATCGCCCTGTGGCAGTGCCACTTCTGTGGCCCCAGGGATCCCAAAGGTAGACATTACCTTTTCTCTCCTTCAGGTATTCAGGATCCACCAGCACTACTCCATCTGCAAGGGAACGGCCGGGACAGAAATGCGTCACAGGAATAGGGTGACGCACTGGCAGGATCAGGGAATGCAATGGCAAGGTTAGGGGACACAATGGCAGGGTCAGGGGACATGCTACTGGGATGGGGGGACACCACTGGCAGGGGGACACACACTGTCAGGGTCAGAGGATGTGCTGGTAGGGTTAGGGGGGAATGTACAGGCAGGGTTTGGGGTGACACCAGCACAGCTGAGGGGGGCACATGTTCCCCCTTTACACTGAGAGTCATCACCTCCAAGCTGCCAGCCAGTCTGTACCTACCACACCCAGGGCATATGCAAAGCCACAGCGAGACATGAATATTATCCCAAATCGGCAGTTTTCTGCTCCCCAAAATCTTTCTTCCCAGACAGCCCAGCCCACTTGGCATGCGTCTCCCTGCAACTGAGGTCCCTCTCCTGCCACCACATACCCACGGGGTCCACTACATCGATGTGGTCCACGAAATCCCTCTTCCCAAGGTAGACAGTGAGCTGCAGGGAGGAACAGTGTGTCAGGGGTGCACAGAGCAGAACCCCAGGGCCCCCATGTTGTCACCACCCAGTGAGGTCCATATTCCTCATCATCCCCAGTGTCACCCTGTACCTGTGGTACCCAAAAGTCAACCCCACCCCATTCCAGGCAAAGCCTGGAACCTTTCCAGATGTCCCCAGACCTGGAGGCACTTAACATCTGGGGACCCTTGGGTGTCGCCCCAGGGGTTTGTACCCCACTGTGGAGCAGGGATGAGCCCCCCAGTGTCACCCTCTCATCTCTCTCCTGATGGGGAAACTGAGGCACGGGGCAGGCAGCTGCCTGGCGGAAGGTTTTCTGCCTCAGCTCCTGCTGCCAGACCCAAAACCCCCCCAGGCAGGGTCACCTGCACCCCAGCACTCCAAAACCTGTCTGCTTGACCCCTGACCTTGGGAAAGCCCCACCCAGCCCCACTGTGCCTCAGTTTCCCTTCCCGCTGCTGTGGCAGGATGCTGAGGCAGGCAGCAGTGCGCAGGGTGGATCTGGGGTTCAGGGACATGCCCATCCCCCACTCCCAGCCATGCTTGTGACCCCATGGTTTCCACCACCACGTCCCCCTTACCTTCCCATTAGGACTGGCTTTCTTAAACACCCTGCAAAACAGCAAAGGGGGGTGAGTGCTGGAGCAGGGGGCACCCTCCACTCCTGAACCCCCCACTCCGCTCCTGGCTCCCTGCCCATGGAGCTGTCCAGCTTCCCCCCAGGAAGGATCCCTGGGGGAAGAAGCACCCACTGGCACAGTCCTGTTGGGTGCCAGGTGCATCCAACCCTCAGCACCCAATGCCAGGACCCAGCTTTGGATAAGGGAGGCATCGGGACCCCAGCCCACCCCTTCACATGAGGATGGTGCCCAGAGACTACTGTGAAGGGCAGCAGCACCCCAGCACCCAGCTTGCCCTGGGGACCAGAGTGTGGGACCATGGGGTCAAGGCACACAGGATGGGAGCATCCCCTGGGGTGAACCCACCTTAACATCACCTCACATTGATGCATCCCAAAGCCACTGGAGAGGCAAGAAAAGTCTGGGGTGCTCCTGTCCCCAGAGCTTTTCATTCCCATTCCAAAACATGGGACTAGCCCCCAGACACCACTCTCAGCTCCCAAAATCCCTCTGGAAGACTCCACAGAGGAATGGGAGAAAGGGTGTGGGTCCAACATGCCACTGCTGGGAAATGCATGTCTGCGGCAGGCAGGGAGCAAGCAGAGGCAAGTAGGGTGCCTGGCGCTGCCAGATTTTTTGGAGCCTGCCCTGGCACAAAGCCACCCATAATGGGTTCTCCTCAGATAATCCCTCCTTGCCTTTAAATTCCATTAAAACCATCCGGGAAGATTAGTAGTGGTTTCAGCTGGTAAAAAAAAAAACAATTTCCCAGGGCAGCTGCTTGGCTCTGCCAAAGTGCCCCAGGCTGCTACGGGGTGATGGACCCTCAGCCACACTAGGAGTAGCCCTCAGTCACCTTGGTGCCTGCAGCTGCCCACACCCAGCCAAGGGGCAGGCAGGGAAGGCAGCAGCCAGTGAGTGCCAGCTTGGGGGTGACCACCACCCTGGCAATGGGGTAAGATGGATCAGGAGATGTGTGGGCACACCCCTCACTCCCATATCCCTGAAATCCTGTGTCCCCACCTCCCTGTGTCCCTGCATCTCCATATCCCTGCCTATGTGTGTTCCTGCACCCCAAAGTCTCCACATCCCACTCTCTTGCAAGCCATGGGGACCAGCACAGCCTGGCCAAGCTCTGCTCAGGAAGCAGGATATAATCTGGATAAGGGGCTGAAGCCCCTCATTCCCTTGTCCCCAGACAAGCCCCAGGAACCCTCTGCCAGGCACATAAAATATTTGGGACATCCTTCTGGGTGTCCCAAGCCACTGGGAACATCAGGAACATCCTGCTGACCCTTCCTGGGTGGCTTTTCCCTGTGGGGGTTGTGGGATTGATTTTTCCCAGTCAAAATGGGAAAGCACTTCTGCAGGTGGATGTTTGTCATGAGGGTTTGCTGGTGAGGGTGTGATCCCGCACTGGTGCAAGGAAAGATGGAATTAATGGGAATGCTGCTCCAATTAAATAACTGGGGGAAATAAAGGCCTCAACGTGCCATGGAAGGGCATCAGCATGCCACAATTTTTGGGGTTTGAAAGCCATGGCAGGATCAGTCTCCAGAGTCAGGAATGGAGAGGCAATGGATGCATCCTCCTGAGAGCCCAGAGCAACTAACAGCAGGATTTTCATGCGTAATTATTGAAGTGTTACATAAAAGCAGGATGAGGAGCATCCCCTGCCAGCCTGTCACCCCCTTGTCACCCTGCGTCCCACAGACCAGCTCCCAAGGGAGACCCCAAAGAGGGTCCAGCATGCTGGATCACAACCTGAGGCGTGCTGGGAAGCCCCAGCACGCCTCAGGCAAGGCAGCCAAGGCGGTGATGTTCCTGCCCAGCCCTGGGGACACTAACAGAGCCGCTAATGAACCCAGTGCAAGCGAGATCGATGGCAGGCGATGGCAGGCGCTGCGGGAAGCCATTTCTCACCACTCTGCCTGGCACACACTCATGCTGGCCCCACACTGGGGCAGGAGCCCCACAGGGCCTGAGACCTGCCCAGCCCCACACTGCAGGTGCAGAAGCCCCACGTTATGGGTGCAGAAGCTCCACAGAATTCGAGACCCACACAGCCCCACACTGTGCATGCAGGAGCCCAGGCTGGCTCCACACTGTGTATGCATGAGCACAGGGTGCCCCCTCATCCTGTGGGTGCAGCAGCCCTGCCTGGCCCCACACCATGGGTGCAGGAGCTCACATCTCCCCAGATGTACGTGCTGGGGGCCAGCTCTCTCCGGAAGCACCAGTGGGGGAAGGGAAGGGGCACATGGGGACACGGTAGCCTGTTGCTGCCAGTGGGGTGACCCTCACCCGCCACCGGATCTAGAGGGAGGAAAGGAGGAAGTGTGAAGCCTTCCCTCCCCCTCCAGCCCTTCCTGGTGTCGAAACACAGGAGACACAAGGCAGGAAGTGGCCTCCGCTGCTGCCCATCAGGAGCTTGGGGCCTCATGCCGTGGGCTGGCAGCCCCAGTGCTCCCCGAGCCCCTGTCATGCTGCTGCACAGCCGGATCCCATTTCTCCTGCTCTCTCCCTGCCAGGGATCCCATCCCTTAATGAACTTGTTAGGCACCCAGCCAGGGCTAATGATGGCTTTATTGGGTGGCCAATAATTGAATGGGGTCCACTGGATCTTGGTTGGGAAGATTTATGAGGATTTGATTCCCCTGGGCATTGGAACAGGATCTGACAGCAATGCCATTGATTGCCTTTGAACCCAGGGCAGAGAATCCAGGGGTTTTGCCAGCTCTCACACTAACAAGGCTGGATGGCGGATCTAATTAGCTAGAGCCACGTTAGAAGGGACCTCCGGGGATAATGGAACCGCCAGCAACCACATCATACACTTCAACACAACCCCGTGGTGGCGGCCAGAGGCTCCCTGCCAGCTGTGCCAGGATGAGCCTGGAGCACCATGCCAGCCGATCCCAAAGCAAGAGCATCCCACAGGCCCAATGCTGCATCTTGCATTCCTGCTGCATCCATCCATCTACCCCTGCCAGGCTCAGCAGCAGCATCCCCCAGCCAGGTCAGAACTCCACAGACTTTCCTGGCAAGGAAGTACCTCAGCTGTGGGATCTGGGATGTGTCTGGATCCTGCTGTTATTACCAGAGTTTGCTCTTCAAACAACATCCAGGAAGCAGGAGTCTCCCTCCTGGGCCACCTTCCAGGGCTCTTTCTCTTCCCAGTGGAGATCCCTGTCCTGCTCCCAGATCCTATGGCTTCATCCAGAAGGATGAATGGGATGGTAGAGGGACTGAGCAGCAGATCCGGTGGTAGGTGAAGGTCACCCCCCTGGCAGCAAGATGCTATGGTGGAATGCTACAGAGGGGCTGGATGGGACTATGGGGTCAGAAGAAGGGTGCAAGGGGAGCTTAATGCCAAGGTGTAGGCTCTGGTGTACCAGGACCACTGCAGCACTTCCCAGACACCAGGAAACCACCCTCAAGCCACAGGCTAGGAATCCCAGCAGCCAGGAATTCCAGTAGCTGTGCATCCTGTGTGGGGGTTGCAGCTGCCCTAGCTGGGTGCTGAGTGGGAAGAGCAGGGAAAGGTGATCGATGGTGCCAGTAGCCATCAACTCAGCTGTTTATTCCAGCTCTTCCCACTGCAGGGCTTGGTGACTCCCAAGAAAAGCGGGGTGCCACTGCAGGAATCAGCAGAAATGGGCTTTTGGGGTATCAGATAGTAAATCAGCTCCCACAGCTGAACCTCCTGATCAAACCAAGTAGATTTGGGTTTGGAGATCCAAACTGGAGAGGAAGAGGGATTTGTCAGCCTAATTCTTCTCCCTCCTGGCTCCCTCCGTACACACTGCGTAGGCAGGGAGATCAGCTCATGCCTCTCCTGTCAGCATGCCTGCTGATGGGAATGCCGCTCACCAAGCTCCCCCCAGCACCCGAAAACCTCTGGAGGCCAAATCAGCTGCATCCCAAGGACTGCACCCAGCAGTTGGGGGAAACTCAGTGGGTGCCCCAGCCCCCTGATCTGTGGGGCTGTCCACCTGCTCCAGGAGTGCAACATGAATTCTTAAGAATGCAGGATATTGAGTCGGGGGGAAGCGGATGCTGTCAGCCACAGCTGGGGCACCAACACCCGGGCAGGCTGGCAGCAGCAACAGCCCCTTCCCAAAATGCTGGGTGAGTCCAACATGAACCCACAACTCCCATCCTGCCACCCCAAAACACTGCAATGTTTCTGGAAGGTTCTGCCCAGGCAGGGCCAGACCCCCTCATCCTTCTCTCCTGCTGTGGCCATGGCGGGCACAGCGGCTGCACCGAGGGCCCCTCACCCTGATGCCCAGGGGACATGGAGATGAGCAAGGGGAGGGCGATGGTGTTGTGAGGTGAGCAGGAGCACCCTGTAATCCCTGATTAATGGCCACTATTAATGGCCAAGAGGACAGAAAGGGAGTGGGGTGAAGAATGGGAGTGTCAACCCCTTGACCACTCCACTGCCACAGCCAGAGCCAGCCAGCGAGTGGGTGTCACAGGAGACCCCCCCAGGCCTCCCTGCAAGGGCTGGCAGGAGTCACTAGCCTCTCCCTCAAATCCCAACAGCACCTTGCAGGATGTGCAGCCCAGCGGGTCCTGCCACGTTCTGCACCTGGAGCCCTGGGGAGCACAAGGGGGGTCCCCAGCCACCTCGGCACAGGGGTCCCCAAAAGACAGCATCCCCATGGCAGAATTCCCATGGGATGAAGGCGTCGCACGCCCGAGCTCCAGGGCTGGCACGTGCTCCCTGACACCCCCAGATGTGCCGCATGCCGGGAGTGACATCAGGGCCTGGGTCCCCTGGGGTCACCGGGGTGACAACAGCCTCCCCCACCCCAAATCCATCCAGGTTCCAAATCTCATGGGGAGGGAGCAGTGACGCCCCCGATAACTCCACGGACCTTCGGTGGGACCCGCCAAACACCCCCCCTACCACTCCCAGTCGCCGGATCCTCACTACCCCCCGGGGGGGCCCGTATCCCAGCAGCAGGGCGACCCCGGGGGACCCCCGGCAGCTCCAGCGGAGAGCACGGGCAGCGCCTGTCCCACCCACCCCCCATGCCCGGGGATGCCCCCCCGGGATGCTCCGCTCTGTCCCGGTCCTCACTCACCGGGTGCCTTTGTCTCCCATGGCCCCGCCGATCCTGCGGGCTCAGCCGGGAAGCGCCGGCTGGGCTTGGAAAATTACTGGCTGGATGGTGGAGGCAGCAGTGGCGGGGCGGGCGCGGGGCCCGGTGCGGCCCTGCTCGGGCCCGCTCGGAACCGCTCGAAACGCTTGAGCACGCTCGGAAACACTCGGAACCGCTCGGCTCGGCCCGGGCGGACGCCACGCCGGCCGGTTCGGGGCCGCTCGGAACCGCTCGGGCAGGTTCGGAACCGGTCGGAGCCGCTCGGAGTCGTTCGGACACGCTCGGAGGTGCTCGGCAGGGCCCGGTTCCGGTGCGGACGCTGCCGCCGCCGCCGCCGCCGCCGCCGCCGCCGCCGCCGCCGCCGCCGCCGCCGCCGCCTCCGCCCGCCTCTGAGCGGCGCGGCCCGGGGGGCGGCGGGGCGCGCGGGCCGCACGGGCGGGGAGAAGACACGGGGAGAGAATACGGGGAGGGGGCACGGGGCGGACAGGGGGTGCGGCGGCGGGGGAGGCGGCGAGGTGGGAAGGTGGGAAGGCGGCGAGGGGTAGGAGAGTGTGGGGCAGTGCGCGCGCGGGGACACACGAGCACGCGCCCACACACAGAGGCGGGAGCACGCGCGCGGCTCAGGGCGCCCCCCAGCGGCTGCATGTGGACATACAGGGGCGGGGGGAGCCCCGTGTGTGATCATACAGAGACACGTGTGTGTGAACAGAGACTTGCGTGTGAGCGGAGACACGTGTGTGGACACATGGAGGCACGTGTGTGGACACAGACACACCAGTGTGAATACAGAGATAGGAGTCTGTGAACACAGAGACGTAACTTGCACATAGATGCGCGCACACCTGCATACAACCGCCATGCGCACACACGTGCGCACACACGTGAACTCACACAGGCACACGCACAGATGTGCACACGCACACGTGCACATACATGCATGCACAGACGTGTGTGCACGCATCCATGTGCGCACACAAACACACATGCACACACATACGTGCACATCTGTGCACACACACACCCCATGTGCATACACACCTGTACACGTGTGCGCACACACCCCAGGTATACACACACACTTGCGCGCACGCTGCCCCCGAGGTGTCCATCCGCTCCTCCAATGGAATCCAGCACTCCCTGCAGGAATACGTCGGTACTCCTCCCCCCCACCCCAGTTGGCTGCGTCCCCCTCCCGCCCGCCTCCTGCTGCAGAGCAGCCCATCATTAACGGGCTTCAGGTGGTTCCACTGGTACCTCCATCCCCGGCTGAAACATCTCCTCCCTATCCCGCCCCCACGGCCACTGTGGGGCAGATGGAGGGGACCAAGGGTGGACACATCTACCCCACCGTGGGGACACCTGCACCTCACCCACGGGGCATCTTTATCGCATCCTTGGGAACACCTGCACCCCACCTTAGAGATGAACTGGGACAAAAGGAAAGAAATGGGCAGAGGCTGCGGTGAGGGTCTGGAGGGGTGGCTATGATACCCTAACGTATCCGGGAAGGGATGTCACCCAAGGGCATGGAGCCATCGGTGGCAGAGGCAGAAGGGGGGCAGCTCCTGGCTGGGGACCATAAGCAGAGCAGAGTCCCTGCTCTGGGACTACTTCGGAGGATTAAAGGATTTAATCCCAGGATTTGAACTGGCGCGTGGAGCAGGATGGGGACATTTGGTAGTTTGGGCAGTTTTTCACCCCCATTTTGGCAGCTTGTGGAGCTCCAGCATGTGCCAGCACCAAAGCCTCTGGGGACTCTTCCTCTGGGTATCAAACGCCACAGCCCAGGATGAAGCTGTCAGATTGGGCTGGGATAAAAGTGCTGCATTGATCTCGGATAATAAATTGCTCCCTAGCAGGACGGCAGGAATGAAAAACCACGGCCCTGATGCAAGGATGATGGGCAGACTACAGGGTACCCTCTGGGGCTGTGCAAGGATGGCCATGGGAGCCAGAGGAGCAGCTGGATTCTTCCCCAGTCCCAGCGCAGGCACAGAGGGGTCCCAACACAGGCCTCATCCTGCATCCCAGCCCAGGATCCCACTGCAGCCCCAGCCCAAGCTGGATCCTGCCCCAGGCCTAGCTCCCCCTGCTGCCAGGCTGGATGGGTCCCAGCATGGTTCCTGTCCAGGCAGGGGGGGTCCCAACTTGGCAGATGGGGATGGAAAGAGCATCCCAGGGTATTGGAGCATCCTGGGATTCTGGACCACTTCAGGATGGAACAGGGCACAGGGAGGGGACCAGAGCAGCTGGAGGAGCTGGAGCACTCAGAGGGGATCAGTGAATCCTGGGGCATTGGAGCATTCCATGGGAGTGGAACATCCAGGGAGAGGCTGGAACTTCCTGACGGGTCACAGCTACACAGCCCACCTGGATTCCACCCCGCCCCCCCCCCCCCGAGGGTGATTTGTGGGTTCCTAAGTCTTAATTGGATCTCCCCAGTCCCCAACAAGGCCACCCACCAACCTGTCACAGGGAGGTTGACATATGAAATTTATTTAGGAAAACCAAAACCCACCAAAAAAAGAGAAATAATAATAAAGGAGGAGGAGGAGGAGGAGAAACAGTAGGGGAAGGAGGAGGAAGAGGAAGAGGAGAAGGAGGAGGAAGAGGAGAAGGAGAATAAGAAAAGCTGGAGGAGGAAAGGAAGAAAGAGAAGTCATCTCCTCCTCAGGCTCCATTGGAGTCCAGAACAACCAGTGCCGCAAGACAGAAGGACAGAAAAGCTGGAGGAGGTTTGCACACCCACACACGCCTGTGCACACTTGTGGGTGAGCTGGGCTGGGTGCCAGCTGCACTCCCCAGTATCCAGAGGGGTATATACAGGGGCAGGAGCTAGGAAAGCATTGACTACCTACACACACCAGCAGCAGGGGCTGGAAAAGTGGGATACGGCTGGGAAATGGGCATCCCTGTGTGCCCCCATCATGGTGTAGTACCCAGGATGCAGAACCCAAGTGCAGGACACCCCCGCATCTATCAGATGGAGAGATCCCTGCATCGTCAGGCATCTCTGGGATGCAGGGATTCTCTTTGAACAGTTGTACCTACTGGCACGTTGGTGCCAGCGCTGTGCCAGCATCACAACAGGGATGGAGCTGCTATCCTCTTGCAGCTTGGGGGTTTGCTGCCTTCTGGGACCATCCCTACCCCCTATGGCAGTGTGGGGAGGGGGAAAAAGGCTTAAGGGGCTCTTGGAGGAAAAGCCATGGGCCAACAGACAGACTCGGTCACCAGGTGGGTCCCACCAGGGTTCAGGCAAAGCATCTCACTAAAGGCATCTCCGAGTAGGTAAGGCAGAAGGAATTCAGGTCACTTCATCCACGTGGAGCAGCTCAGCATTGGGGTCTCCCATTGCTCCTGCAGAGACATGCTCCAGGTATCCTAAGAACATAGGCAAGTCATGCTAACAGACTAGCCAAGGAGTGAAGCAGCCACTGTGTAGCCCAAATCCAGGAGGGACCTGCTGTGGCACCATTTGGGATAGTGCCATGGGATTCTGCAGAGGAGTGGGGATGGGGCGGCAAATGGCCCCATGTCCACTCTTGATCCCAATGTGACCAACACTAATGCCAGCAGTGCCAGAATTTTCCCATGCTGCTCCCATCGCCTTTTCCTGCTGTGGTGGTGGACTCATTCAGCTCCCATAAGCTGGATGATGCAGCCTGGGGGCTCAGTGCACCCTAATCCCTCAAGGCTGAGCATCCACCCTCAGCCCCAGCTCCCTCTTCAGCTCTGCCCCAGCAGGGTGAGCTGCTCACCGCAGTTCCCCTGCTCATGGGTGTTTCAAGTGGCTTTGGTTGGGGTGACAGAGCCCTGGGTTACACACAGCTGGTCGGACCCTGGAGGCTGGTGGAGCCCCTGGGACTGAGGGGGTCCATATGGGTTGGGTTGTGGGACTGGAGAGACCACAGGAAGGCCAACAGGGTCCATGCACAGTGGTCTGTAGGACAGGAGGAACCAGAGGAGAGCATCGGGGTCCATGCATGGTGGTCTGCATGACCAGAAAAACCACAGGAGATGGTGGGGTGCATGCGTGGCAGTCAGGACAAGAAGGGAGTGGTGGAAGACCACCAGGATCCATGCATGACCAGATCAACCATGGTAGACCAACAGCATCCATGCATGGTGCCAAGTAGGACCGGAGGGACCACGGGAAAATGGCAGGGTCCATGCATGGTGGTCTGCAGGACCAGAGGGATCCCAAAATGTTGGCAGGATCCATGCACAGAAGTTGGTGTGGCAGGAGTTGTGAAGCCACTGTGAGCTAGGGATGTTCACAACACGGTCACCAGGGAAGCTGCTTGCAGTGAGGAGGCTCCCAGGTGGACACCTCAGAGGAACACCTACATAGTGAGGACACAGCAAGGACACAAATGGGACCAGATGGACCCCCTCTGGAGCACAGCCTCCCCTGTTTATGCAAACCACCAGCAGGACCCCACAGCCTTGGCATGTGTAGCCCTTGCAGGGGACGTGGTTGTGTGGTTGCATGAGACTGGGCTGTGTGAGAGATATGAGCCCTTCCACGGGTGAGTGGGTCCAGGGGTCCTAGGGAGGTGGGGCTTTTAGCCAACAGATGCTCAGCAGCTGCTGGGAAGAGGCTGGAGCTGGTTCTCTAGTGTGGAACCCAGCAGGGGATGCAGGCCATGGCCATCCCACTCTGGTGTCTCTTCCCTCCTCCAGCTGGAGCCAACCTTCTTCCGTGGACCTGATCCGTGGCCCATGGCAACACCCCCCATATGCTCTACAGCCACCCCCCAGCTCTCCCACTGACCCTCACCATCCACTGCCCACACCATCCCCCTCTGTCCTGCTCACCCACGCACACCCATGTCATGGTGACCGACCCCTCTAGGGGTGCTTCCACCAAAGACATCATTCCTATTGTCACCCCATGGGGACAGGACCTGCAGTCTTAAGGCAGCTTAAAGCACATCCATCCCCCAGCCCCACTGTGTCCCTTGGTGCTCCCAGCCACGAAGGCAGTGTCCCACTGGGTGGACAGGACACCTGAACACCTGCCCTGGAGGGCGGAGACAGTCACCCAGTGGTGGGGAAGGACTGGTGGTGGGTGCTGGCAGCACACAGCCCTTGCCGTGGTAGTCCAGAGTCACTGATATTCCCCCAAACCTCCTCCCATTGGCTGGGGGATGAGGCTTGGGGATGCTCCCGGCCCAGCCATGGCTGTGGCCCCCCCCATCGCCTCCGTCACTCGGCCTCAGCCTCAGGGGGCTGCCCTGCCTCAGGTTCCAGGCAGCCATTGAGCTGGGGGTCAGGGGCCTGTGGGTCATATTCCTCATCCAGAAAGTCCAGGGAGTTGTTACTGGGCAACCCCCGGATGGTGAATTTGTGGGAGACCTTGGTCCACTGCTCCCGGTTGCTGGCCACCCGCTCGTAGAGCTCCGCCGCCTTGGGGAAGAGGTCCTGCAGCAATCTGGGGAGTGGGGGATGCACTCCATCAGCACAGGGCTGCACCCCCTTACTTCAGTGCAACCCCCTTAGTTGAGTGCAACCCCATCCCCACTGCTTGGAATCCCCCCAACACCTGCAAGACCCCCCCACACACAGCACCCCCATCCCACCCTTACAGAGGTGGGGGTGGCAGGGGGTGCTCCCCACCCCAGCACCAGCACTGGGGCTCACTTGTAGATGGGCATGGCAATGTGCTCCATGAAGCTGATCTGCAGCTCAGGGATGTAGGCTTTCTCCCGGTCCATCATCTCCAGCGGGCTGTTCCCCATGGCTTTCTCCTGTATGGATGGTGAGAGGGGTCACTGCCAGTAGCACTTCCTCCTATTCCCAGGCAAGACCTCTCTGCTCACTGCCCATGCCCCCCATCCCATTGGTGCCTTGAGCATTGGCCAAGCCCAACCCTGCCAGCTGGTACCTACCAGGTCACCCTGGGAGAAGAATTCTTTGTAGATCAGCTCCTGCAAGAGACAGGCATCAGCAAGGGCAGTGCAGCCTGGGATGATCCCCCATCCCTCCTGCCCTCCAGACCCCTCCCCATGGCTCTGAGTCAACCAGGGACATGGTCCTGGCATGGAGGGACTGCTGCATGGTCCAGGGTCCTGCATGGAGGGACCTCCTCCATGAGGAGCTGGTGTGTCCCTAGTGCCTGGGGACATGCAGGTAGCCTGGGCAGGTTCTGAGATGGCATTCAGGGGGTTTAGCTCCATGGTGTGGCACTCACTGCAATCTTCCTGGTGGTCTTCCAGCCCTTGGTCTGGTCAGAGAGGTCACAGGAGGTCATGAGCAGGCAGAGCAGCAGGCTGCGGTGCTGTTTGTTCTTGGGGTCATATCCCACTGTGGGCAGAGTGTGGGGCAGAGGTTGGGATGCGGAGCTCAGGACAGAGCTCCATAGCCCCCATCATGCCGCACATGAGGACTCTGGGGACAGCCAGGACCTGCTGTGTCATGTCCCAGCCCTTATCACCCCCAACATTGGAACCACCTGCGCCACCTCCCAGCCTTGGTGGGATGAGTTCCTACCACCCCTCAAATCCCAATCCCCATCTCCATCCCAGGAGCTTCACCTTCTGCCATCTTCTGGAGATCCTTGAAGATGCGGAGGTGGTGGGCCAGGTCAGTGGCCAAGATGATGTCCCTCATCAAGTCCAGCATGCGCTGGTAGTCCTGTGGGCAAGTCAGCTGCCATGACCAGCTCTGTGCCCCTGCCAGCTCCCACATCCCCTAGGATCCAGGGATGGGGAGCAGGGGGTCTGGCAAGAATGCAGGGGCTCAGCATGGGCAGGGGGTGGCCTGAGAGGGGTGTTAAAGGTGGGGGGCTCACCTTTCTGGAGAAGTGGTCAAAGATGTTGCAGCCTTGGCTGTTGAGGATAGCAATGGCTTGGGCAAAGTGATGCCTCTGTGGGAGAAGCCAGGACCATGAAAGCAGGCAGGGAGCAGGCAGGGATGCTGCCATGCAGCCAGAACCCAGGACAGATGGGCAGTGAGAGATCTGGGGGATCTTACCTCCATGACAGAGCCCTCTGAACTGTAGAGTGCAGCCAGGACCGATTTCTGCAAGGTAGAGAAGCTGGAATGATGGAGCTATGGGGGTGAAGACCCCCACAGCTCTGTCCCTGTCCCCATACCCCCCCTTCCCCCTTGCCCCATCCCAGCTCTGGGCTCGGCTCACCGAGGCCACCTGAAAGGAGTTATTGGTGCCTCTGTGGTCCAGGTCGTGGCACATGCAGGAGATGAAGAGGGCAAAGATCTCGATGTCTCTGCGGAGGGGGAGGAGGGAAACTGAGGCAGGCAGGAGAGCAGGGAGCACCCCAGCCAGGACAGGGGATGGAGAACAGGGACAGGGATAGTGCCTGGCCTTACTCCAGGTAGTTAACGAGCTCCAGGTTCTTGTAGAGCAGGTAGCAGAAGTGGGAGACAGAGAAGGCGTGCATCCAGTTGTGGTAGGGAGGGTCACGGTACCCCTTCTTCACCATCAGGCAGAACCTGGACAGAGGGGCAAAGCCATGCAGGGAGGTCTCACCCCACAGGGACCTCCACCTGGCCAGGTGTCCACCAGGCAGCCACGGGGATGGAGATGAAGGTGAGGATGGGATGGGGAAGGGTTGGGAATGAGCTAGGGGAGAGGGATGGGGACAGGGAAGGTGGACAGTCATCTGGATGGGGATGAGGATAGAGACAGGGATGAGAATATGGACAGGGGACAGAGAAGGTGGATAGTGATGAGGATGTGGATGGGGACAGGGAAGGAGACGGAGGGGATGGGGAAGAAGAAGGAAATGGGGAAGAAGAAGGAAATGGGGAAGGTGGATAGTGATGTGGATGGGGATGGAGATGAAGATGGGGACAGGGATAGTGGACAGGGATGGGAACTCACCTAGTGAGCGTCTGACGGTCCATCTTGTAGTTGTTGATGAAATTCATGTCCTGCAGCATGCTCAGGATGGCCTGCAGAGGGGACAGAGTGGGTGGCAGGGAGTGACAATGCCCAGTAAGTTTCCCCGCGAGACACCCCTGCCCCTGCCCAGCAGGACAATGCTCAGGGGTGCAGCCACATCCCTTCACCCCAACACCCCAGCACCCCAGCATTGGGGTATATGACCTGACCAAGGCCAGGCAGGGGATGGTGGCAGTTGTCCACTGCTGTTGACAGTTGTCCCCATGGTCCTCACCATAGAGGTGTCATCCTCAGGCAGCGAGCGTGGCGTGTAGGTGAAGCTGGCAAAGTTGGGGTCAATGGTGGACACGGGCTGGATGCCCTCACTCAGCAGTTTGGTGTACTCATCATCTGACACCTGCAGGAGCCGTAGCCAGTGGCCCACACTGTGACCAGGTCCCCAGGTGTTCCAAAGGCCACATGAACCACAGTGAGAGCAAAGAGCCCTGGGGTATCACCACCACCCAACTGTGCAACCACCTCAGGGTAAAGTGTGGGTGCACCATGCTGGCAGTGAGGGTCCCACCCCTGTCCCCATCCCTGTCCTCATGCTACCTCACCTTCATGTGGTACATCATCATCTCGTTGGCCAGGTGGCTTCGGTACTGTGCCTCATTCACCTTCTTGTACAGCAGGGACTGTGGGGCAGGATCAGGTTATGGAAGTGCTGGGGGTGGGCAGACACCCTCCAGCAGCCCCAAGCTCACCCTGGCACCACAGCACATTCTTATGCCCATGAATTCCCTTCCCATCCTATGGCCACCACTTGTCCCCAAGGAATGGGGACCCCACACACACATCCCCCCATCCCCATTCCTCTGTGCTGTGGCAGAGTTGGGACCCCACCTTGTGTGTGACCCCCTCCAAGTAGAGGATCCCCCAGCACATACATGGGCGATGCTGATGCCGCAGTAGATGGAGAAGGCAGTGGCCAGGTCCTCGTCAAACTTGCTGAACCAAGGGCCATTGATCTTGTTGACCAGCTCCGCCACCCCAATGACCTCTGGAGCAGAGGAGGGACATCAGGGGTATCAGGCCCTTGTTTTGGGTACAGGGTCATGTCTGTGTGCTGAGGACAGCACAGTGTCCATGGGCTTAGGGCAGGGTTGTGCCCAAGTAGCAGGGACAGTGCTGTTCCTGTGGGTTGGGGACAGGATGACAGCCACATTCTGGGGGCAGTGTTGTGCCCAGGGGCTGGGACAGGCTCATGCCCAGGGACAATATTGTGCTCGGGTGTTGGCAGACAGGATCATGCCCAGATGCAGGGTACATGATCATGCCCATGTGCCCATGGGCTGGGACAGAATCATGGCCATGGGCTGGGAGACAGTGCTGAGTGTCTGCGGGGGGACATGATCACACCCAGGAACTGTGCCCTTGTGCCAGGAGACAGCACTGAGCCCAAGGGCTAGGACAGGACCATGCCCACATTCATGGGACAGAATGGTGCCCTGATGCTGGGGACAGGACTGTGACCATGGGATTGGAACAGGGTCATGCCCATGTGCTGTGGCAGTGTTCTGCCTACAGGCTGGGGACAGAATGGTGCCCATGGGCTGGGGACAGAACAGTGCCTGTGGGCTGGGGACAGAATGGTGTTCACATGCTGGGGACAGTGTTGTGCCCACAGACTGAGCCAGGACTGTGCCCCTTGAACAGGATTCGTGCCCACAGGTGAGGGATGATGCTGTGCCTGTGACTGCATGCTGGGGACAGTGTCATGTCCACATGATGAGTGACCAAACCACCACATGCTGACTGAGGCACCTCCTGGCCAGACCTGTGCCCCCCTCTTCCCAGTGTGCCTCCCTCACCCCCTCACCCTGGCTCTCATTCTTGATGGGGAAGCAAAGGATGTTGCGGGTGCGGAAGCCAGTGCTGTCATCCACCCCACGGTAGAAGAGCGGGTGCGAGTAGGCATCCTTGATGTTCAGGATCTTGCCGGTGGTGGCCACGTGCCCGGCAATGCCCTGGTCTGCCGGAATGCGGATCTCATAGCTCTGCGGGCAGGGGAAGAAGATCACCAGCAAGGCCTGGGGGGAGGGACACAACCCCAGGCCCCCCAACTCCATCCTGTGCTCACCTCGTCATCCACCACTCCACCATCGAACACCTTGGCCACCAGCTCATGGCTGAGCCGGTCCAGCAGGAACACAGAGCATCTGCAAGACACACCACTGCCATTCACACCCACAGGCCAGCTCAGTGTCCCCCCCGTGCCCCCTCACCTGTGTGCCCCACCACCACCACTCACATCTCAGCATTGCTGAGGTTCCGGGCCTCCGTAATGATCTCCTGCAGCAGGACGGAGACATCATCTGCAGGGGAAGCAGTGAAGGGTCAGGGACCCCCAGCCGGGCAGCACTGCTCCCTCATCCCCCACTCATGCAATGAAAGGGGGGGAGCTTTAGCTCAGGGCCCTGGCAGGAGGTCTGGGTGGCACAGAGGGATGGGGGCTGTGTGGGGCATGTGCACGCGTGAGCAGCACATACGTGCGTTCAGCAGTGCACACACGCAGCTGCACGTGTGCACACACGTTTCTAAGAGCTCTGTGGTCATGCCACATGCATGCCTGCATGCAGCCATGCAGCATCAGTGCGTGCCAGGTTCTGTGCCAGCTCATATCACCCTTCTGTGACCATTCCCCAACAAAGGGACAAGGTTCTCCCTGGCTGGGGACAGAGACCCCAGTGCCACCACCCTCTGGGGCTGGGGCAGGGGTTGGTCATCCATTCCCCATTCCACTCCCTCACCATGGGTGCTCTCCCATGCACCTACCCAAGTGGGTGAAGAGGTTCTTGGCCACCTGCAGCAGGGCCTGAGGGGACAGAGAGGATGTCATCAGTGACTAGTGCAAGATGGGGCACACACATGCATGTGACACAGCCCTACACATGCTCACCTGGCACTCACACTTGAGCTTCTGCTCCTTCTGGAAGGCCAGGGTGCTAGTGAGCACCGTGGAGGTGTAGCAGAAGCAGTGCTGGATCTTGTGCTCATCCGTGTCTGTGTAGCTGGCGGGGGCACACCTCAGTTCTCTGTCCCTATTGGTCCCCCCCTTTCTCCACAGCGACAATGCTCCAGCACCCCAAAAGTGAGGGAGTGCAGCCCCACAGAGAGTCCCAGCCAAAATGCTGCTCACCTCTCCCCACTCAGTTTGTTGAAGGCGCAGGCCAGTGCCACCACCTGGGAGGTGGCCCGGCTAATGACAGGGACACAGAGCATGGAGGTGACCTCGCAGCCCAACATGCTGCTCAGCTGCTTGTGCTCCTCCTGCAGGGAGAGGCGAGATGGGGCTGGAACCAGCACGCCTGGCCTCCCCAGGAAGCCCCATGGGACATTGGGGTGACACCCATGTCCCCAGTTGTGGGAGGGACACAGCTAGTACCCACCTCACTGATGTCCTTCAAGGTGATGGGCTTCTTATCCTCCACCACCTGCCCCAGGCGCCCAAAGGTGAGCTGCGGGGAGAGGGGACATGTTAGCGTGTGGCACCCATTGCCCACCCCCCTGACATCCCAACCCCTCACCACTCCCCCCTGCTCACGGAAAAGCTGATTTCCTCATCCAGGACACGGTCCCCCACCACCTGGAAGAGATGGGGAGAAGGGGGTGCCCATGAGGATGACGCCATGTCAGGGGGTGTCATGTAATCCTCTGTGGGGGTCAGGCTTGGGGGACTAGCCTGGTGGCACCTACCTGGCAGAAGAGCTGGTGGTTGTCCTCAGAGACGAGCAGGAGGCAGCAGCACAGAGACTGAGTTTCCTGCTTCAGCTGAGGAGTAAGGGGATGGTCAGCACCCCAGCCTGCCCCAAGCACTCCCCAGGTAGGATCCAGCCCCTCCTCTGCTTCCCTGTGCCCAGGGCACCCACACACGCCACAGGGAACCAGGTGCCCCTCTCCAGAACCTCCTTCCTGTGACCGAGCACGTTCACACTGGAGGCTACTGATGGCAAGGGCAAGGCTGTTCACTCTGGACACTACTGAGGGTCGTACTGAGGTACAGAATGATAGAGAGCAGGAGAGAAACCTGTACGTTCTCTCACAGAGTTTTTGTGGTGAGGGTGAGGGTTAACTCTGGAGACTATTGATGGTTGTTACAAGGCTGCTCACTCTGGTCACTACAGATGACTGCACAGCTGATGCTTGAGGCTTTACTCAGTTTTGGGGGATTTTCTTGTTTTGAAATAAAATGGGGCTCTCTGGTGTGTCCTGGGGCTGGGGGCAGATGGGGGTAGGGGGCTGGTGGAGCAACTACTCACATAGTTGATGACCTTGAGCTGCAGCGAGGCGGCATCCAGGTCATACAGCTCACCTGTACAAGGGTGGCAGTGCTGTGAGGGGCTGAGCATGGTTTCACCCTGTCCACACCCCCCACCCTTCCCAGTGTCCCTCCACTCACCACAGAGCTGTAGGATCTTGCAGTCCAGGTCACTATAGCTGCTGTCAGGTGCCTTCTCGGGCTTGGCCAGAGAGGTCTGGGAGGAGCTGGTGGAGAGGCTGACCTGGGGCCAAGGCTGCAACTTCTGCAGGGCTTGCAGGCGTCGGAATGCCACCAGGGCCTGCAAGATGGAGCAGAAGGGACAAGGAACAGCAGGGCTTGGGGAAAGGGTGGTAGGTCCCCAGGTGGCAGGTCCCACAGTTCAGAAGGACTCACTCACATGTCTCTCTAACGCACGCAGGCTCTGCTCGTCAGAGTCGCTCAGCTGGCCGCAGTGTACCTGGAGCAGGAGTGATGTTAGGACCCCCAAGTCCAGGCCCTCTCCCTTGCCCCAGAGCCTTGCCCATGTTCCTGCACTCACCAGGATGACGCATACCACGGCCCCACTGTTCTTGTCCACCAGCGGGATGATGAGCACTACAAGCGAGAGAGTGTCGGTCCCAGGTGGGCCCCAGGGGCAGCCCGGAACTGTGGAACTCAGCTCTTGGGGTGCATGTCTATTATGTCCTGATGTGTCATGACCCACCCACCCAGCCATCTATCCACCTTCCCATCCATCCATTATCCATCTGCCCACCTCCATGCTTACTTGTTCCTGAGAGCATCCCTCAGTCCCAGTGCCCACCTGTCCCTCATGCCTCCATCCTGCTTCCACCCACCTGTCTGTGCATCCATCACTCACCCACATGCTGTTGTCTCAGCCACTGCCTCTGACCACCCATGAACCATCCATCCATCCATCCATCCACTCATCCATCTTCTCACACCTCCATTCCCACCTCTATCCCTCCACCTACCTACCACCCAGCCCTATGCCCATACCCCCATATATGTCCCCCAAGACCACCCTTCCCACAGCTCCCACCTTGTGTGCCAGGGGCCAGGGGCGCTGCCAGGGGTCCCAGGTGCTGGCCAGGGAGCTCAGCAGGGAGCAGCCCCCCACATTCCAGCCGCTTCTGCTTCTGCACAGCATCCCTGTGGGGACAGGGATACTTTTGAGCATCCGTTGGGGAGGGCACCTGGGAAGGAAAACCCCCAGGAAGGGGCAACCCCCGGGGCGGAGACACCCACGGGATGAGGACAGGCTCAAGGACTGTGCAGCACATGTGCATACTTGTGTCCTGCACAGGCAGAGCCCCTATTCACATGTGTGTCCCTGCACACATGCACAGCCCCTGGGCATAAACGTGTGTCTTCCTGTACACACACAGCCCCTGTGCCAGCATGTGTGTCCCTGTACATACACACAGCCCCTGTGCACATGTGTGCACATCCAGGATGAAGATGAGGATGGGAAGGGAAAGGGGACTGGCACATGGATGGAGATGGAATGAGGATGGAGATGTGGAGAGGGATGGAAAGCCTCCTGCCTTCCATGTACATGTCTGTTCATGCACACCAGCCAAGCCACACGCATGTGCCCACGCCCAGGGCTGGAGAGGTGGCCAAGCTCACCTGAGCTTCCCGTTGGACGGCAGCTCATGGGGGGGGTCATCGCAGAGCAGCCGTGTGTCCCCATCCAGCAGGTAGATATAGACGTGCTCCTGGAGGAAGGGGCAGCACATGCGTGTGTGCAGACATGCGTGCACAGCCACACGTGCATAAACACCTGCACACCCACATTTGCACATGCACACATTCACAAATACACCCCTGCGCACACACAGAGTCACGCACAGATGTGCACGCTCACCTACACAAGTGTGCACCACTCACACCCAGCCATGGCCAGGGGCCCCGTGGAATGGCACTGGCACAATGTCCAGCCACCACCAGCACCAGGGTCACCAGGATCAGAGCCACCAGCACCCCCAGGGCCACCAGCACCCTGGGGCCACCATGAGCACCAGGGCCACCACAGCACCCTGGTGGTGACAGGTGGCCCATATAGGGGGAGAATTCTGCAGTGGGTTGGGGATAAGGAGACCCTGCCCCAGACAGAACCCCAGCATCAACCAGCAGAGAATCCACCCTCCAGTCCCTCCAGGGCTCCCCCCAACCCAGGGGGTCTCAGAAACCCCACAACTCCCACCTGCCCAGGAGGATGCTCTGCTCCCCATTCCTCCCAGCCCCCTGGGGGATGCAGATGCACCCCCACCTACCACAGCAGGCAGCAGGGTGACAAGGGCATGGCGGAGGGCATCACGCAGGGTGGTGGCATCAAGCGCAGCGCCCAGGCTCAGCAGAGCATCCTGCAGAGTGAGAAGAGCAGAACAGGGGGTCTCTGGGGGCCAATACCATGTGGAGGGGCACTGAGGCACCACTGTCCCTTACCCCTGCCACAGCACAGGTCCTCCTGCCACCAGACCCCTTGCAGTGGCCTCCAGACTGCCTGGTGCCTTTTTTGGGGCCAAACCCTCCTGTTTTGGTCAGCATCCATCATGTGGGGAGGTGGAAAGGGAGAGGAGGCTTTGGCACTGAGCCACACTGCCCTCATGCCATAAAGCACCAGTGGGAAGAGAAATGAGGCAAGGAGGTGGATAAAAGCTTATCGGAGGATTACAACCCCGTGGTGGGACAGAGGTGTTGGGATGGACACATGGAAAATCCGGGGGCACAGTGGGCTCTGTGGTGCAACTCTCCTAGCTCTGCTCCTGCCTCCAGCCCTTGTCTGGGAGAGTGGGATAAGGATGATGTTATGACAGAAATAGTAGATGCTCCAAATCAGACATTGCATGATGGCGTTGGGATTTGCTCTTCCTCTGGTCCCAGCTTTGCCAGGTGGCTCCAGGCTCCATTCCTGATAACCAGACCTAGGGGCTGTCATGCACCCCAAGACCCCATCCAGGACAGCAGCCCCGTGCAGGGCCATGCCACCTACCCACCCGGGGAGCATACTCAGCCATGGGGCCAGATCCAAGTGGCACTGGGAGTGTGGCTGGCGGTGAGGGTGCTTCCAGCTGAAGACATCGGCACTGAATGTTATTCCAACAGGGCCGCATCTCCAGTCACTTACTCACACTGGAGACACATGCACTGTAGAATACAGCCAGGCCTCAGCCAGGTGGCTGTCCTGCCATCCCTCTGTCCCACCAGATCCTCCACAGTGGCCCCCCTGGGGCAGGGGAAGATGGGGCAGAGCCTGAACGGGTCCCTTGGGTCTGCTTGGGGCATCAAATGCCAGTGGCATTCTTGGTGTGGGGACAGTCAGGTGGCAGCTGGACATGGGTGGAGGCTTTAACAGGGCTGGGAATACGGCTCCATCCCTGACACAGTGAGGGGAAATCTGCAGGAGCTAAAAGAAGATATTCCCAAGACAAGGACACAGCAGCAGAAGCTGGCAGGATGGTTTGCAGCCTAGGAAGAAGGTAGGGAGAGTGAGGGTGGGCTGGGAAGGACATCACACTCATTCCACTTGTCCCGCTCATCCCACTAAACTGCTTCTCCCACTCATCCTGCTCATCCCACTCAGCCTATTCACTATATTAATCCAGTTCATCCAACTCATCCCATTTGATGGCTCATTCCACTCAGCTGCTTGTCCCACTCATCCTGCACATCCCACTCATCCCACTCACCTTGCTTGTTCCATTCATCCAGCTCAGCCCACTCATCCCACTCAATGGCTCATCCCATTCAATGGCTTGTCCCACTCCTTCCACTTGTCCCACCCATGCTGCATATCCCACTTGCTCATCCCACTAATTCCATTTGTCTCACTCGTCCCACTCCCAGTCCAGATCCTCCAGCCCAGAGCAGAGGTTTACCCCAACACCCTCGCTCCCTGTCACCCTCTGTCCCTCAGCCCTGGGGATGCTGCAGACCCACACTGGGGGCTCTGCTGGGACACAGCCAGGGCCCAGAGCCAGCATAGCCAGAGCCACCACCATAGCTATATCCCAGTTATTGCCATAAACAGCCTTTCCCTTTTCTGTGGAGTCACCAGTGTCCTACTCCCAGCAATCCACACCATCCAGGCACTACCTCAGTTTGGGTGGGGGCTCCTCCAGATCCATCTCTACTCCGCAGATGTTGGGGTGTTTGGATGAGGCTGCATTGCACATGCATCCCCAGCACCAGTGGAGAGATGAAACAATCAGCCACCTGCTCTGCATCCCAGCTTCCATGGAGGGCAGAGCTATGGTAACACTTCCCAAGTGGGCACAGCGGGTTAATTAACTTCGCTGAAACAGGAGGAAACACTGAGGGATTGCAATTCCCCGCTCCTGGAGCAAAGTCCAACACCCTTATCCCAGGTGCTGCACACCCAGCAGCTCTGGAGGGAAATGCTGCCTGGAGATGAGCATGGAGAGAAGGCTTTGGGGACAGATCCAAGGACAGGGTGTGGGCAGGGGATACAGCATGGCATCACTGACAGCCCCAGGAGCTGAGGATGCTGCTCCTGTAGAGCAGGTGAACAGCACCCTGTCCCTGTCCTGTCCCCATGGTGCGCACACGTGGCCCTGTGGGACTCCCACCTGGGGACTGTTGTCACCTTTTCTCTGGCCTGAGAGGACAGGGATACTGGTCTCACCCTGCTGGACTCCTGAGCTGACAGGGTGACTCATGGGACCTCAATGCTGGCCAGCACCCCACGGTGCAGTGCAACACCAGAGCCATATCTGCCTCAATATTCCCACTGAAGCTGGTGGAAGATTAATGACACCATTCATCTTCTTAGAGTAAGGATTTGTCTCTGCTCCAACATGGACCCCCCCACTCTAGCAAAGCCAAATCCTGCCACAGGCCAGCCTCCAGAGTACTGCCTGCTCTCTCCCTCATGGAAAATGGCCCTTTTATTTTTCCCTGCTATTTTTTCCCCTCATTTCCCCTTTGGATAGCTGCAGCAGCATCCTGTCCCCAGACATGTGGTGGTGAGGACCCCCAGCACAGGCTCCCCGGCCCCCATCCCAGGCTTCCACAGATGCTGCTGGGATGTAAAAGCAGCTTTTTCTACCAGAGGAAATGACCAGCAGTGAAAACATGACTTTTTTCAAGAGGATCAGCCACATCTGTCCCCTGCCTCCCCCTCATCAGCTGTGGAAGCTTGGTTTGTCCCCCTTGGCACCCTCAGTTCTCCAGATGTTTATGAAATAGAGAAATCCCATCCTGGCCAGCTTCCTCTCCAGAAAGGTTCATTTTACACCTGCCATGTGGAGAGTGGGGGCCTGGAGGGGGAGGACACTGACCTCACAGGGTCTCAGGTCTCTGAGCTTGCACCCCTTCTCCTGGCCTTGCTCCTGGGAGATGAATGGAGGCCCCCCAAGGGTGAGGAGGAGGCCCTGGCAGAAGGCAGAGGCTGGATCCAGTGCAGTGAAGCACCCACTGGGAAGCTCAGCCCTGTTGAGGGTACCTGGAACTTGGGGTCTCTCTCTGGGTGGGGACACACCTAGGCACTCGGCAAGAAGAGTTTGCATTAGGCAGAGCTCAAAACCAGGACCTGCCACCCACTGGATTCCTCTTTAACCATGGGTAAACAGGCACAGAGAGCCAGGCAGAAATACCTGGTGCCTGGGAGCATCCTGCTCCCGGAGGAGCGCTGAGCAGGGCTGCAGGACCGTCACCCTGCCTTGCAAGGGGATGCTGGGCTGGGGAGGCCCCAGATGGATCTTGCCAGTGCTGCCAGAGCACCCATGGGTGCTGATTCTGCAGAGGGATGCTGGCAGCAGCCCAGGCTTCTGTGGCAGACTCCTGCCACAACCCTCCCCAAGGAACCTCGAGGAAATGAATCATCTCCCTGCCGAGCTTCCATCCCAGCTTTGCTGTAAAAATTCCAAGTAAATGATCTGCCAGAGGTGACCCCTTGAGCTTGAGGCACCCATGACGCAGTGAGCCCTCAGACCTCACTCGGCTCCTGCCCTCCAATGGGACTTTATCCATCTGGGAACGCAAGGAAAATGAGCCCAATTAATTTCGGCAGTGGATTAGTCTATTAGCCCCTGCCTGAGCAATCACCTTTGGGATGGAGCTGGACATCGCTCCATCTGGACAACTTCACCCCCAGTTGTGGGCCCCAAATCAAATTAGAGCATTTGAGATGCTGAGTGCGCAGGTCTCGGTGCCTGTGGGCAGCACATCCCAGTACCCAAACCCCATGCAGATCCTTCCCAATGGATTTTCCAGGCTCAGGTTGCAAAGGGATTGGGATGCTTGGGAGTGCAGAACACATCAAGGAGGGGTCTGGGGCAGAGCAAAGGACCCCCCTGCAGCCCATCTCACCAGCCCCTATATCTCTCACAGGGGGTTTACAGAATTCAAGGACAGAGGAGCTGCTCCCGAGGGAATTCCCTACGGAGCAGAGCCCTGGATGAGGAGGGTGACCATGTGGTCACCTCATTGCAAGGCTGAGAGCCAGGGCTGGAGGCTTAGGGCTCCCTCCCACTGTGGACTCTTCAGATAGGATGCATTTTTAGCCACTAGCCTCTGGATCTTGTTACATCTGACGGGCGAAAAGCAAAATCCCATTTGGATTCCTGGGAGGCAGACTACCTCACAGCCCCTCACCACTCCCTGTGTCCCACCCACAGGGTGCCTGGGTATGTGTCACTGTCCAAGGGTTCCCTGCCTGCCCCAACCCTGCAGGCAGAGACACCCACCCCCTCTCCCATGCCCCAGCTCTGCCTTTTCCTAGCCCTTTCCCCTTTCCAGGGGAGGTGATGGGGAAACTTCCTCCCCTCTGGCCTCCCCTTCAAGGTGGAAGATGCTGCTCCCGGACCCCCTTTTGCCCCCACCCATCACACCCAGAGTTGTTTCCAAGTGCATGGAGACAGATGTCCCTGCCTTTGTCACCTCTCCAATGCATGGCTGCAGGGTGACAGCACCACGGGGAGCAGCTGATCCCCCTAGGCCCCCCAAGCTGAGCCACAGCTGCCAGCAAACACCCAGCCTGCGCCCGCGCCGCCCTGCCCAAGCATTTGCCGAGCAATCTGGCAGCGTTAAAAATATCCCAAAATATCCCTGAGCCGTGATTCATCCTCCTCTCCCACCTCCAGCAAAGCCGAGCCCCCCCAGCCCCACTCCCCTCCTGGGGGGCTGCTCCCCCCGGCAGCTCGGCCTCGTGCTCCGGCCGTGGCGGTTAAATATAGCCAAGCTCTGGCGGTGTGTTGGCAACGCAGGGCTGACAACAAGCGGGCAGGGCCAGGCAGGACCAGGCAGGGCCAGGCAGGACCAGGCAGGGCCAGGCAGGAGATCACCAGCTTCTGACACTGGGGTGTGAGGGGCGAAACTGAGCTACAGAGCAGGGAAGTGACTCCTGAAGGCAGCAGGTTACAGCTTTGCTGTCACCAGCTGTACTATGGGCAGAGTGACACTGCTAAAGCCCTGTCACCCTCTCCCCATCCCTGGCACTGCTCCTTCCGCCAGGCCCAAAGCCACCGTTTCCCAGGGAATCCTCTCCATAGAGCTGGGGAAATAGAGGCAGCACCCTTGTTCCCACCCCCACAGGAGCATCCCTGATACTCTTCAGCTCTGCCATGGGCTGAGTGACACTGACACCCCGTCACCCTGTCCTTGTTGCCCCCCACACTGCTCCCAGCTCCTTCCCTCTGCCCCGCAGCCACAATTCCCCAGGGAATCCTCTCCGTAGGGGTGAGAAAACAGAGGAAGTATCCCTAATCCCCCAAAGCAGCACCCCTGATAAGCCTCCAGCAGTGTCCCTGGAGCAAGGTCCAGGGCAACAGAGGATGGAGGGATAGATGGAGGGTAGAGCTGGCAGCTCTGCCCAACTCCAGCCGGGAAGCCATCCATCCATTTCCTCCCAGCACCGCTCTCAGTCCCAAATTACATTGCTTTAATCTAATCAGGCAGCAACAACCTGTAACACGGTAGCTCCTTAATTACCTCATCTTTTCCAGGGGGATAATGAGGGCAAACGGGAAGGAAACACTTCTGGGATATTTCTTGTCTCCTCATGGTCGTTTGCCTGGGGTTCTGTTGCAATGTATGGATGGGAAGCAAGGGCTGGGGTGCAGGACTCCGTCATGGAGACACCCTGGCACCCAGCGATCCAGGCTGAGGCTTCCAAGGGCTGGAGGATGCAAGTCTGTGGAATCAGCCATCCCAAAAAAGCACGCAAGGAGCCCTGTATGCCTGTGCCTACCTCAGTTTCCCTTTCTGTGGAGGTTCCTTACCTCAGTTTCCCTTTCTGTGGAGGTTCCTTACCTCAGTTTCCCCACCTGCAAAGGGACATGGTTGTGCAAGATCTGCTTAGGATGGCACTAGAGTTTAGTCCAGGTAGAATGAGCCATGCTGAGCCCAGTGTCTCCCCGGAGCTCAGTGCATCCCTCACCCCATCCTCCTCCTCCTCACCCATACATCAGCCTCACTGGAGCCTGGCATGCTCACACTGCACAGGGCATTTGCACAGACCCTTTGCACGTGGAGTTTCTACAGCCCGGAACCAGGCAGATGCCACTCCCTGAGGACCCCGCACATTCTGAGTGGAATGTTTTGCTGAACCAAGCAAATTTCCCAAACTCTGGCAGCTCACAAGCCCTTAGGGTGCTCCTTGTCTGTCCCCCCACATCCTGGCCTGGCCTCCTGGGGCCAAGAGAACAGGGCCAGAGTCAAGGTTGCTTCCTGTTGATGTCCCTTTGTTGGGCAGGACAAATCGGGACAGCAGCCACACTCCTCAAGGATTTCCGTCCCCAGAACATCGTGGCCTTCTTGGAACAGCCGGCTCGGCCACTAGCCTAATGATCTGTCACTAATTTGTCACTAATTAGTTCACTGTTCTAAAAAAGAAGGTGGTGAGGACTGGGCATCTCACTGTCACTTGTCTCTAACCCATGTCAGAGAGGGGACATATGGACCCTCCTACAGCAGCTGCAGGGAAACTGCTCAATGTTTAGGAGAATCCCTGGTATGCGGGTGCCTTCACCCCAAAGGACAGAGACATCCTGGCACCCAGCTGGCACTATGCCTTGGGTGCTGACACTGGCAGTGCTGGGAGGGAGCTGGTATGATGTGCATTCCTGGGACATGGCATTGGTGCAAAAATTTCCCTGGCACACAGGCCCCTTCCCATCCACACTGGCCACCTGGCTGGGTTTCCAGGACTTTCCTAGATGTTTTCTGGTGGATTAGCCATGCAGGAGTCTCCGTGCCTGGCTCTACTTGGGAGCATCATGTCAAAGCTCTGGGGATGGAGCCAGAGAGGGGCTCGGGGACATCTAGGTTCCATGGGGAGATAGGAATCAGTGGGATGGGAAGGGAGATGCAGCGTTCCCCCATCCATTCCTGCATCCCCTCCTGGTATGGCTGGCACTAATGGGATCTGCACAGTGATTAGGGACCTCATTTATCAGCCTCTGATGGGATCTGGGAAAATTGAATTCCTGGCCATCTGCAGCTGGGGAGGAATTCGATTTGGGGCAGAGCTCCGGAGCAGGGTGTGGGGGGCTGAAGGCTGGCAGAGCTGCCTCCCCCCCCCTCCCCCAGGGGGTTCCACTCTGTCTATACAGGGACTGCTCTTATTTTCCATGTCTAAGAGGGTTCGGTGGTGGGATGCAGCTCTTAATTGCCGTGAAGGGGTCTAGGAATTGTGGGGGTCTCGCTACTCAGATGGGGAAATTGAGGCACAGCCAGGAAAAGCCCAAAGCCCATGACATGTAGGAAAGGATCACAGTGCTGGTGTTTAATGGGTCAGCACCCAGCCAGGGGTCTGGCCTCCAACCCCCCCTTGTCTATCGGGGGTCCCAAAGCTGTGGCCAGGGCATCCAAAGGTGCCGAACAACCTGCATCTGCCAGAGCCGGGCCAGGAGCAGTGATCTCTCCTGCACCACGAGGAGGGAGATCCGGGAGCTAGCTCTGCTCCCTGGCATTTTCCACCCCACAGCTCCCTTGGGCAGGTCCCCACCATCCTCCCCCCCACATCCATGGAGTGGCCAGGGTGGGGATGCAGTGGGATTCAGCTGCAAAGGTCCCAGGCCAGTCCCCAGATCCATGGACTCAGCTCCCAGAGGGTCACCCTTCAGACCCAGGCTTGCAGGGGATCCCAGTCCATCACCTCCCTGCCAAATATCACAGCTCGACTCCAAAAAGCCAAGGTCACCCAAGGGGCCTATCCCAGTCAGAGGGAAGATGCCATCATGTCATCCTGTAACAGGAGCATCCTGATCGCAGCTTTTCACTGCCCAGGGTGCAGCAGGACTAACCCCCTCCAATTCCTTCTGCTTGGGGTGCAGCAGGAACACCTCTATCCCAGCTCCCCTGCCTGGGGTGCAGCAGGGCACTTCCACCTCAGACGTCCCTTCCTGGGTGATGTCATGGGGCATGAGAGCTCTGGAACCTATATCCCAAACCCCACTGCCCCTCAAAAATCAGCACCAGGGCACTGCAGTGCCAGCACAGGCTGATTCCACACCCGCAAGCAGTCACTCCTTGAGACACCCACACCTATGGCCTGTGGGGACCACCTGGCTGGGAAACACTGGGGTGTTTTCCTCCCACCCATCCCAGTTTGGGGGTCTTGCTCTACCCCCCAGCCCTGCTGAGGGTGGGAGGAAGCCAGCCCTGCCGCATGTAATGGAAAGAAGCCGCCACAGCCCTTTCCTCCCCTTTATTGCCCTGCTGATATGTTTGTGTCCGCCAGAGGAAACACAAGGACAAACGCCTGCATACGCATGTCCCCTCACTGCCCTCAACGGGTCCTCAGCCCACTGAACATGGCCGGTCCCACATGGGGGGAAACTGAAGCAGGAGCAGCCCCACGATGCTGGCTGAGGCTCCCTGATCCATGGCAGGTCACTAAAGGTGTCCGAGTGTAGTCCCTCACAGCCCCCTCGCAACCCCTGGGGACAGCGGCGGCCCCCAACCCCTCCTGCTTCTCCAGGCTGTGAACATGTATCAATTAGGGTTTGATTCATGATCCAGTCTGCAGGTAATTGCATTGGAGCTGGTGGCAGGGAGGGAGAGGAGGAACAGACATTCTCAGTCTCACCCCACTACAGGGTGTTGGGAGGTAATAACACCCCAAGCCCTATATATATCCTATATGCCCTCCCAGGCTCAGGGATGGGAGTTCCAGATGCAGTCAGCGCTCAGGACACCAATGGGGACTGGGGTCCAGTGGTATTTTGTGGGGGATAAGCTGTTCCTCACTCACCCTGTGCCGGAGAAGGGACAGGATCCATACCCACCACTCACTTCTCATACATCCTGGGTCATATCCCACTGCCACTGTGGCCTCACACACCAGGGACAGCTAGGAATGCATCTCTGCCCCACCATGCGATCCATTCCTCCTCCTCGGTGCCACTGGGTTAAAACCAGTCTGCCCACCACCACCCCATCTGTGTGGGTTTTGTACTCCCCAGGCTGGAAGTTGTGGCTCCCTTGCCCCCACACCCCCAGATCCCCTCAGGGGGTTGTGTCCAGGGTTCAGAGCCTGCCCAGCTGCCAGCACCTAGGTCAGGCCCAGCTGGGTTCTGGGGGCTGGGACTGAGAGGGATCACAGGGAACCCCATATCACTGCATTGGGCAGTGAGGAGTCTCACATCCCAGCCCCAAGCTGAATGATAGTTCTGATGTCCTCAAGCCACCACCTTCCCATCCGGAAGGGGAGGGGGGGCTCATTTCCCCCCCCCCCACCCGGGGCACGCTGGCCCTGCTCAGCTCCTTTCTCTCCGTCAGCAGCTTTCGGCAATTTCCCAGACAGCGTTTCCTTCCCTTCGTTTCCCAGCTTGAATCTCCGGGTCCTCGCTCCTGTCTTGAAGCCGCTGCCCCCTGGAGCTCCCCAAGCCCCCCAAGTAGCTGTACCCCCAGGGGGACCAAGGCCACGCTTCTCACACCCAGAACCATCAGCACACCAGTCAGAGATCCATCCAGGCGAACAGACAGTCGCAAGAGGGGAAGAACCCCCCTCAAGTCATCCCCTCCCCAAATTTGGGTGTGCTCGAAGGCGCAGGAGCAGGAAGGACCAAGTGTTTTCCCACCCACATACTGGGATGCAGCTTCCATCTCCCTAAAATGTGCAGTTGGTGCAAGGAGGGTGGGGGGCTCAGAGCTGGGTCCTGCTGGGGGCTCCCTCCTTCCCAGCACCCCCACCCCGAGGTCTGGCCGCAGGATGGAATACACAGCCGAGCTCTTGGGGGTCCCACCGCCAGCGGGGCAAGGGGACACAGGGAAGGGGGAACTCCAACTGCCCCAGACAAACAGAACCCCAGACACTCCCAAGCACATCGCACCCCCAAACGCCCCAGGACAGAATGGACCCCCAGCCCGAGGCCACCGGTCCCCCGGGACCCCCTGGGTACCCCTTTCCCCGGGGTCGCTCACAGTGTCCTGGAGAGTCCCCATAGCGCGGCCCGGCTCCTGGGGCGGCTGCGGGAGGGCGTGGGGGTCCCCCCGGGACCGGGCCGACCCCCCTCCCTCCCGGTCCAGCCCATTTCCTCCCGGGATCCCGCCGGGATCTGCACGCCCCCAACCCGCTGCCTCCTTGCTACGTGAAACCCAGCGTGTCCTCAAGCCTCGGGTGGGGGGGCACCATCGTCCCCACCCCGGGAGCCCCATTCGTGCCTCAGTTTCCCTGTCGGGTTCTCCCCGTGGGGTTCAGAGCCCCCCACCGAAAAGGGGGAGACAAGCGGGTGCAAACGTGCTCGGGAAAGCCCCCTCCACCCCTGGTGCGGGAAGGGATGGGGAGTCCAGCAACCCCCGGTCCCATCGCCCCCTACCCCTTACAGCGCCGAGCACGGCGAGTCGGGAGCGCCGGCTCCCAACCCTGCCCCACAGCATAAACACGGGGACCCCCACCACCCCCGGGACCGAGTGGGAAGGGAGGCCGTGGGAATGGGGGTCCCGGGTGGGAGAGGAGGTGGGTCGCGTGTCGTGGTTTGGGAGGGGAGGAGGGTTGAGGGTCCCGGGTGGGAGGAGATGGCTTGGGGTGGGGGTCCCCAGAAGCAGGGCACGTGAATCGGGTGTCCCAGGTGCAGCGGACGTAGGTCGGGGGTCCCGGGTAGGAGCGGAGGCGAGTCTGAGTTCCCGGGAGGGAGGGGAGGTGGGTTGAGGGTCCCAGGTGGAACGGGATATAGCTGGGATGGGGGTCCCGAATGGGAGGGGACGCGGTTGGGGCTGGAAATCCGGGTTGAGAAGAGAAGGGTCCCGAGTGAGAGGGGGGTGCGGGGGACCCCTCGGGGTGGAGGTCCCGACGTCCCTACCTGTAGCGCCTCGGGGCCGGGAGCGGCGTCCCCCGCCCGCAGGAACCCGCGGCTGAAAAAGCGAAGGAGCGCGATGAGGAGCCGTGGCACCATCCCGGCACCATCCCGGCACCATCCCGGTCCCGCGCACCCGCGCACCGCCCGCGGGCTGCGTGCACGCCCCCGTCGCGACACGCCCCGTCACGATACGTCCGATCATGACACGCCCCGCACCTGCTGTGCGGGGCAGCGGCTCCGCGGGGTTCTAAGAAGCGAGGATGGGCGGGGGAGTGTGGGGTGGCGAGGGGGTCGGACATCACTCTCCAATATGAGGTGGGGGTCCCCGGCGTGGGGCGGGGGTCGAGAGGGTGGTCTCGATGTGGGAAGTGAGTTGGGATATCACTCCCCGGTATGGGGTCGGGGTGGGAGTCCCAGTGTGGGGTGGTGAAGGGGGAACCCGTGGTGGGGGTGCCCATGTGGGGAAAGGATCAGGGCATCGCTCCCCAGTTTGGGTGGCCTCGCTCTGGGGCGCGGGGCTGGCAGTGCTCTCCTATGGGGCAGGTACCGGGTGTGCCCTCACGGGTCTGGCATCTGGGGGACAACAATCCCCCTCCTTGTTAAACCCTCCCCTCGTGGGGATCGGGCCAGGAGTTGCCCCCTTGCCCCTTCTCCCTTCTGGGGCGTGTCTCACCTCCCAATCCGCTCTCCCACCCCGTGCAGTCTCCAGATAAAGAGACCTCTGCCTCCTTAAAGGCTGCGCCTCACGTTTGGGTTGGGACGGTCTTCCCCTCATCCTCCCTGATGGGGGGGGCCGAAATCTCACCCCGTCCCTTGCCCGTGGGTAATTCTGATGCAGGGCTCAGTACAGAAAGTCTTCCCTGCCCCCATCCCGTAGGATACTGAAGGGGTCCTACCCAACATTCCTCTCTTGGATAGCGAGGGATGCCCATCTCGGGGACCCCTGATAGGGTCTGTTCGCCCCTACCCTCCTATAATCCCCCACTGCCCTCAGTGAGGAGTGACACCTCCTCCCTTCCCCTCCCCCTTCCCCCCCTTCCCCCCCACCAGAGGCAAGTACCAGGATTTGGAGATGCTGCCCATACCCCAGAGGCCCCAGGGAATCCGCATGGAGGATCGACGTGCTCAGCCGTCACACGATGGCCACATGTCACGCGGTGAGAGGGACACAGGCAGCGCGACAATCTCCATCCCTCCCCCTCCTCCTCCTCCTCTGGGCAGAGGAGGAAATTCTGGTCTGGGGGAAGATGGCCTGCTCTTCCTCCACATCCCGGGACTCGCCTGTCCCCAGGCACTCCCGTGTCCCTGCACCCCTGTATCCTTGCTCCTCCATGTCCCTGTGTCCCACTCCCCTGTACCCAGGCACTACCGTGTCCCTGTACCTCTGTGTCCCTGTCCCCAGGGTGCTCTTCAGGGACAGGATGCTCTAGGGTTTGGCTGGTGGCTCGTAAGGACTCGACCTTCTTGCATTGTCTCGAAACCCTCGTTAGGACAAGTCGTGACAAGGAAATGCCACCTCGAGGCGGGGGCCAAGCAGGGGAGGATTTAGAGACACTCTGCATGCTGCGCCCTCCATCTCGCTCCCTGAATCCCGACCCCCCGGATGCTGGACCGGGCGTCCCGGAGGTCAGGGTGGCCAGTGGAGCCGTGGGGCCATCTAGTGGCCAAAGCCACCGGGGCCCCCCGGGTGGCTTGTGCCGGCCACCCTGCCACAGCAGCCCCGGCGTCAGGGTGGTCCTGCCCCTGGGGGTGACATAGGGCGACGGGCATCTCTCCCCGGGGTGGCACAGGATCATGAATACCTCAAACCAATGCAGCCCCCCCAGGGCAGCTTCTCACAGTGCCCATCGTCCTGACTAGAACACCACCAGAGCCGCCAGATCCCCAAGATCAGGGCATGGAATCCCCCGCTATGGGTTCACCCTGCTGCAGGGACCAAGTGTCACCCCAGCCTGGACAGGTCCTGCTGGCACGGATGCAGGTCCGGGGGTCCATGAATAAAGTAGATGCCCGGTAGGAATAGCAGATTCCCAGTGGGGCCGGCAGTGGGAACACCCCAAGGAGCCGAGTGTTGGCAGGATCCATGACAAACCTGGCACATTCCTGTCACCAGAGCCACCCACGGAGCAGCTCACAGCCAGCATAGCTGCCCAGGGAACACAAAGCCATTGCTGGGCACAAGGACACAGCACGGAGCTGTCCCCAGTGCTCGCCCCAGGGGTGCCTGGGGGCAGGGAGTGGGACAAAGGGGTGCAGGGATACAAGAGCTGCAGGGACATGGAGGGGGCTGGGAGCAGGTGGTGGCACACAGGGGTATAGGCACAAAGGCCTGGTGACAGACAGTGAGACACAGGTACAGGGACACAGGGAAAAGGGACACGGGTGCAGGGACATCGGGGTGGAGGGACACGGGCGCAGGGACACAGGAGCACGTGGAGACAGGGGAGTGGGACACGGGTGCAGGGACACACGGGTGCAGGGACTTGAGCTGCAGTACTGCCATTGCATCCATGCATCACTGCTCATCTCCCAGTCAGGTTGTTAATGACCCGGGGTAATTATGAGCTGCTCCCTGGCTCTTCTGTGCACCCCAGGAATGGCATCCCTTGGATGGGAACATCGCAGCAGTCAGATGGACACACACAGCCTCAGAACCAGGCCCTGGAGCTGCTGGGGAATAACTGTAGGTGCTGAGGAGAGGCAGCAGTGTGGCCTTCCCAGCCAGGCTTCCCATATTTCCATCCACTCTGTAGTTTTCCCTTGTTTCCAACCTGGGGTGGACCAATTGGTGCTGTGCATCCTGTCTCTTCCTGGGAACTTGGGGAGCAGTCACCCCGCATCCCATCTGGAGGGTGTCTGATAACATCAATGGGAGCAAAGTTCATGCAGGCGAGTAAATATTAACCCTTATTCCATGGTAATGGAATGTTCCACACCAAAGACACTGAGATAAACCCCACTCCAACTTTCCCCTGGGAGGTGCTGGCAGCAAATGGCATCAAATGCCCAAAGTTGAAGGATTTTGGGGGGTTAAGGCACCAAGATGAGCCTTTACACTCTGTGTAACCCTGAAATCCTGTTTCTCCCCATCCCTAGCAACTGCAGCAACCTGCCCCCAGAGCAGCATCTGTGGAGATGCTGGATATACTGGGAGCACTGGGATGGGAGGAGAGTGGGGCAGGAGGCAGCATGGCAGGTTGTTCCCAGCTGCGCCAGCACTGCTGTGAGTCATGTAGGATCAGCAATGCTCCGTTAAACTGTGGCACCGGGATGGACCCAGGGCCAGATCCTGGCTCTGGGGAGGCACAGGCTGGAGCATC
This sequence comes from Corvus moneduloides, assembly GCF_009650955.1. Classification (NCBI taxonomy): domain Eukaryota; kingdom Metazoa; phylum Chordata; class Aves; order Passeriformes; family Corvidae; genus Corvus; species Corvus moneduloides. The sequence goes on from NC_045477.1 coordinate 17,376,530, forward strand.
CCTGTCCTCCGGGGAAGGAGGGGACACGCAGTGGCCAATGCAGGTGGCACATGGGGCTGGGGTCCTGCCCATGGAACAGAGACGACTGAGGCTGAACTGACAAGGCCACTAATGGACCTGCTGATCTGTGAATGAATTGGGCTGTTATTACTCTGGAGCTGCTAGTCCAAGGTACACTGACAGCTCTAAATCCCATCAGAAATCAATTCATCTGCTCTTCCACTCTGCACTAATCCCCACAATGGCACCTGATCAATATCCCATTTACTGCTCTGTGGTTTCCCCATGGATAAATCCCACCCAGTGCCCAGAACGCAGCTGCAGTGCCCAAGCGGGGCAGGGAATGCTGCAGGGCAGGGAATGCAGTGGGACAGAGAATGCTGCGGCATCCACTGCCCGAGCAATGCCAGGCATAATGCTGGGGGCGCTAGGAGGTACCAGGTGGGTTCATGGCATGGACCTGCTGGGAGCAGCAGGAGAGTTGGGAATGTGTGGAAGCAAAGAGCTGTGCCTGCAGCTGTTGATAGGTGTGCATGTGTGTGAGTGTGTGTGTGTGCACCACTGTCACCCCCAGAAATCTCCAGCACCCCGGCAGGGTGGGATCCAGGATCCAGGTGGATCCCTTGATCCACCACAGGAGCCACAGCCCAGAATGATCTCAGGCTGGGCAAGGAAGGGGGTGCCCTGGCACCAGCCCCTCTGTGGGGATGGCCCCCAGAGGTGCCAACTGCAGGGACCTGGATACATCAGGTCTGGGGCTTGGGCTATTATTGGGTTCAAAGCGGGATAACAAAGGGATGAGGAAGGGATGAGGAAGTCCTGTGCTCTTCAACATCTTTATAAATGACTTGGACACAGGACTGGAAGTTCGGACTAAGCAAGTTCACAGACAATAAAAAATGGGGCAGGGCTGTTGACAAATTGGAGAGTTGGACAATCACCAAGTGTGTGAAGTTCATCAAGGATCCTGCACCTGGGATGGGGCAACCCCAATGTATGTACAGACTGGGGAATGAGATGCTGGAAAGCAGTGTCGTGGAAACAGACCTGGGGGTGCTGGTCGACAGTAAGTTGAACATGAGTCACATGAGTCACACCCGTGTCCCTGGGGGGCATCAGGCCCTGCATTGCCAGCTGAGCGAGGGAGGGGATTGTCCCGCTCTGCTCTGCACTGGGACAGCCTCACCTCGAGTGCTTGGGGCAGTTTTGGGCATCATGAGATAAAAAAGACATTAAGCCACTAGAGAGCGTCTGAAGGAGGGCAATGAGGGTGGTGAAGGGCCTTGAGGGGAAGCTGTGTGAGGAATGGCTGAGGTTACTTGGTCTGTTCAGCCTGGAGGAGACAGAGGAGACCTCATTGCAGTTACAACTTCCTTGTGAGGGGAAGAGAAGGGGCAGGCACTGATCTCTCCTCTGTGGTGACTAGTGACAGGACCTGAGGGAATGGTCTGAAGTTGTGTCAGGAGAGGTTTAAGTTGGATATTAGGAAAAGATTCTTTACCCAGAGGGTGACTGGACACTGGAACAGACTCCCCAGGGAAGTGGTCACAGCACCAGCCTGACAGAGTTCAAGCAGCATTTGGACAGTACTTTTGGGCACAGGGTGTGACTCTTGGGGATGGTGCTGTGCAGGGCCAGGAGTTGATGCTCCTCGTAGGTTCCTTCCAAGCAGATTCTGTGGAGGGATGACAAAGGGATAAGGAAGGGCCCAGCTGATTAAGTGATACCGCTGATGAGTAAAGGATGGAGCCCTTAGAGGGTCTCTGTGAAGACAGTTCAGAGCATGGCAGGGGCTGGGGGGCCACCAGCAGCCCACACACACCACAGGGCTAATTAGGGGGATGAATATGATGGCAGAGCCCTGCTGGTCCCACTATGGTGGTCGGGTCCCTGTGGGGCTGAGATGGCTCTTGGCTCTGTTTCCATACCTCTCTCCCCATTCTTTGGCTGCTTTCCCAGCTGGCTCAGACAGTCCTCATGGACAAGCTTTAGCCATGGTGGCCACCAGCATCTTCACCAGCCCTGGCTAGTGGGATTTCATCTCCTGAGTCACACACAGCCTGTCTCATGAGAGTATCCTGTGTGGGTAGGGACAGAACACATCCCCACTGCACCCTTAGAGGGGTGAGGGAGAGGGGACATCCATGGGGACAGCCTGCATCCGGGGGATTAGCATATGCCATGGCGAGAGCATGCATCCAGGGGGACAGTGTGTACCCAGGGGGACAGCATGTGTCCATGGGGACAAACTGAATCCAGGAGGAGAGAGTGTATCCATGGGGACAGCGTGTGTCCAAAGGGACAGCATGTATCCATGGGGACAGCCTGCATCCACAGGGACAAGTGTGTCCATGGAAACAGCCTGAATCCCAGAGGACGGCATATGTCCGTGCGAGACAGCCTGAACCCAGAGGGACAGCAGGTGTCCAGAGGGACAACCCACATCCAGGGTGACAGCATGTATCCATAGGGACAGCCTGCATTCATGGGACCAGCATGTGTCCATACAGGTGACATCCAAGAGGACAGCGTGCATCTGGGGGACACCCTGTGTCTGGAAGGACACTGCACACCTGGGGACAGCATGTGTCTTGAGGGAGAGCAGGTGCCTGAAAGGACAGCACGTGCGCAGAGGGACAGCATGTTTGACAAGGGACAGCACTTGTCCATAAGGACAAGGATTGCCTGGAGGGATAGAATGTCTCTGGAGGGACACATGGATTTTGGGGAAAGCACGTGCCAGAGTGAGAGCATGCAGCAGGAGAAGGGACAGCAGGTGCCTGTGGGACAGCATGAACTGGGGGGTACAGCAGCCCCTGGACATACAGTGCCACACCACTATTCCAGGTGGCCCAGCAGCAATAAGGAAAATCCCAGCCCAGCCCAAGCATATGGAAGACAGGAATTTACTGCCAGATTAAATAAAAGATGAGGAGATGTTATCCTTTGGCACTGGCTGTGTCGCTCTGAGCTGACCCCACTCCAGCTGCAGGACACGAGGACTTGGCTCTCACTCATCTTTGCCACTCTCCTTGGCCTCTTGTTTAGGGGTGGGGTTGCTGCCAGGTGACAATGGAGTGTAGTGCCACCATGAGCACCCAGGGATCTGTTCAGGGACAGAGAAGCAGGCCTGGTTCCCACCAGCTTGGAGACCCCAAAGAAGTGTGGCACACAAGGAAGAGGGTCCCTGTCCCTGCGCTGGGGATTTTGAGAATCCCACAGGATTCCCAAAAGCGGGCATGAATGATAATGTCACTCAAGAAAGGGATATTCCAAGCCCTGACTCCAGGGATGTTATAAGCCCTGTTCCAATGGGTGCTCCAAGCCCAAAGCCCAGGGGTGCTCTGAGCCCTGACCCCAGGGGTGCTCCATGCCTCAATCCCAAGGATGTTCTGAGCCCTCTTCTTAGGGGTGCTCCAAGCTCTGGGCCCCCGAGGTTGGTCTGAGTGCTGATCCTGGGACACTCTGAGCCCTGACCCCAAGATGCTCTGAGCCTCTCTTCCAAATTCCTCTTCCAGCTTCCCACTCGTGTCGCCAGGATTTTCCTCCACACTCAGGACAGCTCTCCATGGGCATCCCTTGGCATCTGGATGCTTGCTGCCACTGTCTCGCCTGGCACCTGCCTGCTCCAATTCTCTCTCATCATCTCTTCTGTTAACAAAGCAATCACTCCCCAATTTAACCTGGATTAAAGCAGGATTGCTCACTCGCTCCCTCGCTACTTCTCTTCCAATTAATTTGTTCCTTGCTTTTATTTCCTAATTAATTCTTCAGGCTCTTTGGCAAGGAAACAACAGTGGTGCCCAGGGTCTCAGGAAGGGATCAGGATTAATTATCCCAGTGGGAATGAGCAGAGGGGAAGCAAAGCAGGGGCTTAGCCCAGGATGGGGACATGGATCTGGGGTGAGCAGTATTCCCTGGACTACCCATAAGCATCCCATACAAAGAAGGGCCATGGGATGAGGGACCCACAGCTTACATCATTTCCATCTTCCCTTGGGAATGTCACAGGGACAAAATCCTCACAGAAACCAATATGGTGCCTCTGGGGGTGTCAGCCTGGGGGCAGGGTGAAGTGGGGGGCCAAGTCCTGCAAGGGTTAATGCACAGTACAGCACAGGGTGTTGGAGCTAAAAATACTGTGCCTTTCTTGGGATTTGCTCCAATGACTCATTCCTTTCCGTAATTTATTGCTCGTTACATAATCACTTTCATTTTCAGCCAGAGAGAAATGGAATTTTTTTTCCCCTTTTCTTCTGTTTTTTTTTTTTAAATGAAAAGGGCATTTTAGCACATGAGCACCAGCCATTTTCTCAGTTCTTCCTGGCATCTTCCTGGCAAAGGGTTGGGATGCTGCCGCTGGCTCCAGCCTTCATCCAAAGACTCCCAAGACTGTGGTGGGCACTGGGGTCTGCTAAAGAGGGCATGGGGGGTGAGGGGCCTCTGGGTGCTGGGAGCACCCTGGGGGCAGTTCAGTGGGAGGTTCTGGGATGGGATGGAGGGGCCAGATCCACCCATTGTGCCCATTGCCCAGCCAGGGTGAACACCCACTGGGCTCCAGCTGTGTCCCAGCAAACCCAGTGCTGTGTCCCAGCAAGCCCTGATCTATGTTTTAGCAACCCTAGTGCTGCATCCCAGCAAGCCCAATATGGTGCTCCAACAATTTGAGCACCATGGCCCAGCAATCCCAGTGCCATATCCCAGCAAACCCAGTGCTGTGTCTTAGCAATCCTGGGGCTGCATCCCTGCAAGTCCAGTTCTGTGTCCCAGCAAACCACTGGGTTTGCTGCATCCCAGAAATCCCAGTGCTCTGTTCCACTGAGCCCAATATGGTGTTCCAGCAAGCCCAGCGCCATCTCCCAGCAAGTCCAGTGGCATGGCCTAGCAAGTACTGCATCCCAGCAATCCCCTTGCTGCATCCCAGGAAGTCCAGTACCATGCTCCAGCAATTCCACTGCTACTTCCCAACAAAACAATTGCTGTGTTTAAACCCAGAACTGTGTCCCAGCAAGGCCAGTACAGTGCCCCAGCAATCCCAGTGCCATATCCCAGCAAACCTGGTGGCGTGTCCCAGCAATCCCAGCGCCATATCCCAGCAATCCTAGTGTCTGCCAGCACAGCTGTCCCCACCAAACCAGGGCAGGGCACTCCAGTGGGGTATGGGGGGTTTTGGCTCAGGCCCTGGCTGGGACTGGGATGATCTGGCAGGGAGGTAAGAACCCCACTCTCTGCTAGACCCCCTGCCATCTCCACAGGGGGGCCAGGAAACCTCGTGTTTGGAGCTGCAGCCTTGGAATTAACTGCGCCAAATGTTTTATTTGTGTAGAAACGCAATTATGTTAATTAAAGCATATCTGTAATTACAGCACTTAGTGGCCTAGAAGTGCACAAGTGACTCTGGTGACTTTGGAGAAGCTGAAAGGCTGGAGGGTGGCTTGGCCCCGGCACCAGAGAGCTCTGTGGCAGGGCAAGCAGCAGTGTCCCCATGGGGTGACAGTGGTGACCCCGGTGCCTGTCCATTCTGCCAGGGATGGCGCAGCGAGACGGGATGCTCACTACCCACAGGCACATCCTGACCAAGCCACAGTCCTGCTGCTCTGGGAGTGAAGGTAAAAGGAAGGATATGCCTCCAGCCCCTCAGGGATGAGGGAACAGGAAGAAAATGGGTCCCTGAGGTGGACAGTAGTGCCTGGGCAAAGGGGGTTGTCCCAGTTCTGCAGGTGGCAGGGGCTCGAGAGTATATCTGTGAGGGGAAAATAAATGGGAAGCAGAGAAAGATGACAGGTGGAGCAGCACCCAACCAGCCCATGAAATGGCTGGGATCACATCCCACAGTCGCAAGGCAAAGGGAAGAGGGGCGGTGGCATCTGTCCCCACCTCAATAGAACCCTCGTTGTGGGCAGTGTGTTATGGGGGGATAAGGACCCCAGAGGGAACATGGTCTGGGGCAGAGGAGGGGCACAGGAGAGCCTGGAGCAAGGGAAGCAGCAATGGCAGGGTATGGTGCTCTGCCATGGATAGGGCGCTCCAGGATCCCCACACACCCAGACATCTTTCTTCCATCACCAGAGCAGCCAGCCTCCCAGACCAACACCTGCCAATGCAGTTTCCACCTTCCCCAGCCTCCAGAAGTGACAGAAAATTGCATGTTTCCTGCAATTGCTCAGTCCAGAGCCAAAATATTTCCCTGGAGCTGAAGGACTTCACCCTGCACATCCACAGGACAGATCCCAGTATGGGCACACACGGTTAAGCATCACCCTGGCATCTCCAGGCAAGGGATGGCTGCTGAGCTGCCATGTTTAATTTGAAGCCATCATGAGCCCTTCGTAATTCCAGACCTGCATAATAATGGGCAGGTGCTGCAGGATGCTGGGCACTGACAGACCAGTTGGCAGGAGCATGACGGGAAGGGGACCAGTGGCACCAAAGCTTTGCCGGGTGGGATTTATTTGCTGAGCAAACGTGAAGGCTGTTGATCCGGCTGCAGAAGGCTGAGCCCTGTTTACTTGGCAAACACACTGCTCCGGGTGCTCCACCCTGGAGCATCAGGTCCTATGCAGCCAGCTGCCCCTGCTGCCAGGCTGGGAGAGCAGCTCCCGGGGCTGCCAGGAGCCACAGGAATGCAGCTGGCCTCAGTGATAGGGCTGGAAAGCCTGGCAGCCCTGCAAGCCTGCAAATCCCTGTCCCCATTGCATGGCAGCCCTGCAAATCTTCATCCCTGTTGCATGGCATCCCTGCAAATCCCACCACCACGGGGACCTCCAAGCAAAGCCACCAGCACCCCAAGGGAGCCAACCAGGCAGGAGCATAGCAAGGCGAGAGAAAAAACACACAGTTACCTTGAATCCCTGGGGAATTGTCCTTGGATAAATGCAGCACTACAGATGCTGCCAACTCATCTTTCAATTAGTACATTTAGTTGATAACTAGAGGGGGGAAAAAAGCTGCCGTTGATGGTGGTTCAGCATGTGTTCATCATCTACCCTTTGCTTTTTTTTTTTTTTTTTCTTTTCCTGCATTTTTTTCCTTTAAAAATAGTATTAATAGAGCAGGAGCCAGGATCCTGCCTCTGCTTTCCATGCCCCATGCTTTCTGGGAAGTACAGCCCCCCAGAAGCAGGGATGGTCTCCCAAGCAACACCACAGATTTCTCACTGGATCCTCCATCTGTGAACATGGCACAAGTGGGAGCCACTCACTGGGCCAGAACCTCCTCCCAAATGATCCCAATATTCCCATGAGCCAGAGTTAGTGCAGGGAGTGGGGACCATCTGTGGAGAGACAAAGGAGGACACAGCTCAAAGCCACTCATGCCTTGGAGGCTCATCAGGGTGAGAGTGGCTCTGTCTGACACCTTCAACCTGTTTCCCAGACCTGAGTTGAGTTTTTAACTTCCAAAGCCTCAGCTTTCCCTGAGAGGAGGGGAGGGGGCAACTGGGGATGGGGATTGGCTGTGAGGACTTCCAATGATGGGGCTGGTGTGGGTACTGGGGGAGAGATGGAACCGGCAGAGAGATGCAGCTCAGCCCTGGGATGGGCATGGAGATGCCATGTGGAATCATGGAAACAGAATCGTTTAGGTTGGAAAAGCCCTCTGAGACCATCAAGTCCAACCATTCCCCCAGCACTGCCAAGGACACCACTAACCCATGTTAACCCATCCACACAGCTTTTAAATCTCTCCAGGGATGGGGACTGCACCACTGCCCTGTGCAGCCTGCACTGCACCCCTTCAGGGAACGAATTTTCCCTAATATCCAAACTAAGCCTCCCCTGGTGCATCCTTCTGGGTTGGTCCCTGGCACAGCCAAGATCCCACTGGTACTGGGACCAGTGCCGGAGCATGTCGGGCTTTTAATCTTGGATCACGCTTTCCATTAATTAATGGCTTTTCTGTGGTTGAACTGCTGGCTCCAGCTTCCCTGCCACACTGTGCCTGGACAGAGCGCTGGCAGGAGGGTTGGCAGCCAGGTGCCACCTGAGAAGAGTCCCTAGCCTTGTCCTCTTCCCTGTGTCACAGTCCCTGGTGACAGACAGGGACTGGTTCAGGAGCCAGGATCCAACTGAGCTGCACAGGTAAGGACAGAAACAGGGTTCCCAGAGTGTCACCGCGGTCCCTCTTGGGAGCACCTGGGCTCTCTGCAGTGCCTGCAGATTCGGAGTTTCAGGAGGAAGGGGACTGGGGAACATAACTGGGGTCCCCCTGCCCACGCTACGGCTCTCTGCACTCTCGGCTGGCACACGGAGCTCCCTCCAGGCTCTGTGCATGGCAGCGCACACCGTGCCTGACTCTGCACTTCTCGCCAGCCCACAGACCTGCTGTCCCTGTCCCTGCCTGCGCAGCAGGGGAGAGGGGGTTCTCCAGCAGCGCCAAGCCCCCACCTTCACAAAGCCCTCCATCTTCACCAAAACAGCATACCCACACACCCCAGAAGCCAGCTCCCACAGTATTGCTGGGAGGATGAGACCTTCTTTCCATCCATGCATTCTCACAGGAGCAGCACAGTGGGACAGGTTGCTTTGTGTCCTTGAAGAGGGGGAGATGGTCACAGCTGGACATGGGGGGCCCCAAGGACATGTCTCTGGCATTACCCTGAACCCTGGGTTCCCAAACCATGTGGAGCTACTGGCACTCGTGGCCCCTCCACCTGGTCTGCAGCATGGCACAACACAGCACAAATCCTACCCCAAGAAGTTCCAGGTGTGTCTTGTTGATCTGGTAGGTGCAGGATCAGAGACAGGTGCCTGACAGGGGCTGACAGCCATTCCCAGGAGCATAATTTCTGACTGGAGACAGTCAGACTCAACAGCAGGCCCCCTCAACCTCTTCCTAAGGCTCACGGGGTTTGTTATACCCAGCACCCACCATGAGCAACTCATTTCCTGCGGCATCCTCTGGAGTGAATGCTCACCCAACTCTGCTGCTGCATCTGCCTGCATCTCGGGTCTGATCAAAGGAAACCAGCACCCAAAAGGCACCTTAGTGCCCTCAGGCTGATTTTGGGGAATGTTTGGCCCTCAGCAGTTTGGCTGGCATTTCCACATAGACTCTTCTCAAGCCTCAAGACCTGCTCTGTCCACACCCAGCACCATTTTTCCTTGCTTGAGCTTTAGCAAAACATTCCAGTTTTGGGGGTTTCATCCAGCAGTGTTGCTGACTCAGCATCTGTCCCACTCCCCAGTGAGACCAGGACAGTTGGGAGACAAAATCAAACCACATGACCGGTCCCAGACAGGCTCTGGCTCAGCTGAAGGGGGAAAAACATGGATGGGAAGGCCACAAGGCTGTGCTGATGGGGAAAATGGAGCATATTCTGCTGAGGGAGCATGGAGGGCACTGCATGCCTTTGTCCTGGAAGACTCAACGCTAAGTCTAGTCTAGCATTAACCCTAACGCTAGTCATAGACCTAACCATAAACCTACACCCAGCCATAGCTCTAACCCTAAACTTAGACCCAGCCTAGCTCTAAATCTAAACCTAACTATAACCTTAACACTAAACTAAGCCTTAAATCTAACTCTAACACAAATGGTAACACTAACCTTCAGCACAGGTCTAACCCTAGCCCTAAATCTAACCCTAGGCTACCATTAACACTAAACCTAAGCTTAAACCTAAACCTAAGCATAAACCTAAAATTAGTCCTAGTCCTGATACTAACCTGAGCCTTAAACTTAGCCAAAGACCTAACACCAGTCCTAGACTTAACCCCAGCTCTAACACTAATCTTTGATCTAACCTGACCCTAAATTTTTTATCTTAGCCCTAGACCTAACTTTAATGCTAAACTTAGCCTTAGCCTTAACATTAAACCTATCCTTAACCCAATCACTAGCCCTAAACTTGATTGTAGCCCTAAACCCAGACCTAAATTTAGCCGTAACTTTAGCACTAGCTCTGACCCTAACCCTAATCTTAGCTCTACCCCTAACCTTAGCTCTGACCCTAACCCTAATCCTAACCTCAGGCCCAGTCCGAGCCCCTCATCAGCCAAAGGGAGGCCAAGCTCCACCCCTGAGGTGCTGCAGAAGGACCAAGGGGGTCCCCACATCCTGCAGCTCCCCAGGATGTTCATGCTCAGGATCCAAGACCCTCCTCCCAGCACCCGCAGGAGTTCCTGGCTTGAGCAGCTGACAATCAAATTCTTGAAAATTGCCATTATCCTGCTTGAGTCAGGAGATTAGGGACTCTGGCACTGGCACTGTTCCCCATCACTAGCACCACCTTCCCCGACCCCAATTTCTTACTTAAAACCTTCATGGTTTCCACCTGCTTTTTCCACTCACAGATCCAGCCGTCTGTGATCACACTAGTAAAAAACGTGGGGAAAGACCCCATTTTGGGGAGAGCAAGGGAAAACACAGCAATACGCATGGCCTGTGTCCTTCCACCCAGGCTCAAGCCAAGTATTGGCTTGAGGACAGGGCTGTGGAGACATCCTCGCTGCAGGAGTAGGTACACAGGACAGCTCTGGTGTGAGGAGAAACCCCAAACCACCAAGAAGCTGCACACACATCCGAGAGCATCACCACCATTCTCACCAGGCTGATCGATGCCCCCGCTTGGCAGGGCTCCATGCCTCAGAGCCAGCCTGGGGACCATCAGACACGCTGGGGCTGAAAATCCCTGTATTCCCAAATTCTGGCTCTCCTTGCAGGCAGTAGCATTAGGGCTCTGCTGCAATGGGGTGAGATTTAGTGTGCCTGTAAACAACAAGGGGTTTGCACGGAGGCTTTCATTGGAGCATCAGCATCCTCACGCCATAGCAAGCAGACACTGAACTTCAGGGAACATGGACAGGTTACCTACCAGACCCCACTCCACAGCCAAGCAAAGCACAGCCACATTCAGCTGGCAACAGCTCAAGAGAAGAGGAGGAAGTAAACCCTTCACCAGTCTCTGCCTTTCAAATGCTCCTTATAAATATCTTCTCGCTGTCTTCTGAGTCACCCAGCTGAAACGTGCAAGTTACTAACAGCCTGGGAAGGGGCTGAAAAGCAACTGGGAGCCAGGGGAGGCTTCTGGCTAAGTCAGCACTTTGTCCCAGGGCTGCACTGGCAGCTGCTGGCTGCTTTTCCCTCCTTGGGTGGAGAGCAGAGGGTTCTGGGGATGCCGAGACACATAGTGAAGCTGTCCTCGATGGCCGCAATGCTCAGGCTAAGCCCTAACCCAGCCCCAGCCAAAAAAGTCAGGGTTTAATATTTTCAGTGGGAAATGCACCCCACCCCACTTCCAAATGCCCCTCCTTGTTCTATTTGATTTATCATAGAAAATACAAACTGACAAAGACCCAGAAGGCTTGAACCCACTCAAGCTTCTCCGAAGTCCTTCCTCCCCTCTGACTCCACACACCAGTGATGCAGGCAGGGCTCAGAACATGGGTCCAGGAGCAGGATTTGGTACTGGGAGCAGGATCTGGGACAGGAGCGGATCAAGGGCTGCTGCTGCCAAATAACCAGCCTCGGGGACATTCCTGACAGCAAATCCCATAGGCTGCTATACTGGTCCATTCCCCGAGGATGCTGTGTGGATGACAAGGTTTGGGGACAGCCTACAAGGTGTTTCCAAACATCTTCCTACACCTTTGTAGACCTTCCTACACCTTTGTAGACCTTGCTAAAAGGCCGGATTGGATGGGGAACAACCTGGTGTAGTAGAAGGTGTCCCTCCCCATGGCAGGGACATTGGAACTGGATGGGCTTTAAGGTTCTTTCCAACCCAAACCAATCATCCCACAGCTCAGGCTCCAACTCCTCAAACATCAAATCTTGCTGTCATCGCCCATTGTTGCAAGGCGGGTGAGACTTTCCACCCACCGCTGGCACCCTGGCCAGGGGGATCTGAGCTCCAGGCTGCCTGTTGCCCACACTCAGCAGCCTGTCCACTGCCTGACCCCACTGCTGCTGCTGCTGCTGCACAGATGAAGCCATGGTAGCAGACAAAGCATCTCCCAACACTCTCCATCCCACTCACTCCCCCCTCCAGACAGGCCCATCCATTAAGGAGGACAGGATAAAGCTGGACAGGCAGAAAGTCCCACGCAGCTCCGGGCCCTGCTGGCATTTCTGTCTGCAGCCCAGCGCAGCTCCCGCTGAGCCACGTGGGAGCAGGGAATGAGACAAAAGCAAAAAGCAAGGACCAGGGTCAGAGGGGAGCAGGAGGAAAGAGGGATTCCCAGAAACTGCTGCTGCATCCACCGTTGCCCCCAGGGAATCCTGCATTCAGCCCTAGATGGATGCTCAGCCTCCCAGAGCCCCCAAAGCAGCACAGCTCACAGGGAATGTGCAGGGCTCTGCTGGAGATGATGGCCAGGGCACACTTGGTGAGGGTCCTCACTAACAGAGCCAGAATCTGGCCCAATTCCCAACACTTCCAAACAATTGCCTATTCTAAAGCTGAAGATGCTCAGGGAGATGCCCTGGGGTGATGGAGGGGAAATTTCTCACTCACCCTGGAGATCTCCCATGGACAAGTGCAGGGTGCTGGGAAGCTCCTGGCATATGCAGAATGCAGGAAGCTTGCAACCAGGAGCTTCCCCTCCATTTTCCCTGCCAGGCACCTCCAGGCTCCAGGGCTGGGTGCCCAGGCAGGTGAGTGATCCTGAAGAGCCCCAGTTACAAGGGTAGGAAGAGCCCCAGGCTTCAAAAAACCTGGAGAACATCACCTAAGAACCCAAACAATGGGGGACCAGGTTAACCTCATTCCACTGAACCCCTTTCCCTGGCAAGTGAGGGCCTGGGGAGGAGCAGAGCCATCCTGGCCAAACTGACAGGACAATGGAGTGGGTATTTTCCATGGCACTTTACACATGCAGCCTGGGGACCAGCAATAGCCATGAAGGGTCAGGGGGGTTCTCGAGGTGGTTTGGCAGCCTGCCCTCACCTTTGCAGGTGCTCCAAGGCCAATGCCCAGCTCACACCCCCTGCATCCCAGCCAGTGTTCTGCCCTGAAGGAAGCCCTGACCTGGGGCCTTTCACAGGGGTGCTCAGAGCAGCATCTCCTCCTCTGTGTTTTCCATCCCCAGGGCTCAGTAGCTTCTTCCCCAGCCCCAGCTGCTGTCAGATGCTGTGACAGCAGCAGCTCCAGGCACCCTGACATCCCACCCACCGCTAACCAGGTCAGCGTCCACCCACCCGGGAACACACTTCCCAGTGGGAGAAAAGGAAGAAATGGGTTAAAATGTGACCTGGATAATGCTGCACCTGCATCCCCTTGCAAAAAATGCACCATGCACATGGGAGAGCTGGGCCACTGGATCCCAGTCTCACGCATCATTGCCAGCCAGCATCAAACACCGCAGGGCTGGAGTGGAGGCAGGGAGCAGGCAGCAGCCCTCCCCACAGCACCAATCTCACTACTGCAACCCCTCCAGGGAGCACTGCAGGGCTAAGGGCATCATTCTCTGACAGCTCTTTGCAAGCTTTGCCACTTCTATATACCCCTTGGGGTTTACAGGAATAGGGACAAATGTCTATGAAGGACGTATCCTGGGTAAAAGGGGAAAGCAGCTGGACTCACTGTTCCTACCTTGCCTGCCTGGGGCAGCTTGAGGGGCACAGCCAACACAGCTACACCAATCTTTTCTGTCACCTACTTCTTTTAAAAGCCTTTAAACAGCAGCAGAGACAGGAGGGAACATCGGGATCGCATGGCATTTCAAGACCTTTGTGTGTTTTGCTTAAAGAAAAGGACACATGCACATGTTTAGGCAGCACCAGGGAAGGATCTCTGCAGGAAACAAAGCACACACAGCACCAGGGAGTGAGACAGGAGAACTGAGGGAAGGATGCTGCCTGCAGAGACAGACCCAGCACCCACGGAAGTGTAGGAGGATCGGCACCTACTGGGGCCTTGAGAAGACAGATCCAAGCCACACATTGCATGTAGGCAATGGAGATGCTGGAGGGTATTTTCTATGGAGAGAGACAAAGTCCTCATCCGAAGGTCAACTCATGAAGGTGCGAAAACCCGGTGAGGGAAATGTGTAGCACTGGGGCAGGAGTGGATGGAAGATTCCCTGCACCCCAATACTCCTGTCATCACCTAAAGCACCTGCTCCAGGAGACCCAAGGCTGCTCCGGGCACATCCCAGTGCAGCGATGTGCCCCCTGGTTCTGGTCGTCTTGGTGTGGGCTGCTGAGCCAGGCAGCTCGGCCAGAGCCTGAGCATGTGGAGCTGGCACTGCCAGACAAAGGAATACAAGCACTGAGAAGCCTTTTTGCCCTAAGACCTGTATCTCTTTCCTGTGGTTCAGCTCACCCTTTGACAATGTGGGATCTGATCCCGCTGGAGTAGGGGGAGAAGGGATTGGGAGCACCCCAATCTCTTGGTACCCAGGAGTCAGAGCACCCACATACTGTGAACCGCCCATGCATGGCCTGCTCCCCAGCAGCTGTGGAGCCTCGTGAGTGCTGCACATGCGTGCACACAGAGAAGGGGGTCTCCACCAGCCCCAGTCAAGCCTGTGGGTGATGGGAATTGAGACACTGCAAGCTTCCCGTTAGCCAGCTCAGCCCCTCTTCCCACGTGGGGTCTTCAGAGCATCACCCTTCCCTGCTTCCAGGGAGCACTGTCATCCCTCAGCAAGGTCACTCCATGCTCTTACACAAAGTCCCTTGTGTCTGCTGCAGCATGAGACCACCATGACCCATGGAGCCCCATTCCCACCTCACCATATACAGACAGGCACTGTGACACCGGGACCCCCAAATCTGTTTGGTGAGTGGGTGGGTGCAGGGGGTGGCTTCTCTTGCCCTGTGTGAAGCTGCCAAAACCACAATTCAGAGGCCTGACCTGAATTTCACAAAGTCACCCGGGCCCCCCCTGCAGCCCACCACTGGGCCAGGAGCCTTCCACCCTTGCAGGTAATCATCATGGGATGAGGGTGATGGGGAAACAGGGGGATTCTGTTCACACCAGCCCTCTGGCACAGAAACACCAGTGATGACCTGCCCCAGGGCTAACATAGGTGGCAAGTGGGAAACAGGGAGGGGTCGCAGCCTCTTGTCATTTCCCTGCCACCCCCTCGCTGACAGCTGTCAGGCAGGAGGAACTTTTTCCTGCGTCCCTGATGTCTCCTTCGCTCCTTTGCCCAGCATCACTCCCAGAGCATCCCTCCCTCCCGGCGTGGTCCCCCATCCCCGGCGCCGGCGGGAGGGAACTCACATGTCAGATGCGGCCGCCTGGTATGGCTGGGTCCGGCAGAGGATGGAGTGTCCGCAGCCCTGGCCCATGGCTCCGCATGCTTCGGCAGCCCTCCCAGCCCCGCCGCCGCCGCGCCCGACTCTCGGTGCTGGCTGGGAGCGGAGACTCCCGCCGCGCTCAGCTCGCTGCTGTCACCGAGCCCGATGCAGCGCGCCGAGGCGTGCGGGAAGGGAGGACGGAGGGGGGGCGACGCTGATTGACGGCGCTGCTGCGGCTCCGCGGGGCTGGGCGGGGGCCGAGCCGCTCAGCGGAGGGGCTGAAGGGGCCGCACCTGCCGCCCGCCACCGCCCACCCCGGGCCGCGCCCGGCCTCGCTCGTGCGCCGCGCCGCGCCGGGGAGCAGCCGCCTTTGTCTAGAGAGTGGCCACGGGCTCTACCCTCACCGTGCTCCCCGCGGGGGCAGCCGTCCCACCCGGCGCCTTTGGCTGGGACCGCAAGCCCCGTCTACTCGGCTACTGCCCTGGTGGCGTCGGCAGCACACAGCACTACTGGGCAACACTGTTCCCACTTGTCCATGTCCCAGGGGTACTGAGCAGCACTGGTCCCACAGGTTCCTGTCCCAGGGGTACTGAGCTGCACTAGGCAACACTCGATCCACAGGCAGGTTGCTTTCCCAAGGGCACTGAGCAGCATTGGTAATGTATTTCCTCTTCTGTAAGAGGAAATGGCCTCAAGTTTGTCAGAAGAGGTTTAGATTGGATATAAGGGACAATTTCTTCCCCAATACAGTTGTCAAGCACTGCAAGCACCATGCCTGGGGGGATTTAAGAGCCATGTAAATGTGGCACTTGGGGACGTGGGTTAGTGGTGGGCTTGGCAGTGCTGGGGGAATGGTTGGACTCAGTGGTCTCAGACGGCTTTTCCAAATCACAGTTCTGTGATTCTATAATATTGGACAACACTGGCCCACAAACAGGTTCCTGCCAAAGAATGGAGGCCCTGCAAACGGTCCCAGCTACATGGGCGATCCCCAGCTTGAACTTGCTGATCTCCTGTCCTGGGCCACATGGTCTGGAGTCTGGCAGAGTGAGCTGTCGGCAGGGTGGGACAGTGCCAGAGAGTAGCTGGAGAAGGGTAAAAGTTGCTGCAGCGCCAGTGCTGCCTGTGCTCTCCAGCCAAAGACCCGATGCATTGGAGCTGCACTTCCAAGAGGGACCCTGGAGAAGGACATCCATCCTACACTGAACCCAGGTCAGAGGTTTCTATCAAACCTCACACCTCCTGGCACAAGGGGAACGAATAAAGAAGGAGCAACAGCAACTTGAACTTTCAAAGATATTTAAGCATTTCAACTTCTTCCAGCACAAGCATTAGAGACAAAAGGTGAAGCTACTAGGGACCAGGTCCTGGACAAAGACTGGGAGGAGGTCATCCAGCTGATGAAGGTCTTGGCTCAGGATCATAGAACCACGGAATTGTTTGGCTTGGAAGGGACATTTGAAGATCCTCCAGTTGCACTCCACTGCCATGGGCAGGGACATTTTCCACTAGACCAGGTTTCTCCAAGCTCCATCCAACCTGGCCTTGAATGCTTCCAGGGATGGGGCAGCCACAGCTTCTCTGGGCAACCTGTGCCAGGGCCTCACTACCCTCACAGCCAAGAATTTCTGCCCAATATCCTACATAACCCTGCTGTCTGTCGGACTAAAGCCATTCCCTGTTGTCCTGTCACTCCAGACCCTTGTCCAACGTCCCTCTCCAGCTCTCTTGGAGCTCCTTTAGGCAATGGAAGGGGCTTTAATGTTTCCCCGAAGCCTTCTCTTCTCCAGGCTGAACATCCCCACCTCTCTCAGCCATAGCAGGGATGCCCACAGCAGACGTGCTCCAGTCCTCAGAGCATCTCCATGGTCTACTCTGGACTCCCTCCAGCAGCTCCATGTCCTTCTGATGCTGGGGCCACAGACCTGGAAGCAGCACTGCAGGAGAGGTCTCACCAGAGAAGAGCAGAGCAGAGCAGAAGAATCCCTTCCTTACCTGCTGCCCACACTCCTGGGGATCAGCCCAGGACACAGTGGGTATCTGGGCTGTCAGTGCACATGGTCAGGGCATGCTGAACTTTTCATCCATCAACACCCTCAAGTGTTTCTTCCGAGGGCTGCTCTCAATCCATTCTCCACCCATCCTGTGTTTGTGCTTGGGATTATCCTGACCTAGGTACAAGACCTTGCACTTAACCTTGTTGAACTTCATGAGGCTGGCACAGTCCCCCCTCTTCAGCCTGTCCAGATCCCCCTCAGTGCCATCCCTTCCCTACAGCATGGTGACCATACCACAGAGCTTGGTGTTGCCAGTAAACATGCCAGGGGTACCCTGAATCCCACTGCCTATGCTGCTAACAAAGATGCATGTCTTCGCCCTGTTCTTTCCCTCACCCTAGGCATCTCTGGGCCACTGGCAACAGGGAGACATGGACCTTTGTTTTGAGCTAGCATGGCCACTTAGGTGAATCCAGGAGCACCTCTGGGGTCTGCAGGCTCCGCTGCATCCCTCCACAAGTACTTGCATCCTCTGCACTCTCTCCCCATGCTGTGTGCTGCACCACAGGGCCAACACATACTCCCAAACTGGGAACTTGGCTTAGTGTATTGAGATTTTGCACCAAAAGAGCTATTTTGGTTGCTCTTCACTAGCCTTGCAGACCTTCATCTCTTCAGGGTCATTTGCCTGTGGGGAGAAGGGAGGAATGTACTTTAAAGTGACAATGGATGGGCTGCTGCTTCCCTGCTCCATTGTGAATCCACCAGCTGGGATGTTCAGGGCAGCAGTAGATACTAAGAGATAAGTGCTCACATCACATCAGTTCCTGTCAAATTCACCAGGATTAATATCCCCATGGTCTACAGATATAGGCAGTGGATTGTATCAGTTACACAAGATCCTCTGCCTTTGTTATCTGCAAGGGGAAACTGAGGCCCAGACCTGCAATTACTTGCCCAAATTTTCCCCCAAGAGCTGAGAGTAGAGCCAGGACTAATTTGAGATTATTTTAAGGACCATCACTTTAATCGAATCTCTATTTCCACCTGAGTCTCAGGTTTAATGACTTAGGTTTACATCAGGTGGCTGGGCTCATATCCTGCACTCCTTTGGGGAGGGAACCCACTGTGGGGCCCCATGGGATGCCCTGAGGACTGGGAGCCATTCCAGTGCTCATTCATCTTCTCCCACCAAAGTGGCTGGTGGCCAAGTTGGTCCCTACACTCTGCAGTGGCAGTGGTGGATGGTGGATGGTGGGAGCAAGGTGGCAGCCATGTATGGACCATCCCACACCCAGTGAGCTGCTAACTCCCATCATCTTGGCATGAAGACGTCTACAAGGAGTCCCCTCCTTCCCCGAAAAGCTGATTCCCATGGGTTTTTATCCCAGCCTTTTATTCCCAATAGATTTTTTTTTCTTGCAGTGGTCCCCAGGCAGAAGCAGCTGAGAAGATCAGAGCAGATTTGGGTGCAAGGACCACCAGAAGGAACCATCCATCCCCAGATGCCAGGCAAGGACCATCATGTCTGCATATTACCATGGAATCATGGAATTTGTGTGGGAAAAGCCCTCTGAGACCATCAAGTCCAACCATTCCCCCACCACTGCAAGCCCTCCACTACACTATGGACCCAAGCACCACATCCCCACCATCCAGCCTGCTCCAAACCCCCTGGGACTCCTTCCATGTGGCCAGTGTGATGCCCAGCTTTCTCCCCTTTTATTCCCCTCTCCAAATGTTATTCCTGGTATTTAAGAGATGTTTTTCTCAACTCCACACCTCTCTGTACTATTTTCTCCTCAAGAGAAAACTCTGCCCCATGTCCAAGCAGCTTCTTAGAGTCCTTCCACAAATAGCGGCACAGTGTGTGAAGCCCCAGGAGTGCCACAGAGGCTGAGAACTGGAAAAAGCCTGATGGAATGCTTCTAGTGCTCCTGGAATGTTTTGGTGTGCTTCATTAAAAATGCTCAGTTTGAAGTTGATTTTCCTGGTTTTTTTTCAAATAAATGCCTGCTAGTTCTTGCTTGGAAACACACGAGGCGTTTCTGGGTGGGCATTGCTGTGTGGATATTGCTGGGTGGGCATCGCTGAATGGGCATTGCTGGATGGGCATCTCTGGGTAGCCCCTCCACCCCATGGGGAGTAGAAGGAATGTGCCTGGTGGAGGGTGGCCTGTCCCCTCCCTGTAATGTTCCCTGTCTAGCAGGGTTGCTATAGAGCATGGACTTTCCTGGTCCAATCTCCTTCTAAAAAGCCACTCAAACCAGGGCTTCATTGATCCATCTTGCAGGAGCAAGGCCCTAGTGATGACCAGCGAGATCCACCAAGAAACTTTCTACAGGTGCATCTGATGGGGGCACCTTAGCCCAGCCTCCTGGCTGGAGGGAGAGGGTCCTGGGAGACATGACAACAGACACAATGTCTCCTACAAATCTCTCTTGTTTCTCTTTGCTGGACCTGCTGGGGATCCTGCACTGTGCACCAACATGGGCTGCATGTCTTTATTTACTGCTGGGAAGGTGAAGTGATGCCAGAGTTCCGTAGGCAGTGCTCCATCTCTGTGGTCTCATAGTGATATTTGTGGTGTGAATACGAAACGAGCCTTGCTTTGCTTTCTGCTGAGACTCCTCAGCCACAGGATTGAATTCTGTGAGCTCTGAATAGCCAGGCTTTGTTCTCGAGCATACATTGTGCAGGATACCAATTCCAGCGCTAATGGAGATGTATTTGCTGATACAAAGCAATTTGTTCCTTGAATACTTTCCCTACAAATGGGCTCTACATCACGCTCACAGCTGTGAGCTCCCTTGCTGTGCATGCAAGGAGATACTTTCCTTCCTCTGAAGACACCCAGTCCAGCTTCCTGGGATGGTGCGTGCCATGGTACACTTTCCTACTTGGAATCATGGAATCACAGAATCATTAAGGTTGGAAAAGCCCTCAAAGACCACCAAGTCAAACAGTTCCCCACCACTGCCAAGCCCACCACTAAAATACATCCACAAGTGCCACATCTACATATCTGTTTAATCTCTCCTGGTCCTGCCACATATACAGAAATATCCATGAGGAAATTCCATCTCAGCAAGTTTTGGGGATTTTTTTCCCTTTCTGATTTTTCCACCATTTTCCCTCACAAACCTGAGGAGTCTTTCAGGGAGGGAAGAAAACAGCGAGACAGAGAAAAGCTTTTCCATTTCCATTGACATTTATCCTGGGAACAGATAAAGAACAGAAAAAAAACACACAGAGGAACCTGGAGCCTTGTTTTTATTGCAACGTCGGTACAAGATGTTCTCAATGAAAAAAAGGAAATAAATTCACAGTGATCCAGAAAATTATTCCCCATGTCCACAGGTCCAACAGCTCACCTGTGATGGGGGCAGAACAGGGAGAAACACCTCATGTGTATTTTGGGGTGGGGATGGGTATCCCAGGGAGCTGTTTGGGGGCTGTTAGGGTGCAGCATTCCCACTACATCCCACAACCCACACTGGGGCAATGCTGTCACCACCAGTGCCAGCCCATTCCACACTGGCGCCATCCAGGTTTGGTGCTGCTGGCTGGAAAGGTGCTGGAGCTGGGATGGAGCTTCTGAACACCACAGGAAGGGTCTCGGGTAGCCTGAGGAGGCAAGGGCTTTCCTTGGCTTTGGAAATGGGATTTGGAGACGGAAGGGGAAAGAAGAGGAAAAGGAAGGATGGTGAAAAGGAAAGAAGAGAAAGGGGAAGGAAAAAGGGAAAAGGGGAAGGGAGAAGGGGAGAAAAGGGCAAAAAAGGGGAAAGACAGTGAAGGGGAGAGGGGGAAGGGAAAAGGGAAGAGGGAAGAGGAAGAGGAAAGAAAAGAGGAAGGGGAAAGGGAAGGGGAAAGGGAGGAGGGAGAGGAAGAGATCTGAGTCAGCCACCTTCTCCAGGGTTGTTTCACACCATCACAAGCTGGTCTCAGTAGCCCCCCCAGCCTATAGTCCCCCCACCCACAGCCCCCTCAACCTGCAGGCCCTTGGGATTGACAGGGCAGCAGGAGGGTGGCTGGTGCCAGCTCCTGTAGCCCCATCCAGCACTTGTCACTGAACTTGCCCTCCAGCTTCCCCCAGTGTAACCCTGCCTGGTCACATCTGTCAGCTGGGTGCGGGAGGGGACAGGGACCCGCTGGCTCTATCACACTCAGGACATCAGGCGGGTGACCTTCCCCAGTGCTGAGCCAGGGGAATGAGGTGCTCATGGACAGTAAGGGGTGTGGGGAGACCCTCTGCCCCCACTTTCCAACTTCAGTTTTCATTTTCCCTCAAATGTTTCCTTCCTCCCATGGTCTGATGTGTCCCCGAGACCAAAGTAGGGGAAAATGTCCCTGTGGTGCCATTCTCCAGGTGGCAGCATCCATACCTGGGCTGTGCTGGGGAGTACACTCAGCACACAGGCAGTGGGAAACAGGGATTTAAGCAGGGCTGCAGGATCAGACCCTGGTACTAAGAACTGTCAGGAGAAATAAGGATTCTCCCAGGGTGCTCCCAGGGCTCTACCAGGTACCACGATCCAGGTACCATCCCCATAGTCCTCCCTCACACCAAGGACCCACACCTGTCCCCCTCCACTGGTTCCTCATCCCAAAGATGTTCAAGGTTTTGGAGATCCTTGTTGCCACCCCTGAGCCCTTCCCAGCTCTCACATTCCTGCCTGTGGAAGAGGGCATGTGGGCACCAAGGCATCCAGTCCTGGGGTGGCACTGGGGTGCAGATTGAGACCAGAAGTCTAAAATCCCTTCTTCCCCCTTCCCATCACCCAGAGGCAGGGGTCCACCCATGCTTTGGAGATGATGGAGTGGAGGGGCTTTTCCTCTGCACCCAACACTCCCATGCCCCCAGGGTGGGTGGCAGATGAGCCAAGGGACAGGGGACAGGGCAGGAATCAGGCAGCCTTGGTGACACAGGAAGAGCAGGATGGAGCTCCATGTTCCTGGGAAGAGGTGTCCCAGTGTTCTGCCTTCCAACAGTTCTGGGGCAGATGAGAAGTGTCCCTGCACCTCCAGTAGGGGTCAGGGTCAATCAGTGTCCCCTTGTCATGGCCCATGGGTGCACCCAGAAGAGGGAATGGGGGTTCCATGGAGAGAGGCTGCCTTTAAGATGGTCCTCGGGATCATGGAAGGGATCTATGCGACCGCCAACCTGGGAACGCTCCTGCACATTATCCCTCCAAACCCAGCAGCAGCATCCCCAAGGGATGGCACGAGGCTCCAAAAGACTCTTCCCAAAGCTTTCCCAACCATCTGCCTCAAACCACGGCTGGTGAGCAGGAAGGAGAGGGCTCAGCTCCTCCAGGGTGGTGATAGCATGTCCTCTGGATGACAGCCTCCTCCCCACCATGTTCCAGGGTTTCTTGGGGTGGGGAGAAGCAGTGATGAGGTTTCCAGGGGTAAAGGGGGAACTCAGTGCTCCTCTGGGCAGCAGAAGTGCCTTGAGACATCCCTCCCTCCTTCCCAGGTGGGGGCTCAGCTCTGCTCCTAACACAGGGGGCTCTGCAAGGACACCCCCTTCCTGCCGTGCCTTCAGTGCCAGCCTCTAGTCCCTTGGGCATCTCCCCAGGTGGGTACCAACCCTCAGGATCTGAGCCTTCAAGGGCAGCACCTCACGGCGGGCCTGAGGGCAATGGTGTTCACTCGACACCAGCAGCATCAGGCGCCGGCGGTGCAGCACAAAGGTTCATGGCCTGGGGGACAGCAGGGACACGCGGCAAGGCACTTGGGGCTGGCATGCTGCCGCCCCGGCTGCTGGCTGCCAGGTAGCCATGGAAACCTCCCGGCGGGATGCTGCACCGATAAATAGCCAATTTGAAGTGATTCTCCTCAAAGAGATTTTTTACCCTGTATTTTTTATAAAGTCTCAGGGATTTTTAAAGTTCACCTTTACTTTTTATTATTTTCCCCTTATTTTATTGCTTCCCTTTATTTCATCATTTTTCTTTATTTTGTTATTTGTTTCTTTATTTTGCTATTTCTTTATGTTGATTTTTTTTCTTTATTATTTTTCCTTTTATTCAAGGCCTGACCTCCATGAACACTCAAGACTGAGGTTTGCCATCTTCCTTGTCTTCAATGAGCCAAAGCTCATTGCTATTTCAGTGGCAGCCCACATGGAAGAGGGGTGACATCATTCAGGGAGCTCAGGGCCGCATGTCCATGGAGCTGCTGCTCACCTGGGTACGTATTCAGGTGGGATAAATACACGTGTGTGCACCTGAGCATGTGTGCGTGTGTTTGGATGCATGGTCATGCATGGAATTGCAGATCCAGGCATGCCATGTCAGTGAAAGCATACGGGGTGCTCATACACACATATGGGAGTCACAGCCCAGCATGGGCTCCTCAGGAATCTCCCAGCAGGTGGAACAAGGGGAAGCAGAGATTTTGGACTCCTGGTGAACCAGAGACAGATGTCATCTATGAGTGGTTGGGCAGAGCTGTGTCTGCTCCTCTGCAGCTGCACCCATGTCTGGTGCATGCAGGACCAGGTAGGGGATGGGTGCCCAGCCTGCATGACATGTGGCACATCCATGTCACTGCTTGGAGCACTGTGGTCATTAAGCCACGCGTCTCCAAAAGATTGATTCCACAGGGATTTCACTGCCTTAACCTGCAGAAGAAATGGCTGGAGTCTTGTCTGTAGCTCAGGGAGCAGCACTGAGCCTCCACCTGGGGAAGAATGCTCCAGGGCTGCACCAGGGAGGCTCCAGAGATGCTTCAGATCCCTTCTGTGACCCTTCTACAGCCCAGGGGGCACGGAGTCCCCCCACCATCACTGAAAAGCTCATCCCTGTTTCTCCCCACACCAAGTCTTGGAGCACAGAGGGGAGCAGGGCTGTCACCCCAGGGACACACAGCAGCCAGGATGCTGACAACTCAGCAATTCTATGTATCTGCCTGTCCCACATTGCACACATCTCCCTGGGGATCCTAGCCCTGAGGGATCCTAGCTGGGCTCTGTGCCCAGCCCTGGACACGGATGCATCAGGGATGTCTCTGAGCTGACAACCCAGTAGCATTGCTGCTCCGATGCTAACAAAGAGATTGAAAGCTCTGTTATTTTTAAATAAATGCAAATTAACATGTACTTAATAGAGAAAGACAAACCCAGCTCCTCATCAGATCCAGTGCCACGACAGTGATGGATAAACAGCCATCAGCCAGAGCATCCTTGTTCAGATGCCAGACTCACATGCTCTGGAATGCAGTGACACCATTGGCTTCTGCTGGTCAGAGGGTCGGCAGCTGGCTGTGCCCCCTGGTCCTTGTGCCCACTGCAAAGGTCCCCTGACAGGGAAAATCCCAGTCTGGCTCTCACCTCTGCCACCCATCACCATCTTGCTTTAGTCATGTCTCCTTGCCCAGCTCTGGCCATGCGAAGCCAAGGGCAAACATCCCTTCCTAAACACCTTCTCCATTCCCCCAAGACACCAAGCTCCCAACACCTACCACCTGCACGTGACATTGAGTCCCTGGCCCTGCCAGTACCCCATTGGAGTTGGGAGAGGCAAGATCACCCATCCCATGGGACCCTTCTAGGCAAAACCCACCTCTGCAGCCTTTCCTCCCCCCATACCAGCCCGACATTTATCTAGCTATTTAAATTTCCTTTCTTTTTCTTATTAAGCCTAGTGGCGAGTGGGCGGCTGCCAGAGAGGAAGTTGGGAGTGTGCAGAGCAGGGGGAGGGGGGAGAGCACTGGGAAGGATAAAAGGCTTCAAGCAGCTGGGCCTTTCCTCTGCCCCTTCACTTTCTGCTTTTAAAACCCTCCCATGGGCTCTTCACTCCCTTCTCCAACATCCAGAGCCTCTTTCCATCACTCGGACAGGCTGAAAGTGGAATGGGGAGGGGGGAGGGGGGTTCCTGTGTCAGTTTGGGGAGTGGTAGATTTCCTCAAATCCTTCTCCAGCCTGATCCCATTTTCTGGATGGGTAAACTGATAGCAGAGGGATGTGGTGAACCCCTTGGGAGCATCCTGAGTGTGTTGGCAGCCACATGCTCTGATAAAAAAAGCATAGATGGAGAAAAGGCAGGAGGCAACAAAAAGAGAAAAATAATGGGAGAAAGGCTGGAAAAAGCCAGTGACAGTTTAATGGGGCTGTTGATGGAATAATGACTGGTTTAAAGTCTGCTGGAGTGTGGCTGCTCTCTAATAACCCAGGACCTGATAATCTGCTGAGTTCATTACTGAGGGGGAAGGGGGAGTGCAGGGGTAGAAGCCACTCAGTGGGATGCAGAGTGGTGGGCTGAGCTGCCATGGGTGCGGGATGCAGGGGAGAACCCGTGGAAACAACCTGTACTGATGCCATGGAGTGATTGTGGCATCATGCCGGGGTGTCCAGCCACCACCTGCCTCCTCCTCAGGGTACCTGAGATGAGGACGGTGAATGTCAGGTATCCCCACCACAAGACACAATGCCCAGGAAGGGCAGCACTCAGGGCAGGCAGCACCTCAGGAATGGCAGCATTCAGGAATGGCAGCATCAAGCCTGGCATTCAACTAATCCATGCGTCTGGCACACAAGGTCACTGATGCTCCCACCACCACCAGACCATGGGCAAGGACAGGGACAGTGACGGTTCCAAGGGCTCTGGCACTCCGGGAAGAGGCTGTGGGTCTCAGCCAGGTCCCAGCTGAGTCCCAGCCTGTGGCTGTGGAGGAGCCAGAAGACACCCTCACGTGCCCAACCCCCCCCCCCCCAATGCCAGTTTATTAAGTTGTTTGTAAATGTCTCTGCAATTAATCACTTGCCGATGTGGGGTGTCACATGGCGCTCGCCTCCGCAGCACTATGAATAGCGAGAGCTGGAGAGAGGCCCCATCCATCCCGCTCTGGAGTGACAGGCTCCTGGCTGGATCCATCCCTCCACAGGGCAATGCTGTACCAGCTCAGTGCAGCAGCAGTGCTGGTGCTGCAGAGTGTCCTGGCCCCTCCTCCTTTCACTGGGCTTGAGGACATCAGGGCAGGGGGGTCCCCAGTATCACCACTGCATCCTGGCTACCCTCAGATGGGCTGTCAGCAGCTCACTGCCCATCTCTTCCCTCAGAAAACAGTATGAAGTTGAGGAGAACCCAACTTCATGCTTATGGGATCCAGGGGTTCCCAGCACCACCATTGCATCCCTCCTGCCCACTCCCAGCTTCCCTCAAGTGGGCCACCAGCAGCTCCCTATCAATCCCTTCCCCAAAGAACATGGTTAGAGATGAAGTGAACCCCAAATCTCATGTTCATGGGATCCAGAAGGGTCCCCAGCATCCCCTGCTGCACCCACGCTCTGCCCCCAGTCTGTTGTGGGGTGCAGGGAGGACAGACCCAGCTCTGGCTGGAAGCTTGGCTGGCTAGGAGTCAGCGTTTGTTTGGAGCAGGGCAAGATGAAGTGGTTGGATGTCCTGGTGGTGAGTGGGAAGGAGGATAAGAGGGACAGTTGCATGACCAGAGACACAGGTAGGCTGCTGAAGGAGGGGGGGATTGAGGGAATGGTGGTGGGATGGGGGAGAGATAGAGGTGGGGAAGGAAGGAGGGAGAAAGGGAGGGATGGATGGATGGATGGATGGATGGATAAGTGAATGGATGAGTATCTAAAAAAGCTGAGCACTAACGTTATTTCTTGGCACATCCCTGAGGTTTGGTGCCAGGCATCTGCTCCCGGCCCACAGAGTCCTAGGCACCAGAAGCCCCATGGGGCAGCCTGGCACAGCAGAATGGGAGAGGGGTCATGAAACCAGGGGTGGTGAAGGTTCTTCCTCTCTCCCCAACACTTGGGTCCTCACCCTGCCACAACGAGGGGCCTGAGCCACACACTGGTGTAGTTGAGGCTTGTGGCGTGCTGTTTTAAGGGGGCAGTGGGGACACAGGTGCCTCCCCTCTGTCTCCCTCTTGGTGCCTCCTCCACACCTTCCAGCTCTACAGGTGACACTGCCAGCACTGTTGCCACCATCCTGCATGCCGGCAGTGCCTGCAGGTGATTGACAGCCCTCCTGCTCCCACGCATGACTCACTAACAGCCCCTGTGGCGGCTCAGCCCGAGGAGGGGGCGGTGGGACACCCCCATCCAGGGCTGCCGCAGACAACTCAGCAGGGAGTGATGCTCCCAGCCCTGCAGTTACACCCAGCCCCCTGAATCCCTCCATCCCTGCATCCCTGAGGACCAGCATCCCTGCCTCCCATCACCCCTGCACCACCACATCTGCAGGGGTTAGTATCCCCACATCCCTGGAAACAAAGGAAAGCAGAGGCCCAGCTGCCTTCTGCCACTCAGGCTGAGCTCCAAGGGTGTTCCCCGCCACGATGGCTGTGAGGTAAAGCTCAACGGGTTTCCATGGCAAGTTCCAAGGTCACAAGCACTGGCATGCAGCAGCAGAGCACAGCATCAGCCATGGGCTGTAGGGGGGAGTTCCCATGGCTGCCATGATCCATGGAGACAACTCCCAACCTCTGGCTTTGAAATGCCCATTGTGCCTCACACTGCAGGGGCCCAGGCCCTGAAACACACCTGCACACGTGTTCCTTGGTAGCTCCCACCCAGTCCTGGTGACCCACAGTGGCAGTCCAGCGCAGACCCCAACTCTAGCACTGGCACAGTGTCCTGGCTGCACTGGCAAGGCTCAGCAATGCCAGCAGAGAATTGTTGGGACTGGGGTGCTACTGCTCTGTCCCCAAAAGGGCAGCCTTCTCCATGGTACCCATTCTCTGGTAAACACCCAGTAGGTGCATCCAGGACCATCCCTCTGCTCTTCCGGGATGCCAGCTCCCAGTGCTCCCTACCCTGTGTGGCTGGCAGAGACCTGAACACTCCCATTTTGTTTCTTAAGACCTTTAATATCATCAAGAGGTGGCAGTGGGACACAGGGGCTGCTCCTGCCATTTCCACCCTGATGGATGGAGGACAAAGATCAGGGGCACCCACTTTCCAGTTCTGGGTGAATACTCAAGCTCTTGTCATCCTGCCCTACCCGGCATGGAGAGGACCCTTCCCCAGGAGTGATGGGAGTATGATGATGCCGGTGCCTGGGGCCAGGTGTGCATCCCATGGGAAGGGCTCGTCTGGCATCCCACAGGAAGGGCAGCTCCCACCTGCCTTATCATTTTAGAGGAGAAAGACTTAAAAATAGGGGATGGAAGAGGAAACGTAAAAGCCCTCAACTGCAGCTCCCAGCCAGGCTCTGCTTCTCCTCCTGGAGCTGAGAAAAGAAGCGGTGGCCAAAGGCAGCTGGGGCACAGAGTCGGGAGACTGACACCCCATGGGCTGTCTGGCAATGGCTCCCAAGCCCAGCTCTGCTGGGGTGGGGTGGGGGGTGGCCTCGCTGCCATTTCCCCTCCTGGCTGCCCTTGGTCCCCGCAGTGGAAGGTGAGAGGGCCCAGTGGAGGCTCCGGAGGCAGCAAGACCCCTGGCAGGTGCCAGGGTGCAGGGCTGGTGCAGGACCCCGAGGGCTGCCCCACTTGGAAATGAACCTGTGGCACAAGTGGAGAGTAAAGTGTCAGTGAAGGGGACAGAGCAGGCGCTTCCAACCCCTTTCCACCTTTGGGGACATGGCACATGTCCCCAAGCCAAGATGGCAATAGGACAGACAGAGCCATTGGCTCCCACTGCCACCAGATCAGGACAGAGGGTGCAGGCGGGGGGGAAACTCACTGGCATGTCAGTTCTCCAGCTCAGACGTTCCGCAGGAGCTGGGGACAAAGGGCAGACAGATCACCTTTCATCCTCAGCCTCCTCCTCTGTGTCTGGGCTTCACTGGCAGCATGGTACCCAGGGGGACACAGGGAAAACCCCCAGCAAGAGAAACCATGGTCCCCCCAGGGTCACTGCTGTCCCAGCACCCCTCCCCATGCTGGCCCCGTGGCAGGGGACACTCACCCACTGTCCCCTGGGAGCCCTGGTGCGCTGGTCCCCTGTACCAGACCACACAACCACATGCACACTGCGAAGCACAGCCCACAGCAAAGCCCCTGGAGGCTTTCCGGCTGCCCCCCGTTATAAACCTGAGCCTGTGCAGGGGTTCCAGGGCAGCAAAGATGCTGCTCTCTGCCCTTGGGGCATCCCTGGGCACCCATTGGATGATGCCCAACCGATGCCACTGGGGTATTCCCCTGGCATGGCCCTGTCCCCCAGTTTATAACAGCAACGAAGGCCCAAGCGACTGGCTTGGAGGCAGTGGGATCGTCTCTGTCCCACTGCCAGCCCCGTGGCTGGGCAAGACACCAGCACCCGCACCCACATGGTTGGGGGACACCCGATGGGTGACAGCCCCCAGGCAGGACAGCTGTTGCAGACAGACAGACACCAGGATGGGGAGCTGATCTGTGACCAGGACAGAAAATCCACGCCTGTTAGAGGAAAAAATCAGGAGCATGGCAGCATCCCCTCTTCTTGCATCACATGGTTTGGGACCCCCCTGGACACAGGAGACCCTGCCAGTCCCCAAAGGATCAGCCTGCCCCCCCAGATCCATCACTGGAGATGATGCAGTACATAAGGTATGGAAGCAGGAATGGGAGCCAGGATATCCCCCACCCAGGTTTGGAGACCGGGATCCTCTATCATGTGATGCAGGGGGGATGCAGCCCCACATGGAGGACCACCAGTGCCCCCAGATCACTCACAGTTAGGGGGTCAGTAGCAAAAGCAGCC
This sequence comes from Corvus moneduloides, assembly GCF_009650955.1. Classification (NCBI taxonomy): domain Eukaryota; kingdom Metazoa; phylum Chordata; class Aves; order Passeriformes; family Corvidae; genus Corvus; species Corvus moneduloides. The sequence continues at coordinate 17,406,362 of NC_045477.1, forward strand.
ACACTGTTCCTCATCTCGCTCTCATTGCCCCGCAGCGGGATGAGGGAGATGTTACCCAACCTGGCATCCTGCTGCGGCCGTGCCGCCCGCATCTTGGGACGCTCCGAGGGCCACAGGGCACCCCCATTCTGCAGACAGAGGGGACAGTGATGGAGACCGGAGACTCACCCAACCCAGGACCTCTCTTTTGCTCTGAGGTGCTGGTGTTTAGGGATGCTTGGATACCCCAAAGGGTTTCTGCTGGCTAAGCATCCCTGTGGGACTGTCCCCCATGGGGTGCCCCACTTTTACAGGAGTGATCATCTGGCCCACTCCCTACCTGCACCTGGAGGAAGGTGGCGAACCACTCCCGCAGATCGGCCTGGGTGTCACAGCACAGGTACCTGTGGAAACAGTGTCAGCAGCCAGAGGAGGTGGTGGAGGCAAGTAGGGTGTCCCCTCTGCCCACTCTGGGGACACCCGCCTGCTTCAGAGACCTCAGCTGCTGCTATGCATGAGACCCCAGGGGACTGAAGGGGACAGCCACAGGTCCCAGGGGGAACCTGTATGGGGCCATGGGTGCTCAGCCCGGCTGTCCCCACACATATGATGTCCCTGCCAGTGTCAGGAGGGCAACTGGATGATCTTCAAGGTCACTTCCCATCCAAACCATTTCAAGATTTCTATGATTCCCCATCTCCCCCTGCCATGGCAAAGGCTCCAAAGAGCTGCCACATGTCCATCTGTCCCAGGGGTAAGTTTAGTATCCCGTGTCGCCTTCCCTCACCATTGCTGCTTCTCGTGCTTCTCGTTTTCGTAGAATACTGTAAAGCCCCAGCTGGAAGAGGACAGTGAAAACATGAATCCTAACAGCCCATGCTGCCGTCCTCTGCTAGCCAAGCACCCCAGCAAACCCCTCTCATCCCTGCCAACCCCCATCCCTGCAAACCCCCCATTGTCCCTGCAACTGCCCCCTCTAGCCCCACAAACCCTCCCCCAGTTCTGCAAATCTCCCCAGCCCCACAAACACCCCCGGGGACAGTGCCAGAAACAGGGCTGGGGAGAAAGACACGGCAGGAACAGCACCGAGTACAGGGCTGTGGACAGTGCCAGGGACAGCCCGGTCCCTGCTGGTTAGACCAGGCTGCAGCAGCGTCCTACAGAGCTGCTCTGACACCTGGTGGCAGGAGGCCCGGCCAGCAGGGGTCGGGTCCGGCAGCCAAAACTGTCCCTGTCCTTGTCCCTGACCCCATCTCCACTCCTATCCTCATCCTTCGGCTCCACAGGCTGCTCACCACGTCGGGGGTCGAAGTTTCTTTTTAACGCCCAGGTAGACCTTCAGGTTTCGGACAGGCCACTCCTTCTCCGGCTTGTGACTCTGGGAAAACAGGGAACCGGCACTGGGTTGGTGGCTGCTAGACCTGTCCCCACTCACCATGGTCCCCCCACCAGTGCTGGGATAGGGTCCACCCCCCAGCAGGGAGGAAAAGCTGTAGTGATGTGGTGACAGGCAGGAGGGTGAAGCCCAGCATGCCCAGCATGGAGCCGAGCATGTGTCTGTCACCCATGGCAAGGGCCACAGGTAGCAGGAAAGGGACACAGGTGGCCTGTCCCCCCTAGACAGTGCCAGTTGCCTTCAGAGCTGGGACCCACACTGGCACATTGTGACAGAGTCTCGAGAACCTGGAACGAGACATCCCCCATGGGGATCCCACCTCATACCCCTCCTCAGCATCATGGCCATGGTCACGGCCACGGCAGTGATGGACCCAGACCCACTCTACCCAGAGCACACTCCAAAATGTCCCAGCGCCATCATGGCACAGCGTGAGGACCCTTCCAGTGCTGGCTGTGCCTTGCCATGACCCAAAAGCAGGTGCCACACTGGACACATGCCTCCATCCATGTTCACATGCAAGCAGTGTTGACTTACAAGAGCCCGATCCAATGCCCGCGGGATGGGGAAGCAGCTCAGCCCATCCCCATCCTCTATGGTCCCTTCCCCAGACCCAGCTCTGGCTGCCTGGAGTGAAAGACAGCAGGACCCCCAAGCCAGAGGGGCCAAACAATGCTGGGGGCTAATGGGGAGAGATGGTAGCACCAGGGACAGTTCCGGTGACTGGCACATGTGTGCTGCGGGATTGGATTTGGGACTGACCCTGGATTGGATCTGAGGTCAACCCTGGGCAGACTTGTAAGGGCAGAGGGCATGGGAGCCCCTGCACCCCAGCTAAGCCCCCTGTTCCCCTCCCTACTCACGCTCTCCAAGGGGGGGCTCCGCTGCCTCAGGCTCTGTTCAACAGAGGAGAGGGGTTAAAGCAGAGGTGGGGCACCCTCCCTGCAGCCTCCCTGTGCCCAAGGGCAGGGCATAGGGATGGAGTGGTGATGTGCCAGGGTGCAGTGTCAGATCAGGGCGAGCAGGAACGGGGGGGGGCAGGGAGTGGCTGTCCCTGCACAGCCAGTATGCCAGCATGTCCCCTCTCAGCCCTGCCACTGATCAGGAGCTCTGGGATCTGCTCCAGGTCTGGGTGACAGCACTTCTGGGGCCAGCTCCGGAACTGCTCACATTGCTCATGGCTGCCTGCACTGCCTGTGCCATGGCAACCCCATTGCTGCCTGCACTGCCCGAGCAATGCCAGCCCACAAGGGTCCGGTGTCATCAGGGAATCCCCACACAGCCACAGTGTGGCAGGGCAGGGCAGGGCAGGGCAGGGCCGGTCAAGGAAGGGCAGGGCAGGGAAGGGCCAAGGAAGGCCAGGGCAGGGAAGGGCCAAGGAAGGCCAGGGGAAGGGGAAGGGCCAGGGTGGGAGGCAGGACTCACCCGCACTTCCTTGTATAGGCGCAGCCAGGAGTGGTTGAGGATGAAGTAGCGATCGTGGAAGCCAGTGCTCAGCCCAAGCCCCAGCAGGTTCCTCTCCTCCCGGAATTTCATCATGCCATGCTTGCAGTCACCCACTCTGCTGGCTAGAGGCACATGCCTGAGTGGCTCTGGCCCCCCAGGGGCCGGTCAGGCCCCCCAAGGAGGGCGCAGCCAGACCCTCGCCCCCATCACAGCAGCCCTCCAGCTGCTGCGGAGCCCTGGCACTGCCCCTCAACTCCCAGGCCAGGCAGGACAGGCAGGACCAGCTTCCCCACTGCACCAGGCACAGCATTTGGCCATGACACCGTATCAGGGGGCTCCAAGTCACATGCTAACTGAGCTGGTTCCTACTTGCACGGATCCCATCCCAGCCTATCCCACCCTCTTCCCCATTCCCATCCCCTTCTCCATCCCCTCCCTTCCACTCCACATCCCCATCCATGTCCAATCCCCATCCCATCCCGTCCCACCCCACCCCATCCCCTTCCTTCTCTCCCTGCCCAGACCATGGCCCCTGCCTCTCACCAAGGTAGAGGAGCATATTCTCCATGGACATCTGCTTCTTCACCACCAGGTAACTCTCTGTCCCCAGGCAGTGCAGGATGGGCAGAACTTTCTCCGAGTAATGCAAGGGCCGCTCTGTCAGGGCACAGGCAGGTCTCAGGCAGTGTCCCCTGGGCCAGCTCCCATCCAGAGAGTGTCACACTTGTGTCCTGAGGGTCTGCCTCGGTCTTGGCACTAAACTATGTCCCCAAGTGCCACATCTAGATGTCTTGTCAATCCCTTCAGGGACAGTGACTCCACCACTGCCCTGGGCAGCCTGTGCCAGGGCCGGACAACTCTTTCATTGAAGGAATTTTCTCAAATATCCAACCTAAACCTCCCCTGGCATAACTTGAGGCCATTTCCTCTTGTCCTGTCACTTGTCACCTAGAAGAGACTGACCCCTACCCACTGGCAGCAGGAGCTCAAGGCACCAACAGGCAGGACCAGGGTCTCATCCTGCTCCTGTTGATCTCTCCCTTGCTGCCGCCTACAGGCAACTTAGGGCTGCTCCCTTTGGTGGCTGGAGAACCTGGACACCTCTCCCCATCAAACTTCAAAGGCACTTGAACTCCAAAGGACACAGACGGACATCCTGGCCCAAACTCCAGCCCATCTGCAGTACTCGGCCATGTGCGAACTGGATGTGGTGAGCAGCTGTGCTCAATCCCAGATTGCTCCATGGTGCAATCACAAGGAGAGATTTTTCATACCCATCCCTATATCCATTCCCATCTCCATCTGCATCTCCATCCCCATACCTGCATCACTCTGTCCATCACTTTTTCCATCCTCATCCCCATTTCATTCCCATCTCTAACTTCATCCCCATCTGCAGCCCCATCTCCGTCCCTAACATCATCCCCATCTCCATCTCTCTCACCCTCATCACCACCCTCATGCCCCTGCACCAACCTGCCTCTTCCCTCTCATTCACTTCGAAGCAGCTCCAGTAGTCCTTCTCCTTCATAACAATTTTCCGCCGGTCCAGGATCTCGAAGGTGAGCTCCTCAGCTGTCATCGTGGCTGGGATCTGAGAGGCAGGGGGCAAGTCTCCATCAGTCAGTGCCCAGGGCCCTTCCATCCTCACACCACAGAGGTGCCAGCTCAGCGTGAGTCTCCATGCCACTACAGAGGCTTGGACATACAACGAGGGGACCCCTGTCCCCTCTTCACCCTCTGCCCAACTGCTCACCTTGACATGCTGCTCTGTCTCTGTCTTCTTCTCCTCCAGGTAGACAGTGCAGATGAAGTCCCCAGCTTGCTGGAGGGCAACAGTAAAGTGCTTCGACCCACTGCTTCCCATGTGTGGGCGAAATCCCCCCCACCAGTGTGGACATCCCCTGCCCAGGGAATGTCCAGGAGATGATACAGTAGACACGGGGGGCCCCAGGAGAAGAGGTCTGCATGTCCAGAACCCACCTGTGTTCCACTGGATGATGCTTCCCGCATCTTCATGATGGCTGTGATTTCGTCCTGCTGCTTCTTCATCTCTTGGTCATTGACCTGCCAGGGAAGAGAAGCCATCAGGGCTGACCAGACCATCGTGGCTCCAGGCTTCAGGTTTCCAGGGTTTGAAAAGGTATGGTCCTCTCTCCCCTTGTGTCCAAAGCAAGAAGTCTGCAGACAGAGCAGACCCGACTTCCTCCTTCTTCCACCTCTGCATTCCCTGTGAATGCCCACATGCTGCGACCCAGGGGTGAACCTACATTAAAGATCTCCACATAGTGGCTGATGAGGTCCTCCACCACACGTCCTGCCTTGTAGTCCTTCCCATCCATCTGGAAGAGTGTGGGCCCAAAGACAATGGCCAGGTTGTGTGTGTTCATCTGGTTCTCTCCAGAGAAGCACTGGACCCTGTGGGGAACTCTGTTAAAATTCCTGCCCCACAGCCCCCCCGGGACCCCTCCTTCAACCCCCACGCAGGACATGATGCTTGGCATCAGGCACAGCTTGACCCCAAACTCCTCTCCTTTCCTTGCTGGGGACATGAGCCAAAGGATGAGGGCTTCCCCACATCCCAGAGCCCCTCAGGACCCCACAGTGGAGAGGTCAGTGCCCAGCGGGTGGATGCCATACCGGAAGAGGTGATTGATGAGTGCCTTCAGCGTGGCCCGGTTCACTGGTGGGAGGGCAGCCAGGAGCTGCCGGTACTTGCCAACCTTTGCCTCCTCATCCTCCAGCGCTGCCAGAGGGAGAGAAAGAACATGGAGGAGCACAAAGTGGAGATTAAGGCTCAGGGCCACACCATCCCCTCTGCACACTCCACTTCCCCTCTCCTGTCCCACCGTGGAGATAGAGCATCCCAAATCCATGAGGCCAGAGAGCATCCCAGGTCTGCAGAGCTGGAGCGTGCCAGGGCTGAAGCATCCCAGAATTATGGGACCAGGGTAACCCAGCTCCATGGGACTGGAATATCCTAGCTCAATGTGAAAAGAGCATCTCAGGTCCATGGGGCTGGAACCTGCCAGTTCCAAGGTGCCAGAGCATCCTAGGGATGGAGAATCCCAGGTCCATGGGGCAAGAGCACACCTGCTTTATGGGGCTGGAGCATCCCAGACCTGTGAGGCCAGGGCACCCCAGCTCCATGAGGCCACAGCACCCTAGCTCTGCAGGGCTAGATCTCCCCAGATTCATGGGAACAGAGTATCTCAGCACAATGGGACTGGAGCATCCCAGCATCATGGGGCCAGAGCATCCCAGCTCCACAGGGCTGGAGCATCACAAGGCTAGAGCATCCCAGCTCTCTGAAGCCAGAGCATCCCAGCTCCATGGGGCCATAGCCTGTGTCTGTTGGGTGTTCTGCTGGGTACATCCATCCCCAGTGACCGGATCCAGAAGGGAAGGGCAGCGGGATCTAGCTGTCTCCCCCGGCTCAGCCCCACCCTTGCCAGAGCACAAGTCTGCACAGGGGCAGCGTGAACACACTCCACTCTCCACCCACCACTTGAGACCCCAGCACAGGCGAACATGTGGAGCCCAGATATGTTTCTCCAACCCATGAAGTGGACAAATAGGCTGCACAGAACTGGGCAGCCCACGCCCCTCCTCCTGCCATCTCCAAGCAGCCCCCAGAGCTCACCTGTGGCCCACAGCCAGTCTGGGGCCCACCGCCGAGTGAACAGCCCATCCCCAAGGTCACGGAAGAAGCGTTTGAGGGTGTTGGCCACATCGTCCACCTGGTGCTCGCCCTCTTTCAGGCGGACGCGGCGCGCATCCCGCTGCAGCACCTCCAGAAGGCTGGTGGTCTTGGAGTTCTGCCCACTCTTGCGGTAGATTCCCTCAGACGTCAGCCCTGAGATGGAGCCAGTGGGGATGAGACCCCTTCTGCAGGAGACAGACCCCACTCCTGGCCCACCAGCTCCCCATCAAACACTGCAAGGTGCCACAGAGTATACCATCCCACAGGTGTTCCTGTGACTGGAGCCAAAGCCCTGCTGCAGATGGAGCCCTCCCACACAGCTGAAGCAGATGTTCAGGGAGGGAGGGAAACATGTACCACAAGCACATCGGGTTCTCAGCCTGCCACGCCACACCAGTGGGGTGACCCAAATGCCACGCTCTGGTCCCCACCAGCATCCCAGGACTTGACCCATACCGCACTGGGTGATGTAGTCAATGCAGCGGTCCACTAGCAGTGGGACGTCCGACTCTGTCAGCTGCTGCTCCGACAAGGTGTCTCCCGAGCTGCCTGCAGCCTTCTGGATGGCGTGGACCCAGCCCAGGAAATCTAGCTTCCGCTCCCCTTGGATGTACAGTGTCCTGCCAGTATGCCTGGGCTCAGCAGGGGGCTAGGTGTTCCCCCACACCCCACTGCATGTCTGCAACCCCCAAGAAGGCTGGCCCTGGGGGCCTGCAGGTGATCCCAACTCAATTTTGGGGGTCTAGAGCCATGGCAAGGAGGGCAAAGACACTCCAGAACAAGGAGGGGTTTTTGGCTGGGGGGGCCTCCCTCTCCCCCACCCTCTTACCTCCGCCTCTCCACCAGCACAAGAACTTCATGGTCCCCCTGGATGGCTGGAAAGGAAGGCAGGGAGCCCATTACCTATGGGAATATGCGGTGCCCCAGCTCCACTAGACCCACATGCTGTGGGAGGCTCTGCCAACAGGTTCAGCTCCTGACAAGCAGGGATGGGGAAGACGATGGAGAGGGGGAAGAGGATGAAGAGGAAAAATAGCAGCTGCATTTCCTCTCATTCAAGGAACACTCCATAGGAGCAATAACCACCAGACTCCCACCAAAAGCTAGGTGCACCCTAGAGCAGGATTTGGGGGACACACCCTCCCTCCCAGCCAGGGGGTCCTGCCAGCAGGGCAGGGGTGCTCACAGAGCTCCTGCAGCTTGCGCAGCTGGAGAGGCTCCTGCCGATGGCCATCCTCAGAGCAGACATGGAGCATGGAGCCGACCAGGGCAAACCAGCCCTCCTGGGCATGCTCCAGGGTGAGACCCCCCTTGTAATGCAGTCGGCCAAGCCGCTCAAAGTCCAGTGCCAGCAGCTCCTCAGCGCGGGGGTGGACAAATGACTGAGCCAGGGAGGAGAGGAATCCATCAGCACCACTGTGTCCAGTTGCCACCAGCACCCAGGACCACCCCAGGCCCCTGCATCCCACCTTGGCAATAGACTTGAGCCATTCTCGAGCAGAGTCAGGGCTCTCCACCCCAAAGAGATAGAGTCGATCTGCCTCGGTGTACACCTCAAACGTGCTCTCGATCCTTCAGGAGGGAGGAAAAAGGGAGCCTGGGTGCCCACAGGGGTGGGATAGAGCTGGGTGGGTGATAGGGGTGTTCCAGGGCTGGAAGCATCCTGCTGCATGGCGGCTGATGGCTCTGACAATGGCTGATCTAATGTGGGATCCCCTCACCATGGCCGTGGGCACTCCAGCATCCCAGTGCTGCCAGACACATTCCAACAGGGGATACAGGGACTGCACAGAGGCCACAAAATGGTTACAAAGGAGTTGGACCAGGGTTCCAGAGGGACTACAAAGCAGCTGCAACGAGGTTGCAAAGATCTCACTAAAGGGTTGGAAAGATGCTCCAAAGGGGCTGCAAATTATTTATACAGAATCCTTGCAAAGTCACTGGTTCAGGGGCCATTGGTGGGATTGGGGACTACAGCCCCCTCCTGCCACCCCTTGTGGATGCCACTGAAGCTGTGCCAGGCCCTGCAGGAGCAGAGGTGCTCCAGGGGAGTGCAGCCTTACCCATGGGCATGGAGTGGGTTGTTCACCAGGCACACGATTTCCTCCACCCTGATCTCACCATTGGGCACAGCGTTGCGGTCGTTCTCATAGTAGCTGAGCACACCATCCTGCAGCGTGCACCACCGCCGGCTGAACTCTGCATGGCACAGGAGAGCACTGAGCAGCCCCCCTGAGCTCTGGCCCACCCCACAGCACCCACCAAACCAGCCTGAGCACTCCAGCAGCACCCACTGGGTGCCCATCTGATGTGACCCCCCACCAAACCAGGCCACCAGGTGATGCTGTACTTCCCCACCCCTTCTCTCTGCCTGAGAGAACAGTGGAGGGTGCAATTTCCCCTCTCAGGGGAATTGCTCTGAATCTCCCAGCTCCCTTTTCCCTTGTCTCACACATGTACCTTCCAGGCCCTTCCGCTCACTGATGGGCTTAGCCATGGAGGGAGTCTTGTAGAGGAAGCCATTGTGGGTAATGGAGGGCAGGTGCACAGAGTAGGGCTTCTCCTCACTGCCCACCATCTCCAGGCGTGGCGGCTCTGCAAGCAGGGAGACCAGTCTGTCATGGGGAGCTGCCCTCCTCCCCCACCCCCACGAGGCAGCTGGGTTTCCCCCATTTCAGCACAAGGAGCATCCCACAGGCTGCACCCCGAGCTCCCACCACAGCACAGGTGGGGTGCAAGGAGCAGTGCTGGTCCCCAAATCCAGGGCTGCGTGGGAGTCATCCCACATCCTGAGCCCTTCCCAAAACCCCTCCCTAAGCACTGAGCTGGGACAGGATGGGAACAATGTGGGGAGTTGGGGACCAAGCTCCCCCACCACTGAGGTCCTCCCAGGCTGTCCCAGGTCCCTGCTGCTCTGCAGGAGGTGCAGGGCAGAGCATCACAGTCCTGCAGCTGAAATAACAGCACAGGGCTCTGTCACAGCCTCCTGATCTGATCACAGTCATGTCCCCTGCCTCAGTTTCCCTACCTTGCCAGCAAGAGGCAACCCCCACTCCTTCTGGGATCAAGCTGAGATAGGATGCAGGGACACTCCTAAATCACACCCAGATCAGAGTGTAGGGTGCCTGGAGCTCTACAGATGGGGAATCCAGGATGAGGCAGATTCCTGCTCCCTCAGTTCAGCCCTGCTTCATGCAGCGTTGGGTTCATGCACCCCAGCAATCCCAGGACACTGGAGATTGCTGGCACCAGCAGTATGAGCCCGAGCTTTGGATTTCTCTGGCTCACTGGGGTGGCTGGGAGGCCTCACAGCTCTCCCAGACACCTTTAGTGATGACACATCAGGAAGAGCTGGGCCAGCCCCAGACCTGGGCAAATTCCAACTTCTGCAGGACAGACTTGGCTGCCAAGGCAATGTGACAGCTCTGGCAGGCACTGGCCGGCCCCCCACACCTCTGTTCCACCTGCCCAAGTGTTCCTGCCCACCTGTCCAAAGTCAGAGGTTCACCTTGCATTAGGGTGCAGATCCCGTGGGAGCCATCAGCCCTCCTGGAGTCGAGCTCAAGGGCAGGGCACATCCAGCAGAATGGGACAGGTCATTAGGGGGTCAGCCCTCCCACCCCAGGGGCATGCCAGAGGTGGGAGATGCCCATCTGACAGGGGGATGTCCCTTGAAGCTGCCTGGAATGCCCCTACCATGCCAGGATGGTGTGGGAATACTCTCTCCTGTCCCTTCTGGTGCCTGCAACACCAGCCTGCATCCCCAGCTGGGCTCCAGATCTGTGCTTCCAGCTGGAATTGAGCCTCCAGGGGCGCAGGGGGCTCCCCAAAGCCTCTCTTCCCTCTCGCGGGGTGCACAGACTCTCAAGAGTGCCAGCAGATGGAGAGACTCCTGCCAGGAAGCTGCTGGGCAGGACACAGAGCTGGGATCAGCTCAAAACGCAGCTGTGTCCCCCAGAATACCCCAGCGGCAACTCCAGGAATGTTGTTAGTGGGTGTGAGCCCATGGCGGAGCTTCAAGGAGGTCCGCCCTTACCTGAGGTTTTGTTCTGGAGCAGGAACTCCATCTGCAGCCGCTGCCCACTTCTCTCAGCCAGGGCCAGGGGTGTTGGGCACTGGGGGTCCCCGGTGTCACAGGTCACCGATGCCCCACAGAAGAGCAGAGCCTGCGTCTCTGCCAGATCACTGGTGGTGACGGCCGCACACAGAGCCTGCAGCAGAGCCAGGAAGACAGCGGTGAAGCTGAAGGCTCCCACCGAGGAGGAGAAGGAGACCCCCAGCAAAAGGATCCGGGTGAGCGCAGTGAGCTGCCGGACTCCCGGCTGCCTCCCGGCCGCCTCCCAGCCGCCTGGTCAGAACAAAGGAGGCTCAAACTGGGAGAAAAAGTTTGGAGCCGGCTGCGAATCCCTCCCTTAAGGAGCCGGGGTGAAGTCATACGGCAACGGGGCGGGCCGGCCGAGCCAGAGTAGGAAAACAAACAAGCCCACATGCGAATTCCCTTGGCCGGCTGGGCCCCCCGTGTACCCCCACCGCTTGTGCAAACACTGGAGAAGCCCTGGCAGGGGCAAAGCCATGGCAGAGTGGGAGGCGAAGGTTGGCAGTCAGAGCGCCAGGATGGCATTCCCTGTGTGACATTCCCCGTGTGACGCTCTAGTTTGGCACCCTGCCAGCAGCCAGCACAGGGAATTCGTGCCATGGCTGGTGATCGGGGCTGCTGGCCAGGTACTCCTGGGGAGGGATTTCAAGCTGCCTCAACTGGGGTGTGCCCCCAGCACCAGCTCCCCTAAGCCCCATCCAGCCGAGTTGGACCCCAAACAATTTCCAAGCCAGGAAGAGGTTGCCTGGCTGTGGTAGGCAGATCCTGTCTTGGACAAGGCTCTCCAGCCTGGACATGAAGCTGGTTATGCCCCCTCACAGAGACATTACCCTGTCCCTACAGCTGGCTCATCCCTCCTGGAGACCCCAGGCTTTGTCTTGAGGTGCACAGTGAGGACATAGGATGTGCAATGGGGGCTAGGGGGATATAGGCAGAAATACAGGCAGGGAGGGATGGTGGGCACTCCCAAAAGAGCCTCAGAACCCTAGCTCAGCATCACTTTGCGCCCAGGCAGAACTCCCAAGTGGGTGCTCATCCCTGGGGGCCACTGACCCTGTCAAGCTCCTCCTGGTTGCCGAAGAGTGGGTGGTAGTGGCGGTACTTGCCCTCCCGGTATTTGGCGATGAGGAAGCGCCTCCTCTCCTGGCTGCCGCTGGTGGGGCCAATGGCCTCACTGGGAGGCACATTTGCAGCCCAAAACTGGTTGGCCATCATGTTGCCAAACTGCTGGAAGAGCTGTGGGGACAAGGACAAGGACAGGCCAACGTGACAATACTGCTGGGGCATGTAGGAGGGCTTTGCTGGGGGCAGGGTCCTGCCCAGAAGAGCAGTGGGGTGCAGGAAGAGCATGGGTGGTGTAGGGGGAGTGGGGAGTGTGAGTGGGCAGGGTGCAGGTGCACCCACCCACTCCAGGCACGCAGCTTCTGACAGCCCCCACGGCTGCCAATTCCCCTTCCTGCCCCGAAAAATCACATCTGGAAAGCAGCACCCAGCTGTGGGAGGTGGGGTGGTGCTCAGCATCCATGGGGACAGATTCAAAGTGCTTTTGGTGGCCTCTTACCACCCCACTACCCCCACTGAACAATGCCATTAAGAGGTTTAGCCCTGTCTCAGGGAGACCCACATCACCTCAACACCCACGGGAGACGCTGCCAGCACCCCGAAATTCTTAGGGGTGGAAGGGGTGCATACGAAGGTCGAGGAGGGGCGGTGCGAGCCGGGGCCCTAGGGATGCTGGGGTAGTTTCAGGCAGCGTTCCAAGATGGGGGAGGGGAAAGGGAGCAGCCGCAGGCAGCAGCTGGAAGCGTTTGGGAGCTCGGGGAGCAGGCAGTGCCGGAGGCGGGGGCTGCGCGGGTGGGACGCCAAGCAGGAATGCAGGATCTGAGCAGGATGGATGGGAAGAACGGAGCCAGCCAGGCTCTGCCGGCGGGAAATGGCTGCCAGGTTAGATCTTGAAATGAATCCCAGCTCCCCCCGCCCACCCATCCCGGCCCTGGCTGCGCCCTCACATTCCTCCGCGCCGGCGGCCATACCGCTCTGCCCTCGGCCCCACGCCAATCCCGCAGCCATGGCCCCACAGCCACTCCGGCCGCTCCACAGCCATGTCCCCATGGACAAAAAGACACCATCTGTCTGTGGCGGGGGCACATAAGTGCCGCTTGTCCTCACCGGTATGCTGAATTGGGTGCCAGGGGTCCACAGAGACAGAATGAAAGGCTGCTGGGGATCCTCTCCCCAGCCAAGCCACACCGTGGTGTCCCCCCAAGGGGCTGGAATCAGCCTGGAAGAGCCCTGCTGTGCTCCAGGACCCCCCAGCCCACAGCCAGCAGCTCTGCCATAGAGAGGGAACAGGGTGTCATCCCCAAAAAGGGCTTTTTGGGACTGGTCTGTGCCAATACCTCGATCAGCTCCTCAGTCCACACCTTCCTGTCCATCTTCAGGCTCCGGACTTTGGTGATGCCAGGCCCCAATCCCCGGTGTTCCCCTGCCAGTGAGATGAGCCATTGGGGACCCATTTTGGGGTGGGAAAGGTCTGGGAGTCCCCAAGGATTCCCATTTGTGCCCCTCCAGATGCGGGTACCTGCACATCTCTTGCAGATGACGACACAGAGGTTGATGGAGGCCCAGTCAGGTTTGGAGGAGCCACAGTCGGCACAGAAGCGGTTGGACTCCACTGCCCAGATCCTCTCGGCCACCTCAGAGTTGGAGAGTGCCTCAGCGATGGACTGCTGCATGGCCTCCACCCATTCCTCCTTCTCCTGCTCTGAGTCAGCAGAGAAGCTGCCAGCAGGGATGGGGGTGAGATACACCATGGCTCGGGGTGGGCAGCACCCTCAGCACCCCCTCATCACCCTGGGCTCACCTGAAGATCCTGTATGGTGTGGTGAGGTCAAAGCCCCGGCGATCCACCTCCTTGACGTTTCCCACATTCATCTCTATGTAGGTGATGCCAATCCCCAGCCGATAGTCCTGGTGGGGGAGGGTGGGCAAGGGATGAAGGGGGATGGATGATGGGATCCTATGCCTGGGAGGTGGGGTAACTGTGTCCCTTCCCCGCCCAGCTCTCATCCTGAGAGTACTTAGGGCACTGCAGACTCTGGAGCAGCTACAGTGGGTGTGATACTCCTGGGAGAGCCCAAGACTCAGAGCCAGCAGAGAGGGAGGGCTGCACCTCAGAGGTCAGCACTCCGTGGCTTCTGTGCTGTCCCCATTTGAGGGGTGGCTGGCCTGGGTGTCCTGGCTCACTGCTGCTCTGCTCAGGCTGGGAGTGCAAAGGGAACAGGTCCCCCTTGAAATAGCATCAGGGTCTCCCGTAGTGCCACAGCTCCCCCAGCTACCAACCTCTGCATTCTTGTAAAGGAACACTTTGTCTCCAGCCACCACCACAAAGAGCTTGTGCTTAAAGCCCCGCAGCTCCAGGAAGCCACTCTTATCGGCTAGCTCAGTGGCACTGTCAGTGGCTGAGGACATCAATGTCCTCTCTGGAGCTTTGCTCTTCCACTCCTCTGCAATCTGCTGCAGGGTTTGTATCCACTCGTTGCGGTCTGCTGTGGGGCCAGAGGCAAGATGCGTTAGGATCAGCCTGGGCCCAGGAGCCAATGGGACTCATCCCGTGGGCTGAGAAGGGAGAGCAGCTGGGGAACAGGGACCCCTGTCACTCACCATCATTCTCAGCCCGGAACACAAAGTTGCGGTTGTTGGTGACAACCTCAAATTTCTGGTCCCCGACGCTGCCGACGCGGGAGATGGAGGAGACAGGAATGAGCCGCTTGGAGTAGGTATCCTGGGTCAGGGAGTGAGGAGACATGCTGCTCATGGCTGTGGCCTCGGGTTCCCAATGCTCCAACTCCCATGTCCAGGAGGCTCTGAGCCTCCCACGTCTCACCCCCAGCACCCAGCCATGGCTCCTCCCTGGCACAGCCACGTCTCCCACTTGGGATCCCCAGAGGGAGGTGGTCCTGCTGGGGCAGCTCCTCTGCCACCTTCTCATCCCAAACCCCCAGATCCATCTTCTCCACCCACCTTTTCACTGTCAAAATAGCGGAGGTAATCAGCGTCAAGCTTCACCCAGCGTTTCTGGTAGATGTAGGACCTGGGAGGGGACCAGAGGGACCCGTTGGAGGGGATGTCCTTGAACTCAGGATGATTGTGCTTGCGTGTTCACGCCCCACTTGCCAAAAGCCTGGGGCTACCTCACCATTGATCCTGCCCTGTGTCCCCAGCCCTACTTCCTGTGCTATGTCCCCAGTCCTCTATCCTGCACAGTGATGAGAGGCCTGTCCCGGCCAGCCCTTGAAGTCCCCAGCCATTGATCCTGTGCCCTCATGTTGCTGTTGGGGACAGCAATGGGGACTTCATGCTTTCCTCCAGGCACCAATTAAAACATGGAGCTGAGAACAAGGGCTGCCCCTAACAACCAGGCAGGGTTCAATCCACATTCCAGGATGTGGAGGCACATTCCAGGCAGGATCATTGGCACCTGAGCAGAGGGAGAAGCTGTGCATCTCTAGCAGGATGGGGATACGCATGAGAGGCAGGACCCTGGGACTGGAAGAGAGCCCACCAGAGACCCCTTTGCCCTCCCCAGCTGAGCATGCAGACCAACCACGCACCACAGGGAAAGGCAGGACACTCTCCAGCCCATCCCTGGCTGCAGGAGAAGCCAAGCCCTTTCCAACACAGCTCCAGCAAGCCCTGCCATGCAGCCCCCTACCAGCACTGAACCCCCAGGTCCCCCTTGCTGGTGGGACTGGGGCCTGGTGCGGTGGCAGGGACACAGTGGTTGCTCAAGGGCTTGTTTACTCAGGCAAGGTTTGCTGGAGCAGCTTCCCAGGGACCTTCCAGCTGCTCTCACTTCCCCAGCAGCGCGGCTGCTCAACAGAGCTGAGCTTTCTGCTCCTCCTCGGTGGAACTGCTACCTTGGGGCTTCCTCGGAGCCCAGATTAAGTAGCCCCCAAATATCCATCACATCTCCTGCTTGATCATTGCCTCCCAGGTAGTGCAGGGGCTCTTTGAGTGGGCTCCCTGTGCACACTGTGCTGATTGTGCTCACTGGGTTCACTGGGCTCCCTATGACTCCCTAGCTCACTCACCCTGGAGCACACGACACAAGCCCAGCACTTCCCCTGTTTTACTCCTGCACCACCCTGACTTTCCACCATGAGCCCAGGATTGGGGGCTGCCATCCCATGGGATAGGGGCCATCACCACCTCCTCCTGCAGCAAACCCAGGGATCCCAAAAGCACGGGTCAGCCCAGACACCCCATCTCATCCCTGACAGTTTCTCTTGTGGTCACCGCTATTCCAGGGCTCCCCCAGAGGAAAGGCAGCTGTTTTCCCAGTGATGCAGGAGGAGGAAGCTCGAGCTGCAGCCTCCCCTCCTACTCGGCCAAGTCAGTACAACCACTGGTGGCACCTGCTCTGAGAAAGGCTCTTCCATGAAAAATTGGTGGTTCTAATCTAAATCACAGGTTAGAAGGGAGTGGAAGGAATGCCTAGCAATGGATTTTCACCAAAGCAAAAGTACATCCCCATGAGCAGGAATTACAGGTGGGAAAAGGAGGAGACAATCACCCTTACATGTCACACAGGGACCCCAGTACATCACTCACCCCTGTGGTGGGTTCTTGTCCAGCCACCCTGCTCTGATGGTGGGTGAAAGCGGGGTGGTGGCACTGGTGCCATCCATGCTGTCACTGAGTGGGCCGAGGCTGCTGCCAGGGAAGCAGGCAGGTGCAGGCGGATGCAAGCTGGGGTCCCTGTCACTCCAGCTGCTGCCACCACTGGGGATGAGGAGCCAAGGGAGAGGGTTAAGAGCTGGCGGGTCCCGGGAGGGGCTGAGGCTCCCCCGCATGCTTCAGCCTCCCTGTGACCTTCCCTGAGGCACAGGCAATGCAGGCCAGCTGTATGCAAGTGGGGACACTGGGGACAGTCCCCTCAGTGGGGTCCCGGCATGTCCCCCAGCCCCAGGGACAGCCCAGGCCTGAGTCCCAGCTCTGGGAGGGGGGATAGGGGCACCCCCAAGACCGCAGCCCCAACCCAGTGATGTGCAGAGCTGCTCTCTGCTCACACACACTCACATGTGCTCCCATGCACAGGCCCTGTGTGTGCGCATGTGTGCACACTGTGGAGCTGTGCACACACAAGAAGCCCTGACCTGTGCACTCACCCGTCCTGCCACGCACAAGAGCTCTCTGCCTGTGCTCACACCCCCCCCCACAGAACCACTCCCTGGTACATGCACACATATCCCTTGCCTATACATGCACACAGCCGCACACACACATGTCCCCTGCACACAGCATGGCAGCCAAGCTCATACTTGGCAGGGGGTGCATCGGGGTGGTCCTCGCCGAACTCATCTTCACTGAAGAGGCTGTTGAAACGCAGGGACCGTGGTCGCCCCATCCTAGGCTCAGCATCCTCCTGCAGAGACACACACAGGTGACACGTGGGGTCTCCTTGGTGCACCGTGAGGGTGCAGGGTAGATGGAAGGAGAGGGGACACGATGCTATGTCACCAGCCCATCCCCAGCTCAACAGTGCCAGGGTGCCCAGGAAGAGGCATGCTGAGGCTCACAGAGAGAGGGAAGTACAGTCAAGGGAGGAGCTGAACACCAGGATGGTTATTTATAGCAGCTAAAAATGTCGGAGCTTTATGAGAAATCCGGCATCGCCTCCTTGGCCCTGGTGTTCCCTAGCAAAGGCAGATGGGGGATTCAGGTGCTCAGGGGGCTCTGCAGATGCTGGGACTCCCCAAATCCATCCATTCCCACCCCAGGGAGCAAGGGAGACAGATAGAAATTCGCAGTCCAGGGATTAGATTCAAGATGCAGTGCTGGAGAGATCTACTAGCGCACACTCTGAGCACGAGTGTGGCGGGGTGCTGCACAGCTGTGGGTGCTCCCCAGAGACCCCAGAGGACACAGTGAGTGCTTCCTCGGGACACTGGGGTGAGACCTGGTGGGTGCTCCCCAGGGACCCTCGAGTTCCAGCACCACTGAAAGACCTGGTAGGTACTTCCCGAGAACACTGAAGGACCCAGTTCCAGCTCTGGGGTTTCAACCCCCATGGGAGACCCAGTGGGTGCTTCCTGGGAACCCCAGGGTTCCACTCCCCATGGGAGACCCAGGGGATACTCCCTAGGAACCTATGGGACACACAGTGGGTGCTCAGTGAGGCAGAACCCCCTTTCTAGCTACTGCCAACATGCTCCTCCAGCCCTAACCGGTATCTGTGTAGCATCCCAAGGCCGGTACCTGTCCTTAGGGCCAGTCACCCTGCTAGCTCCTGCCCACCTCCAGCCCCATGGTGGGACAAACCTTGGCCATCTCCCCCGTCGGTCTGGCTAATTCCTCCTCCCACGCCGAGTCCTCGTAGTCTGAGTCATCTGACAAAAGAGAGGGAAATGCTGGGAATCAGCTGGGGTGGAGCAAGGGGTCCCAATTTCCCCTGCTACCCTGGAGCTTGTGGGGAGGGTGAGGATGCAGGCACGGCTGGCTTCCCCTTGCTTTGCCCTTGGCAAATAACCACCCCATCCCTGTGACAAAAAAGGTTTTATCAAGGAGTTTGGGGAAGAGCTGGGAAAGGGCAAAGTCTTGCTAGTGGCCCTTCCCAGCACTGTCACAACACTCGCCAGAACAGGACTTGGTGACACCAGCCCCAGCACTATGGTTTCATCCAGGCTCTCGTGTCTCTGCCTGGGAGCTCCTGCTGCTGGGGGTTCCCAGGGGCTTTTCCCACAGCTTGTTTTCCAGGGTGGACTCCCCTCCCTCCTCTTCCATTCCTTATCAGCTCCCAAGCTTGCGCACCATGGAAATGAGATCCCAGAGGATGATGGGAGCGAGTGATAGTTCCTCTCACCCAGCACCCACATCAGCAGGAATCCTGGTCAGGATTGTAAACCCATAGGGAACAAGTGCCCCCAGACAGCCTGGCCCTGGCAGACACCCACTCCCAAATCTCACTGAGAATCTGGAGCAGAATCCTCCCAAAACCCCAACCCAGATAATGGTGTTTGGGCCCTGGAAGAAGGTGAGGATGCTCCCAGGTTGCTGGGGGTTGAGGGGTGCAGGTAGATGCTCACCTTGGCACCACAGAAACCCCCTGCAGCCTCTGCATCCCAAACCCATCAGGGTGGGAGCAGCTTTCCTCCCTACAGCCCCCAACAGATAAGCTCCCTGTCCACGGCTTCTCCCAGCTTCTGAAACACACCCCAGCTCCCAGTTAAACCAGTGCTGCTTCCTGCAGGTTCGCTGGCCTTGAGAGGTACCCAGTACCCCACACAGCTCAGCCCTTCCTCCTCCTTCCAGCAGAGCTATTCCAGCTGAATTATAGTCCAACGAGGGCTGCACCCCAAGACCAAACCTTCACCCCTCCATGGGGGTCCCCAACTCAGCATTGCTCCTGGCAGTTGGCTGAGCCCCAGGGATACCCTGAGGAAGGGGCTGGGGGATGCAAAGGCACGGTCCTGGGACTTCAGAACCAGGGACATCTGCATTTCAGCCCCCTGATAGGTTCACTTTTCCTCTGTGAGTGTGTGTGGGCGCTTCCAGCACCCACAGAAACCTTTGCTCTGCCCTAGGAACATGCACCCAAACCCCCAGTCCACATCTTGCATCCCTGAAACACCCAACCCAGGTCTTACACCCCTTCCCTGAATCCCCCAGCTCAGACCTCACACACCCTAAATCCCCCAGCCCAGATCTTGCACCCCTGGCACACCCAGCCCAGAAGGCAAGAAAGAGGATAGAGAAGAAAGGGACCCCAGCAAGGACAGGAACAAATGAACAGGAAGGAAGGCACAGCACCCATGGGATGGAAATCCCAAGGGAAGATTTGTGACAGGGGAAGACTGGAGGGGCCCCCCTTGTACTCACCAAACTCCGGCACAAAGGGAAGGGTGGCCTTGGAGGGGAGCGCCGGTGGCGTCAGGGCTGGCGTCTTCGTGCGAGGCAGGGGAAACGGGGGGGACAGGGTGACACTGGGTGCTCTTTCAGTGATGGGGAGCTCCTCTTTGGCAGGGATGCTGTGCGAGAGAGGAGCAAGCACTGCCTTATGCCAGCTCCTGCCCCACTTCCCACCCTGATACACCTGCAGGGGGTCACAGAGGACCCCCAAAAGGGACCAAACCTCAGCAGACCCAAACCCACAAACCAATTCCTAAGATTCCATGGCAAAGCCTTTCCTGTGCTTTATATGACTACTTTTCTAACCTGGAAATGTTTTCCTGGCATCCAACCTCACTCTCCTGTGTGTGCTCCACAGCTCAGGATCCTTATCTGGCTCTGGGACACCCCAAGCTGCCCACAGCCTTGAAGCCACATCCCAGAGCAGGTTGTTTTCTTTCCTCCAGTCTAAACAATGGCAGAGCCACTTCCTTAGCTGGTTTGCTGGTGGCCACAGGGTTCCCTGAGCAGGATGGGGGTCCTAGGGATGCTCTGTGCCATTCCTTATAGTGGGGTGGACACTGGAGATCCGGGGTGGCTGGTACGGTAGCAAGAACTCCTGGAAATGGAGCTTCTCCTGGGTCAGTGAGCCATGCCCCCAGCCCCAAAACCTTGACCAGTGCGGAGAGGGACCATGGGGACTGTCCTCCTCCCCACAGAGCCCCTGAGCAGCTGGGCTCAGACACTCCTACCTCCTGTTCCTTGCTTCCTGCCTTCCTGAGACTCAAAGGTAATGGTGTTTTCAAGGGCAGGAAATTAAGAAGTTTCTCCAGGGTATAAAAATACAAGGCACCTTTGCAGCATCCCTGAATCCAGGGAGAGGGAAGAGGTAGTGGGCAGAATTTCCATCCCAAGCCCCAGGCAGGTGAGTCCCAGGAGACCTGCATGCTGGCACCATCTCCATCCTTGCTCCAGCTACCTCACACCGCAGCCACAAGAAGGAACAGCTGGTTAGATTGGATATTGGGAAGAAGTTCTTCCCTCTGAGGGTGGTGAGACCCTAGCACAGGTTTCCTAGAGAAGCTGTGACTGCCCCATGCCTGGAAATGTTCAAGGCCAGGTGGGATGGGGCTTGGAGCAACCAGGTCTAGTGGGAGGTGTCTCTGCCCTTGGGAGGGGGGGTGGGACTAAATGAGCTTTAGGGTCCCATCCAATCCAAACCAAGCTAAGATTCCATGATTCCATGGCTAAGACTGCCATTAGTACCCCATGGTTTCTGGGGATGTGCCTCCTAGCACCATGGCTCATTGCACAAGAGCTTTCCCTTAGCTTGGGGTGAGCTGGAGAGGAAACTTCTCCCTGGCCAGAGCAGGAAGCAGGGGAAGACAGGAGTGCTGGCTCTCCCTGGGTCAGCCTGACCTCATTTCTCAGCAGCTATTTCCATGGGAACCAGCCACAACCATCCATACATTAGGGAATGCTGGCAGGGAAGGAGGGGAGCATGGGCAGGGGAGTGTGGGCAGGGGGGCCCAGCAGCATTGATCGCAACACCACCAGGCAGGAGCTGCTGGGGCACCCAGGTGTGCAGGGACCCGGAGACATGGAGGTGACAGTGCACAAGCCACAGAGTCTCCAGCAAGAGCCTGGCTGGGGTCTGCATCTGTGCAGCCACCCAGGGTGGTGTTTGCCCCCTGGGCTGCAGTTGGGGGGCTGCAGCACAAGCCCCATGGCCAGCAGTGAGATGACAAGCCTCAAGCCTGGACAATCCTCATCTCCTGGATGGGGACTTCTCAGGAGGGTTTCTGGCCCAGCCCCAGTCCTGTCCAGCCCCTAGTTCCACTATCCCAGGGACCAACAGGATGGGCACTCACAGAGCTCAGGCACAAATAACACCCCAGTTCCCGAAAACACCCTCCCCACTGGTCTGCCTGCTCTCCATGTCATCATCTGCTGCTGTAGCATCCCTGGGCTTCATGTCCCCCCATGGCTCCGTGGGATAGTGTGGGTGCCCCATCACTTCCTGTACCCCCTGGCCCCCCATGCAGCCATGCCCGAAGGATGCCAGTCCTGCTCCAGGCAGGGTCTGGCTGGTGCCACCTCTGCCATTAGGGAAGTGGCAAACCAGTGCCTTATGTGCTGTCCCTTATCTGAGCAGCACCTTATCTGCTGTCCCTTATCTAGGCCTCTCTTCTAAAGGGGGCAGAAAGGGCTGTTCTCCCACAGGCACCACCCCAAAGCCAAACCTCTGCCCAGGCCACCACCCCTGCCCAGCTCGCCCAGCTCTCCAAAAAGGAGTCTTCTGTCATCACTTTCTTGGACATCACTTTCTACAGCCCCCACCCCCCCCCACCAGCTGCTCAGGGGGTTGCTCTAATCCCTAGACCATCCCCTGGGCATGCAGAGGGGGTGCCCCTCTCACTGACAGCCTCCCCCCACGATCAGGGTGCAGACATGAGCATCCACTGCTCATGGGACCCTCTGTGGGGTGTCTAGGTCTGAGCCATCAGTGGCCAAAACTGGGGGGCTTACAGCCCTGCTGCTGGCATTGGGAGGGGGGCATCAAGTCCGGAAGTGGTGAGAGAGAGCTCCTGGTGTTGAACACGGTTGCTGTCATCAACCTGTGGGAGGTAGTATCTCAGACATCCCACACCCAGCAGGGCTGGGATGATCCTATCACCTCGTGGCACAGGGGTGCTTGGGGTGGCCCAGGGTTTGGGGTGATGGTGAGAACCCGGAGGTGAACATGGCCTGGAGGAAACCACAGTATGGCTCTGCAAGCAGCTAGGAGGAAGCACCAGGGACCACAGCAGCACAGCCGGAAGCGAGGGGAGATGGGTGGGTGGCGTCACCCCAGAAATGCCCAGGTCACTTGCTCTGCTCCCGGGCTGTCTGCATACACAGGGGTGCTCTGGCTCTTCCTCAGCCCTCATGCTCGGAGGTCCCTCCCCTGTGGGCACTCCCACCTCCACAAGGGATTATGGTGGGGGCTCATCCCCACCCAGAGACAGGGCCAGACCAATGCAGCTGCCTCACAGCTGCTGGCAAAGAGCCCCAGCCCCAGCCTGGATGCAGCGAGCATCACCCTGATGTGGGCAAGTACCATCCAGACCTGGGCAAACATCACCCTAATGTGGGCATCACCACAGCATGGGCAAAGATCATCCAGATGTGAGCAACTATCAGCCTCAATATGGGCCAGCATCCCCCACTGTTGTTGGTCCTTGGGCAGCCCAGCAGTATACCCCCCACCCCCAGGCCTTTCGTGTTCACTGGCTGCAGGCACCCAGGTCAGGTCCCCCCATGGGGGCAGGAGATGGGTTTGGGGCTAACAGCAGCACCCTGGGGCTGTGGAGCTCCCTCCAACCCAGCGCAGGGCACTTTAGCCAGTCACCCATCACTCCAGGGAGCCCCAGTGTGGGTAGCTTCCCAAGCTCCCAGCACATGCTGCCCCACACGCAGAGCCAGGACCCAACATTGGCCACAGGGTGACTCATACCCTCATCCTCTGAATACCCTCATCCTCCTGAATGCACTCCTTGTCCGTGCTAGCTGTCCTGCATCACGGCACCTCCTCCATCCATGGGCATGGCCAGGCACTGGCACTGGCCAAAGAGTCATAGAATCATGGAATGGTTTGGTTGGGAAAGGACTTTAAAGCTTATCTCATGCCATGGGCAGAGATACCTACAACCCCAGGTTATTCTAAGCCCCATCCAACCCGGCTTTGAACATTTCCAGGGATGGGGCAGCCACAGCTTCTCTGGGCAGCCTGTGCCAGGGCTCACCACCCTCAGAGGGAAGAATTTCTTAGGAGATGATAGCTCTTTATTTTTAAATAATTATTTTTAAATAATCCCCAAATGTTCTCAAAACAAGAACCCACCTGTAGCAAATATATTCCTGGTCATACAATTAAAGTAACTTTTGAGATGTGTTTTCGGGTTCAGCTGGTTAGTCCTGAACTCCCCAATATATCCATATAATACACATATAACATATATATGGATGCACAGATATACTCCTGTATATACTCACTACAACATCAAGATCTATGTGAGAAATACATATATCCACGTATACACCCATCTATACACACTTACACCCATACATACTCCCTTCTGTCGCTGCCAAGCCCCAATGCATACATGTAATCTATATGTTACGAGTGCATGGCACACCAGGTGCCAGGGCCCTACGGCCACCCACCAGGGCTCTGCCATGGTGACCCCAGAGTACGCCAAGCCACTGGAGCACCCTTGAGTCCTGGGGGTGCTGTTCAGCCACCGCCACCTGGCGAGGCCCATCCCCTCCTGACTACCATGGTCCTGCATTCCGCTCCCAAGGGACCCTAATGCACCCCCAAATCCCTCGGGGCAGCTCCAGGGGGGAATCCCAGCCCCCGAGTTCCGGTGCACAGCCTTCGGGGTGCCTTGCCAGGGTGGGCAGCGCCTGTTCCGCGGCAGAGCGCCCGTCCCCGGGGCAGCAGGAACTGGGGGACCAACAATGCCTGTGCGCACACAGGTCAGGGCAGGAAACACCCGCTGGAGCCGGCAGAGCGAGACTCGCACCCGGTAGCGCCGGCAGCGCTAGATCCCATCCCAAAAATCCCTCCGCCCCGGCCCCCGCCGCCTGCCTGTGTGCGGCACGCCTGGCACTGTGCCACCCGTGCCCCCTACCTGGGCAGGTGACGGGACCCCCGGTGGGACCGATCGGCAGCACGGGGAGGGCTGGGGGAGGCCGGCGGGGAGCGGAGCTTCTCACCCCGGCACTTCCTGCACTGCAGCAAAAACTTCCTGAGCTGGCCGGAGCAGCGGCATGGCCGGCACCAAATCCTCAGCACAGCCAGTACCAAATCCTCAGCACGGCCAGTACCAGAACTCTGGCACAGCTGGCACCAAATACCCAGCACGGACGGCACTAAACCCACGGCACAGCTGGCACCAAACCAGCACGGCAAGTACCAAACCCATGGCACGTCCAGCACCAAGCCAGCACAGCTTGCACCAAAGTGGCAGCCGTCGGTCTCATCATGCCCGGCGAGCCTCCTGGCCAGGGCAGGATGGAGAGTGGCTCCAGGAGGATTTGGGTGACTATCTTGGTGCAGAAATGCAGTGGTAGGAACAGTTCCTGGGGTGCCAGGATGGACACTGTTGATCCGGAGTCCAAGGAGCCCTAGGGACAGGTGCTGCCCACCCCATGGCATGCCAGCACCCCACATCAGCTGCCTGAGCCCCCTGCCCAGCTCAGCATCCCAGGCCACTCCCTGATGCATCAGCACCAGGTAGGGGACAGAGCACAGGCAGAGGGATCACCTCCACCCACCTTACCACAAAAAGCCCTCTGGGGCAGAGGGATGGGAAGCTGGAGGGGGAGCCCAGCCACCAGCCCTCCCATTCTCATCCTGACTACACACGAGGTCCCATCCAGCACCATCACTCAGGACAAACCCAACCCCACTCCCAGGACCCCCTTAGGGCGTCCCTTAGGGGACCACCTAGACACCCTAGCTCCAGGATCATATCCTTTAGAGTGCTGGGAAGTCTGTGGGTCCTGGGGAGGTTGCAGGGAGGACTCCCTGGAGGGGGCCACACAAGCTTGCTGACATTTCCCCACCTCACCCTGGGAGGGTGCTGGCACGCAGGAGCTCCTCTGCCCCCTCCAAACCGCACTCCCAGTCCTCACTCCACACCTGCCTGTGCTCCGCAGGATTTGGGAGTGCACTGGGGAGGTTGGGACATCAAAGGGGGGGCTGCAAGCACTGCTGTCCCCAAATTCCAGCCTGCTCCGATGTCATCTGGCCACAGCAGCTGACAGCAAGTTTGCCCCACGCTGTCTCTGCGCTGCTGTTCACTATGTTGCACCGACTGGTGAGAAGAGTTCCTCAGGCTTCAGCACTGCCCACATTGCAGGTGTGGGCAAGGCAGGGCTCTACATTGTTGCAGGGACTGCGCCCCAGCCCATGCCAGGCTTGGGTGACCTGGGTGACTGGAGTGATCAGAGTGGGTACTCCAGCCACAGCCAAAATAAATATCTCAGTCACACCCTGGTGCTGGTAGCCCTGGGAAATGTGCTGTGGCCTGGGGCAGGGATACCCCCAGGGGTTGTTCTGGGGTTAGGGGGAGGATTAGTACCCTCATGGGATGTGCTGAGGCTGGGAGTACCCCCAGGAGATGTGCTAAGGTCTGGGGAGGGTATAGGTACCCCAGGCAACATGTGTCGTGACCCTGAGGGTCCCACCCACATGACAGTAGCCCCCCCCCACAGACCCTGCCACCTTTGGCCATCCCCAAGCCCATGCCCCTGCCACCCCCTTACCTCCTCTGGGACACAGCCCTGGGGGGGAGCACAGGGGGGCGGTCGGGCAGTGGGGGGCCCTTCAGGCTCTGGCACTTGGTTTCCAGTTGGTGTCGCTTGGCTGGCAGCGGTGGCAGTGGGGGTCTCACCTGGCTGTCGGCAGGGGGCTTATCCCCAAGGGCTGGTGGTGAGGGGTCCTCCAGGGCTGGGAGATGGCTGCAGGGCGGAGGGCAGGGCTCGGGGCTGCCCCCCGATAGTGATGGCGAGAATTTGAGGGGGGGGCGGCAGCCCACCCTGGGTGGGATGGGTGGGGGCAGCTGGGCGAAGCTTGCACTCCGCTCCGGCTCCAGCAGTGGGGTCCCACTGGGCACTGGCAGGCACCGGGGCTCCAGCTGCTCCGGCCCTGTTGCAGTGCTCAGGCGGAAGATGTGGCGTTTCATGGGGACAGGTTTACTGGCAGGGGGCTGCTGAGTCCTGGCGGGCAGTGGGGCCTCAGCGAAGGCTTTCTGCAACCCCAGGAGGATGCGGCGGCGGTGGCCGGGCAGCAGCACCCCAAGGCGGGTGAGCCCCTCATCTGTCAGAGCCCGGCAGTCCCACACTGACCACAGCTCGCTTTGCTGGAAGCTCTCCACGTACTGGTCGAGGTGGAGGGCAGACAGCCAGGCGGCAACCGGCAGAGACCCCTCCTCCTCCATGGCAGGGGGCTGGCCACAGAAACTTGCACCACTCAGTGCATCTCCTGTTGCCAGCGAGGCTCAGGATGACATCAGGACCTGGGAATGGAGACAACAGGATCAGGATCAGTCCCAAGACACACACCAGTTGAAGCCTGGGGTCCCAAAACCAACATTCCCAGTGAAGCCACTTGGTTTTCCTATGGCCTCCAACCACGCTGTGTCCCCAGGATCACCCAATCCTGAACTGGGGGGCTGCAGGAGTGTGGAAATGCTGGAGGGTCCCACTTTAGGCATTGAAACATAGAGGCCATCCCCTTAGAGGTGAAGGCACCATGGGGCCCCAGCATGGTCCCACGGGGTGACATTTGGGCTGGGGGACAGAGCAGTGGAGAAAGGGGGTCCCACATTGTGGATAATCAGGGAATATGCCTGAATATGCCTGATTCAAGGGCAGAGGAACTGTTGGCTGCACCTCAGGGCTGTCACCCTCCGGGATGCAGCTCTCCAGTTTACAGCAGCAAGCCAGGATGGAGTGACATGGACAGTTGGATCCAGAAGGCTGTCCCCTCTTCCAGGCTGTCCCCATCACAGCAGTGGCAGGGTGCTGCTGCTGGAGCCCCCAACCCAAATGGCACCAAACCCCTCCTCACAGACCATATGCCCACCACAGCATTGTTCCCAGCTCCAGAGCCCTTTCTGTCCTTGGCATTGCTCCAGCATGGCACCCTAGGGTGCTGGCAGAGCACCTGTGCAGCACCTTTGGTGCACACACCTAGCAGAGTGCCCTTGTGGCACCCAGAGCTTGGGAC
Source organism: Corvus moneduloides (assembly GCF_009650955.1). Lineage (NCBI taxonomy): Eukaryota > Metazoa > Chordata > Aves > Passeriformes > Corvidae > Corvus > Corvus moneduloides. The sequence goes on from NC_045477.1 coordinate 17,433,651, forward strand.
ATGGGGGCTCGCTTGGTGTCCCAGCTCCTGCAGCAGAACACCAATCCCACACCATAGCTGTTGGCGGGGCAAATCCCTGTTATCCCAACAAGCAGCAGATGGAATATCCTGCCCTTCCCACCCACCAGCATCACAGCCTTGGCAGGCTCCGGGCAGGAGGCAGATCCCATCATGCCGGCACACACAGCACTGGTAGTGACCCCGGCACCATCTTATTTTGGGTTTGCTGGAGGTTTTTTTAGACCTGCTAAGAAGGAGCCAGAGGATTTCCTGGAGCCATAAATAGGCTGGTCTGATCTGCTGTCAGAGTCACACTTTCTGTGACTCAGGCAGGTCCCAGCCCTCAGCAGCACTTGCGGTTTCAGTGCACAGTGCATAGCTGAGCAAGGCTCATCCTCCACCCAGCACTAACTGGACACTGCCAAGCCTGAGGCACCATGGGGTCCCCACAGCCAGTGACCCCTACACCTCCAGACACCAGCATCCCAGTGGTGCTGCTGGGATCTGGCCATAATGCCACTTCCCTGGCACAGTTTGACTTTCCTTCAGGCTTCAAGGACCAAGCATCCAAGGAAGGAGCAAGGGGACCCAGGGCTGGCTGAGCCCTGTGGCTCCTTGCTGGCAGCACCAGCGAAACCAGCAGTACCAAGGACCTCCCACTGGTCCCAGCAATCCCAACCAGCAGCACAAAAATCCCTGGATCAGAATAAAATTCCCTCTCCCACCTCCACACCTAGAAAGCCCTCATCTATTATTGAAAATGGATAAGTGATGGTGCTGGGTGACATTGCTGTCACCAGATCCCAGTGACACCGACACAGGCAGGCTCAACTCCAGCTGGGTGCTGCCTGCAGAGGCAAAACACCATGGAGGAGCAGAGAGAAACACGGTGACACCAGTATGGGGCTCCCACAAATGTTGCCCCTCCTGGCTAGAGCCAAGGAGTCACTGCCAGTGTCACCCATTGACACCAGTGCCAACATCCCCAGTGTTGTGCCTGGACATCGACGCAGTGGTGGGACAGACCTATCAGGAAGGGACAGCTGCACCAGCACTCACCACTGGCACTGTCCCAGCATTACCTGGGGTGGCTGAGGGCCCTCTTAGCTGCTCACCGGGGACAAGGATGGGGACAAAACTTCAGCAAGGGAAGCGCAGGGTCCCCAGTGTGCCAGGCTAGCAGCTCCCCGGCGCTGTCAGGCCCTTTGCCCTCACCAAGTAAATCATTCATCAGGCCCTCGCTAGGTTCCCTACTTCAATCATTAATCATTTAACCTCAGTGCTTAACAAGATGAGGATATTCCAGAAGCAAAATCAACACAGGGAGATGCCTTAACCCAGCTGGCTGCTGGGGATCAGGGGGTAACCCTGGCTGTGGCCCCTGCCAAGCGCAAATCCTCCCAGTGCTGACCCACCACATTCCTCCCCGGGATTAGGCAACACCACAGGGGCTGTTTTGTAAGAGACTTAAAGGCTGGACAAGTGGTGTGAGGAGGGAATGGTGAGGGCTGCTAGCACCCTGGCACGGTGGCACTGCTGCTCTGGGGGGATAAGCCAGGATGCAAAAATACATGAGCACCAGACCCCTAAGCCCCATCCCAAACCCACACAGCCCTCGCTCTCCAAGTGCTGGGGATGAAGGATCTGGGGGTCCCTGGTGCTGGTCCCCTTTGTCTGGACCAAGGGGCTCAGCAAGCCCCTCTACCCCCAAACTTGGGTGCTGGCTGCTTTTTGGGGGACTCCCACAGCCACCCCAGCCCACTTCAGATGCCCTCAACTCAACAGAGGGTTTAGGATGCACCTCTTCCCCCAGCAGAGCTGAGAATCCTGGCACAGGGAGGAGCCCCCTGTGCTGCAGGGGTGTGCCCACCCTTTGCCCACTACATCCCACCACTGCTCTCCGGGCCGTGGGTTTCCCAATCCTCAGGTGGGGCACTAGGGAGGGCTGGGCTTGTTCGATTAAGGAGCTGTGTATGCCATGGGGAGGCTATGGGTTCTGACTGGGAGTGACAGGCAAGCATGCTCCCTTCACTGGCTCTGGCTTCCCCCAGGTAAGCAACATTACCCCTAACGAAGTGCCGGGGATCGAGTAGTGTGACCAGGGCCATCAGTATGTCAGTGACAGAGCTGCACTCAGCACCCAAGCACCAGATAGTAAAGTGGTGGGCATCCCACAGCTCTCCCCTGCCTGTCCCTTCAATGGCACCCAGGATAGTGGCCAGGAGACAGGAAACTCCAGCATAGAAGCCCTGTCAGGTCTCTGGCACCCGCATGATAGATCTAGTTCCCATTGCAATTCCTCCTCCAATATAGGCAAACCCTGCCTGCACCCCATGTTCCCCTTCCCCAGGTCTGTGGGCTCATTAATCAAGGAGAGCTAGTTACCAGCACACGGTCCCTCGGCTCAGCAGAAAGAGGTGGCCGACCTGCCTGTGGTCCAGCTGGCGCGGTGGAAGTTTGCCAAGGGGTCTCTGCCTGCCCCAGGACTTCCTCAAACGCCACCTCAGCAGTGGGAACTTTCCGGAAAGCCGAGCAGAGTTCTGAGCTGGGATGTGGTGCAATAGCCACCCTGGGCCCCAAGAGAACCGTGAGGCCTCAGTGCGGTGATGCACTGACCACAGCTGCCATGGGGAACGAGAAGGCCGGATCCTGAGGCTGTTTGAGCCCTGGGTGACAGAAGGACGGGGCAGGGCTTTCATCAGGAGAGGAAGGAAGAGCCAGGCAGGGTGATCTCAGGGAAGTGAGAGCTCACCAGTACTGTGGCAGGAACCAGGCACCAAGGACAGGGCATTGTGGGGCAGCAGGACAAGCTGAGCTCTGGCCACTGGACAGAAAGGGACGAGCAGGCAGGTGGCTGCCATGTCCCACCACCCCAGGACCCCTGTGGATCCCCAGGGAGGGCAGTAAGCTGTTACCCACCAGGGCTCCTGTGGGCACAGGGGACAAAGCTGGGTGGAGAAGGACCTGTGGGAACTGGGCTGGCCACCAGTGGGAAGGGGGTTCCTCGGCTGCCATGCTCCAGCAGCACTGGGCAACCAGTCTCGCATCACAGCAATTTTTACCTTTCCTGCCTAAATTAAGGAAAGATCCTCAGCCAGGGGCCATGGCCAGCCCGAATGAGGCCAATGTCCCTGCTGGATCCAGCGGCTGAACCTGATGTCCCCAACAGACCTGCCAGGGCTACCGCAAATTCCCAGCCCAGCTGGGAATCAAAAGCACCACATCCTCACCCCGAAACTGCTCAAGCAGAATCCTCAGCAAGCAGCGAACACCCCAAAGCAAACAAAGGGTCCCGGGACAGCACCCAGCACTCCACAGACCCCCTCCCACCCAAACCCTCCACACTCCACCTCAGTGGATTCCCATCTGCGTGGCAGCGCCCAAGGTCTTTCCTGGGAGGGTGAAGCTTTTTCATTTTCAAGATCTTCTCAGCCAAAAAAACTGCAAATGATATTCAAACCGCCCAGGCACTGTTCAGGGATCGAGTTCAGGCTTGCAGAGTCACAATCCAGGAGTGGAATTGCTTCTCTGGGGCCTCCTCCCTCTGACATGCATTGCCATTTCCAGGTGGTTCATGTGGAGCAGCCAGAGGGTGCCCGGCCCCCTGCTCAGGGGCCTGAGGGCTCACACACACACACACACACACACACACACACGCCAGGGTGTGCCCCGACGTGGGAACTGCCCCGAGCCGGCTCTGTGTGGAGATGGGGGATGTGCATAGAGGTGGAAGGTGGACAGTGATGAGGTGGGTGAGAAGTCTGGGACAAGGGGGCAGGAAAACTGGGGGTTCCTCGTTTCCCCAAGGTCCCACTTGCATTCCCCTTCCCCAGTGGAGGTAAAACCTGGGAAGCTGAAACATGTCCCAGGCTGCGGCACCAACAAACAGGCGATTTTCCTGGCATTCCCTTCCAGAGCATTGCTGCCTGCCTCGCAAATCTAGCCAGAAAAGGGGCAAATACAGCCAGAAATTAGCAAATTCAGTGAAGAAGGAGATAAATCCGACCAGAAATGGGTAAATCCAGCCATAAAAGGGGTAAATACATCTGGCAATGCTGTCACTACCCACTGAGTTCCACTGGAATGCTCTCAGCTCCTGACACACTTTATGGAAGCTGCCAGCAAACTGGGTCAGGAAGCCAAACCGCATGTGCACAGCCACCCCAGAGGAGCCCCAATATCCCAGGGTCTGGCAATGCTGGGGGGGGGCTGTGCCAAGAGCTGCAGAGGATGGGTCCCTGATGGGTCCCCCTGCGAAGCACGGCACCTCCTTCCTCCATGGGAAATCAGCCCCATCACCCAACACCCCGCACTGAAACCATGTGGGCCCCTGTTTCACTTTCCCATAAGTGGGAAATGAAAGTCTCATAGGGAAGGGGTGACCCCTCCAGCTGTGGATGGGGTGTCCACTTTTCAGCCCTCCCGCCTCCTCTTCACGCTCATCGGGGTACAACCCCATGCACAGGCCCTGTCCCCAACAGCAGGGTCACACCATACCAGGGCCACCCCCTGGATCCCCCTGGCCACCACAGCACTGCAGACAAGCCAAGCCGAGCCAGGGGATGCTGCAGTAGGGACAGAAGTGCAGGGACCGCCAACTGCCTGCACCCACCCCCGCTTTGCAAAAGCCTTTCTACACAGCCAGCCCCCCGCTCTCCTGTAGATTTGGGGGGCCCATCTGCAAAGCTTCCCCAAGCATCAAATCCCCCATGGCCACAGAGTCCTGCCACAGGAGCTGCATCACTCCCTGCATGGGGGAGCATCACTCTCTGCCTCCCCTGAGACACCCCCAAAATCCCAAGGGTTCACCCTGTTTCTAAGTTCTGGCAGTAAAAGCATCCTTAATACTGCTCTAAATATCCATACCCCTGATGTCCTGGCTGTGGCCCATAACAACTCATTCCCAGTAGCTGAAAACCACCGGCAGCTCTTGTTTTCCTTGCCACCTTCCTCCCAGCACCCCAGAACAGCCACCCACCTCCAGCACTCAACCCTGTGCCTCCAAAAACTGGCTTTTTGGGCTGAATCCACAAATTAAAATTGCTGTCCCTGCAGTTGTGCTAGACCTAGGAACCCGCTGTGCAGGTGGAGCCCCTGGGCACCCCAAACACCAACCCAATGGCCCCAGCAGTGTGAAGGTGTCCCATGGAACCAGCTTGGCATTACTGGAGGACAAAGCAACCACCAGCCATCCCAGTTCCAGTTGCACAGCACTGGTAAAGCTCCAGGCCTCGCCAGACAGACTGGGAAGCAGCAAGGAAGAGGAGGAGGAGAGCGAGTGAAGCCCACTACCAGCATCACCCAGCATCTAGGTGCTATTGGTGGTGGTTGGTGTGGCTCGGGCACTGCTGGCAGGGGCTCTGGCACAGCCACAGCTGACGCTGTTGTTTGGCCGTGAACGGGGACATGCCAGGGTCCCAGCAGAAAACAAATCTGCCAGCTGGACCCTCAGGGTCCCCTTTTCCCAGCTTCACCCTGGCATCAGCAGCACCACCATGTACCCAGTATCCCCCAACATGTCCCTCACCCCAACCAGGCAGTAGGACCCCTGCAGTGGCACAGGAATGAGGGCTATCAGCAATGCCAGGGCCTCCTAGAGACTGGGGCTGAGCTGGGGTCTGCTTAGGGAAGCTGGGATAGACTGGAAGCGAACTGGGAAGGCTGGGGTTAAACTGGAGTTAAGCTGAGATGTGCTGGTATTGAGCTGGGACGTGTTGGGGTGAATTGGAATATACTGGGGAGGAGCTGGGATGTGCTGGGGGGAGCTGGGGAGTACTGGGATTAAACTGGGATGAATACTGGGAATATACTAGGTTTGAGCTGGGATGTGCTGAGGTGAACTGGGGTATACCAAGGTTCAGTGGGCCTGTGCTGGGAATGAGTTGGGGTCTGCTTGGGGCAGCTGGGGGGCAACTAGGGAATACCAGGGTTCAACTGGAATGTACTGGGGTTGAGGCAGGATTGAACTCGGGTGTGCTGGGGGTGAGCTGGAGCATGTTGCGGTTGAGCTAAGGTGTGCTGAGAGCGAGCTGGGGCATACTGGCATTTGGTTGGGGAGTACCGGGGCTGAGCTGGGTGGGGTATACTGCAGTTAGTCCGGGGCATGAGTACCCCAACGACGGGGGGGCACAGCGCTGTTGCCCTGAGCAGGGAAACATTCCATACTCCCCCCACTGCCCCAGCAGCTCCCAGTACCCCAGTGTCCCCGCAGCACTGTGCGTCCAGGGACCCACAGAAGCACGTGGAAAGAAATACGACCTTCCCCAGGAGAGAAACCGCGGCTGAGGAGGTGGAGTGCACCCCCCGCCCCCCCCCCCCAAGCTGGCGTTTCCCCTCCAGCCCCCCTGGAGCACCCAGTACCTCGGTCTGGTGGCAGCGGCGGCTCCCAGAGGATGCCGGGGCGCTTCCCGGGGCGGGGGCACTCAGGGCCCCCCTTGCCAGGCCCAGGCTTGTTCCCGGCACGGAGCTTTGGCTGCCTCATGGAAACAGGATTCAAGGGGAAGACTGCCAGGACTTTCCCCAAAAAAATAATACATGGGTTGTGGGGGGGGTTCTTGCCTCCCCACACAATTCCCAAGGTCTTGGTGGGGGGTAAGAAGGAGAGTGGGAGGGTTTGGGGACACAGAGGGGACGTGGGGTGTCCATGGCCAGCCCTCACGGCTGCCCAGCCTGGGACAATGGTCCTTTCATCCCGGCTCTCAGGGACCGGGACACGCTGGCTGCCTGCTCCGGGGGAGGGAAGGCCCCCCCGCGAGGCCCCTCGCCCACGCGAGGCTACGGGCAGGAGGGGCCGTGGCTCAGTCCCACAATTAGGGTATGGTGCTCGGTGAGGCTCAGCCAGGGGGACAGTGTGAAATATCCCAAAAAGCTCCTCTACTGCCTGCATCCCCCCTACTCCCAGAATTCCCACTCCCCCAGTCCATCACATCATCCTGCTCCCCTATCCCACTCCCCAGAGCCATCACACTCCCCACGTTATCCCATCCTGCTCCCCAGAACCATCACATCCCCCTGCTCTCCTATCCTGGACCCTCGGATCCATCCAGGGGGATCCCCTCCCAGTGGGATACCCTCCCAGAGCCTTCAGCAGAAAATAAGGGTGCCATGGCCTTACTCAGTTTTGGGGGTGTCACACAACCAAGTACTGTCCGAGACCCCAGGGGCCAGCGGCAATGCCCGAGCCTCATCCCTGAAGGGCTGAAGCCTTGTAGTCCTTCCCAGCAGCATTTCAGGGATCACCGATGTCAGCACCTGAGGATGTCTCCAGCACAGCCCCAAGATCACTGCCCCCCTCCATATATCTTACCTGAGCCCTGGCTCTGCTCAAACCCCCTGGCACCAGACGTGTGCCAGAGCATATTCCACTTCCCTTTGGAGTCATCTTCTCTCTCTGGTACCACAGCTCTGGGTCCCCGGCTGTACCTCCCAGAGCTGACAGACCTAAACCCCGCTGCTTTACCCCAGCACCTGCCCACCTCGTGCCCCCCTGGCTCCGGAGCCACTGAAGTACGTCCTGTCTGCAGTTCAGCTCCATTTTCACCCTGCCAGGGGGGTGGTGGCCAGGTTCCTTTTTAATTGGGTTGTATTTTTAATTGGGATCAGGGCGGAGGGGGGGGGAGGGGGGAGGGGGGAGGGCGGGGGGGTTGGAAGTTGACAGGAGAAATGGGAAGCAAATACCCAGTCCCCATTCCATCCCCACAGGTGCCAGAGACACAGGCACAGAGAATGGCACATGCTGGGCAACGCCACCCACCAACACCCTGCTGGGGTGCAGAGAAGGGCTGGGGCCTGCTGAGGTTTTGGGGTGCCCAGAGCACTAGGGGGGGCAGAAGTGGAGTGCACAAGTAGTTTTGCCCCTGCATGCACCCCAGGAGGAGACAAGAGTCCCAGGGCTCCACACAGGGCCCACAGTCCCTGGGGGTGTCAGCTCTGTTCCCCAGGATTCTCCTTCTGGAGAAGCCACGATGTACCCCCACAGAGTGCCCCCAAACTTCAGCACCCCATCTCCTCTCTCCCAGAGGTGCTTTTGGGGGAAATGGACTGGTGTTACTGGCTTGGCTGGGGCTGTGGGAAAACCCGCTACAAGTGCTTGTAGCCTCATCCCTAATTAGTGCCCAGCACAAATTCACTGTAGGGGTTTCTCTGTCACCCAGAGCCCCCCTGGAGGTCCCCATAACCCCTGAGGGTCCCACCAGGACCCACCATGAGCAGAGACCCCCTTCCAGAGCGCACTATGGGAACAGGGATGGCTCTGAAGTGGGACAGAGGCTGAGTCCCTCCCATGCCAGATTTAATTATTTTATTCCTAAATAATCGGCTCCGGTACAAGGTACAAAATCTCCCATCTCCCTTTGCACCCCCAGAAAAGGAGGGGGCAGGAGCATGGCCAAAGACCAGCTCCCAAACCCCCAGTCAAGGCCTCAAATTCCAGTGGAGGAAGGGTTCAGGCACCCAGCTTGGAAAGGGTCCCCACCCTGGAAAGGCAGGAGAGGGGACAGGAGCCTTCAGAGACCCACAGAACATCTCGAGGTGCCAGGAGCCCCCCCAAGTCCTCTCAATGTGCCTGAAGATGCTGGGAGCCCCCAGAGACACCCAGCACACCTGGAGGTGCGAGCTTACCCCAAAACCTCCCCCAAAAAAACCTGAAGATGCTGAGAGCCCGTAAGACCCCTGCCCCCCAACATGAATGGAGATCCAGGAGCCCCCAAAACACCCACCACAGCACATCTGGAAGTGCCATGAGCCCCTCAACTCCTCCCACATGCCTGAAGGTGCTATAAGACCCCAATATCCCCTCTAACATGCTGGAGCTGCCAGGAGCCCAGAAGCCTCCCCTCTACATGCCTGGACATGCCAAAAAACCCTGAAGGCCCTCCTTCCCAGCATGCCAGGAGGTGCCAGGAGCCCCCTAAACCCCTCTGCATGCCCAGAGGTGCAGGCAGGTGCCCAAGCAGCCCCTGGGGGTCTGTTGGGGGCGGGGGTCCCATGGGATGAAGGCAGTTCTGTTGGACCGTAACAGAGATGGGAAGCACAGATGGAGGGCAGATGGGGAGCACAGTGGGGGGGTCTCCAGGGCTAGGGAGCAGGCACAGGGCCCCCCTTTTCCTCTGGCCCCCCAAAAGCTGAAGGGCACTTATTGGGTTTGCCACCAATAGGGACAACACTGGTGTCCCACAAGGGCTAAGTGACCAGATAAGCCTCAACTTCCCACCCTGGGGACCCAGTATGTCCCTACTGTCCCCAGACAGGGGTACAACAATGGGGGGGTCCCCCCGAACCTAAAGTGGGGGTGCACATGTACAGGTGTGCGAGATAGAGAGACAAACCATGTTGGAAGTGGGGGGACAGGGAGAGGAGCCCCCAGTGGGGGTCATGTCAGGCTGTCCTAGCCTGGGGAACAAGGAGAGGAGTTCCTAGGGGAATCAGGTCAGGCTGTCCTCGTCACTGCCCTCGCCACGGTCCTCCTTGCTCTCAGCCAGGGAGCTCTCATCAATGTTTTCCAGGGAATCCGCATGCTGGAGGGAGAGCTCAGAGAGTGCCAGGGCTGGGAGTCGGCTCTGCTCCGGGAACAGCCAGGGCTTGAAGTGAGGATCATGCTTCTGCTTCCACTCAGGATACTTGAGGCATGCCTTGTACATCTTCTTCATTGCCTGGGAGGAGGAGCGCGATGGGCACAGGGACCCCTCACCCCCACACCAGAACCCCCCCCCCAGGGCCACAAACTCACCTTGGGGGCCAGGAACTGGGAGGATTTGTTCACCACCCACTTTGGTAAAGAACCTGGAGAGAAGGAAGGGGTAGCTGGGAGTGGGACCCCCAGCATCCCCCAGGTGCCCAAAAACCAGGACCCCCACACATGGGACCCCCACGGCACTCTCACCAAGGACATGCGGCTGGAGAGAGGGAACAGGGTTCAATCCACACTGCTCTCTGCTCTTGCAGAGGTCAAAACCAGTGATTTCAGCATTTTGGGTCCCTCTTTGACCCCCAAAATAAAAGATTTCAAGAGAACAGGCCCAAGATGTTTCCTCCTGACGTTGCTCCATGGTCTGTCTGGCTCTGACTGCGTCCTGAGATGCTCCTGCTGATGAGCCCTTCCAAGTCCACCTTGAGCATATCCAGAGGCCCTACTGAACCCACCCTGAGTCCCTCTGAGCTCAGCCCGAGATTTCTTGAAGCCCTACTGACCATGCCCTGAAGTCCCAGAGCCCCAACTGAATCCCCACGGAGCACCCATTAAGTCCAAGTGAGTGCCCATTCAGCCCACCCAGCCCACCCTGAGCCCCCACTGAGCCCAAAGCCCCCATTAAGCCCCAACCGAGACCACCCTCAGCTCCCAATGAGCCTACACTGAGAACCCATGAGACCCCCGGTCCAAGCCCACCCTGAGCCCCCAGTAAGCCCCCCCTGAGTTCCCCCAAGACCCCACTGAGTCTCCCCAAGCACACACTGACATTAGGGAAGGACTTGGGGGTGCCAAGCTCCAGGGCACAGAGCCACAGGTCCCTCTCTTACCTTTGGGGTCCACCTGCGCCAGGTAGGTGATGGTGCAGCTCTTGGCACCCGTCCCCTCGATCAGGTAGCCTGTCTGGATGGAGACTGCCCGCACCATGTCCTTGCGGGGGGGGTACTTCTGTGGTGAGGAACAAGGTGGGAACATGAGTCAGAGGCAGGGCAGGTGGGGTACAGCAGGCACCAGCCACAAGCAGGGCTGTCACAACCCCCCAGAGCAGCCTCTCAACTCTCCAACCCATCCCCCCAAGCTCTGAGTGAGCCCCAGCCCAGCACCACAGGACCCCTGGTGCCCTGCTAAACTCACAGGATGCTTGACAGAGTAGTTCATGATGATGTAGTCAGAGCCCATGGGCAGCCAGGAGCGGAGTGTGACCACGTCCCGGTTCTTCAGGGGCTTGGGACACCTCCCTAAGGGACAGCACCAGGTGGGATGTTCTGGAGTGAGACACCCACCTCCAAGCATGGACTCCCCTCCTGCCCTCCAAATTCCCCCAAGCCGGTGTCCAGGCCCTCCGTTCAATGCCAGACACCATGGATCCCCTAGATGCCAAACCCAGGGGTGAAGTGGTAGCAGCCCTGGGGTTCAGCCCTCCCCCAGGATCCCCCAGATCCCCCGGCCCCCTCCTCACATGCGTAGTAGCCCACATCAGAGTTGGCCGTCAGCCTCCCGATGTCAAAGGTCTCGATGACATTGGTGTCCCACTTCTTGCGGTACTCGATGTCATGGAGCACGTCGTACAGCGTCTCCGCCGGCACGTCCCTGCACTCCATCCTGCACTGCAAGGTAGGGGGCATGAGAGAACAACCTGGGGCCTCCAGGGTGGGAGAGTGGCCATGGGGACCCCTGGGCAGGAGGTCAGCTGTGGGAACCCCCAACAGGATGGCAGAAAGGACATCGTGGTAGAAGGGTAGCCATTGGGACACCCAGGTGGGAAAGTGGCTGTGGGGAACTCGTAAGAGGATGGCAGTGGGGACCCTCAGGCAGAAGGGAGGCAGTGGGGACCCCAACCAGCAACTCAGTTTGCCACCCAGAGCCACCCCGAGCCACCCCATAGCACTGGCATGCAGGGCTTTAAAGCAGTGTGTAGCTGAGTCCCGGGTACTAGGGGACCCTTCTTCCCACCTGCCCCCCCATCATTGTGCTCCCCTCAAAGTGGCATCCCTGCACAGGGGAGCCAGTACGTGGGGCTCTGCCTGATGCCTTGGAGCAGCATGGATCACACGGAAGGGGTTGGGGGGGTGCAGAGTGGGGAGCTGCTCTGTAATCATGGCAGCCAGATCCAGGGAAGGCAAGGAGACAAGGAGAAGGGAGAAGGTGAGGGGGGCTACCCCAATAGCAGGGATGCCATCTGCCGAGGTCAAGGGTGCTGGAGCCAAGCATGGGGCAAGGAGAGTAGCCAGCACGTGTCCCTGGGAATGCCACCAGCTCCTGTTTATCCCCAGGGATGGCACCAGCCCCTTCTGTCCCCCAGACCCTGGGGTTCAGGATTTAGGGGTGGCCCTGTCACCCCAGCACATGGTACTGGAGACCCCCCCAGCCCTGGGAAGGGGCACAGAAGCACCCAGCAATGGGGCACGGCCATGGCCCCACATGGCCCCTTGGTGGGACACAGCCACGGAGCCTGTTCCCCCACAGTACTCATCCTCAAACCCATCCTTGCCCCAGAGAGCCCAGCCCCACCCCCACAGTCCTCATCCTCAACCCCACAGATCCATCCCTGGCCCATGGAGTCTGCCCCCAACCCCACAGTGCTTATCCTCAATCTCAGAGAACCATCCCTGCTCCACAGAGCCCATCTCCAGCTCCTCCATTCACCCAAAAACTGGTCTGGGAACACCCAGCCCTGCAGGGCAGTTTTGGGGACAGCCTGCCTGGATGACTTGCTTGGAGAACCCCTGCTCCCACCTGCAGCCAGGCCAGCCCAGCACCATGCTCAGATTATTCCCAGAGCAGCAAGGCTAGTCAAGCCAGTAGTGCAGGACCTATCCTGCAGGTGACTCACATCCCAGGGGGTGCCAGGGGGGTCGCAGCAGGAGAGGGGATGGTGCCACCTGGGAAGCGCCCGGAGCTGCACGCCCCAGCCCTGAGTCAATATTGACTGATGGGGCGAGAAGGAGGAGAAGGAAGAGGAGGTGGAGGAGGAAGAGATGAAGTCCCCAGGGCTGGGGTTATGCTGGGCCCGAGGGAACATAGAATGGGTGCCAGACTGGGACAGGAGCAGATCCAAAGGGGAGACTCCCCCACCCCTGCCTGGGGGGAGTGGTCAGGGCTGCCGCCACCAAGGGGGTCCCCAAGCTCAGCCACACTGGCGGCTTCACCAACACCCCAGATCATTCCACTGCAACCCACAGGATGGCTCCTGGCCATCCTTCGGGAGCAGCCCATTTAGAGGCGAAACCATCTTCCCTGGGACACCTCAGATTCCCAGGCACCAACTCACTGCCCCACCGGTTAGGATGGGGTGTCCTGGCTGGGGTGCCCCAACCCGTAGCCAGTCCCAAGGCCACCAAATATCCCACTGAGGAATCAGCCATGGCACCAACTTGTTCCCAGCCTTCAGAAAACAGGTTAGACGAGAGCTGCATCCTTAATGGAGGGGGGCGGGGAGGAGGGGGCGGCAGCCTCAAAGCAGGGCGAGACTTTCAGGTTCCACTTAATTAAGCAAAGAATCCAGGATGAATTCAGGGGGAAACCAGCTCCTGGGAAAGAACAGCTCCTGCAGAGAACCCCCAGCACCCACACAGAGACCCCCAGCGTGAGGGGCAAACCCCTGGGCTGCACCTTGCCCTGCCACATCAGCAATGCCACGTGTGTCCAGCCCTTTGAAATCCAGCAGGAGCATCTTATCCTGGGTGGGATAGTGGGCCTGGGTACTGCTGGGGGCCACAGGGTGGGGACAAGAACTGTTACCCCACAGGGTCTCCAATAGCCAGTGGAATCAACACATGAACACCCAGCAGGATCTTTCCAAGCAGGATCTGTCCAGGAGGGCGTGGAAAGGGGCAGGACCTGGCTCAGGGACCCCCGCAGGCAAGAGACAGCTCCAGGTGCCGTGGCAGGAGCAGCCGTGCCAGGACATCCTGGAGTGGGCTGGGTCCCTGCCATGCCAACGTGGCACACTGGGATTGTGGGACAGGCAGGGGACGCACCCAAGCGTAACCTCAATCCAGGGGATGTTTTGGGATGCAACCCCCAAGAGCAAGCAGCAGGGCTGGGGGACACGAGGAACTTGGGGGGAGAGAGGAGGGGGGCCGGGGGGGCCAGGATGCACCGTCCCACAGAACCATGCCCATGCCACCATGCCCAGACACCACAGTGATGGATGGTTCACATCCCACCCACCACGGGTCCCCACCACTGTGGGGACAGGGTAGGGTGCAAATGGCACTAGAGAGTCCCTACACCCCAGAGACCACCATCCTCCCCTCCCAGGGTTCACTGCTGCCACAAGGGCATGACAGAGACCTGTTCCTTGGTCACAGCAGTCCAAACCCTCCAACGTGCTACGGTGGAAGCAACCCAGTGGTTCCATGGCAGGAGCCGGGCACAGGCAGTGCCAGTGCCCTAGGGACAGGTTTCTCCAGCAGTGCCAACTGCTCGCACAGCTGCTGCAGAGCAGTGTGTGAGCAGGCCGCATCGTCACTGCTGCCACCGTCACCACCACTGCCACCACCCGGGCTTGGCACCGTGGCAAGGGCAATGCCACCCACTACAACAGGACAGCTTCATGAAGGTGGCACCAGGAACAGGGACACCAGCCAAGGACTCCAGTGTAACCCCATCTGGACACTGCTCCTGTCTCAAGTTGTCCCTTGCCATTCCGGTGTCCCGCTTTGCAAGAGGGATGAGCCAGGATGAGCGTGCACCTGCCTGTGCCAGCACACTGGCACCGAGGAGGAAGGGACGCACTGGGAAATGCAGTGGGGACATAGGGAGCTCTGGGCAAGGGGAGCAACCCCAGTGACCACAGGCTGGCGGCCACAGGCTCCAAGGAGTCCCCCAGCCTAGCCCTGGTGTGCAGCAAGCATAGGAGGTGGGCTCCCAATGGGTGAAGTGGGGATAGGCAGCACCCAGGACCCATGGCCCTACACACCCTGGGGGCCTGAGTTCCCCGTGCCCCCTGTACAGCCCCTTTGTCCTCAGGGGTGCCTATCTGTCCCTGGCTCGGCCCTGGAGTTGTGTTTGTCCTGGGGTCCCCAATCCCCCAGACTGCCCATTTGTCCTGGTGTGCCAGTTAATCCCTGCTTGCCATCGGGGGCCAGCTCGGCGAAGTCCCCACTCGCCCCAAGGTGCTGCATCACCTGAGGGACCCCACTATTCCCTGGGATCCCCACTCACCCCTGGGTAGTGGTTCACCCCCCGAGTTCCCACTCACTGTGGGGTCCCCGCTCCCCTCCCAAGCCCAAGGTGCAGCATCGCCCCAGGGTCCCTCCTGCCTCCAGGTCCCCCGCGGGGTCCCCGCGCCATCCCCGTGCCGCTGGGTACCCCAGTCCCGAGGGGATTCCGGAGCGGGGGTGGGACCGGGGTGCCCAGGGTGGGTGGGGATGTCTCACCGTGTGCCAGGGTGTGCCGAGCGGGAGCTCTCACCTTGATCTTGTGGAGGGCGCGCTCGGGCTCCAGCAGCTGCACCCAGACCCCCACCCCGCCCTTGCTGTAAGTGAGGCTCCAGCCGCTCTCCGACTCGCACTGCGCCCGGAACGCCCCGAAGTCCCGGTCGTCGGGGATCTGCACGCTGTCGCGACCCGACATGCCGCCGTCGTGACCCGACATGGCCCCGGAACACCCCCACCCCGCCGGTGCCGGTGCCGCGGGAGGCGCCGGCCCCTACGGCGGCATTGCGGGGCGCGGGGCGCGATGGGACCGGGAGAGGCGGGCCGGGGGCGGGACCGGGGCGGGGAGCACCGAGGGGCGGGATCGGGGGGAGACCTGGGGGGAAATGGGGGGGGCCGGGAGCACCAGGAGGGAGTAGTTGGGGGAATTTCGATGGGGGAGGGCACCAGGAGAAACAGCTGAGAGGAGCCGGGGGGAAACCGGGAACGTCGAGGCTGAAACCGGGAGGACCAGGCGGGAACTGGGAGCACTGGGAGGAAGGGCAGCCCATGGCAGAGGGGAGCAGCCCAGGTAGTGGGAGGACCGGGAGCAGCTGGAGGACACAAGTGCAGAGAGTTGTGGCACTCGAAGGGACACCTGCACTGTGCACCAGGGTAGGTTTAGGTTGGATAGTGGGAAAATTTCTTCACAGAAAGGGTTGTCCAGCCCTGGCACTGGTGGAGTCCCCATCTCCGGAGGGGTTTAAAAAACCGTGTAGATGTGGCACTTGGGGACATGGGTTAGTAGTGGCCTTGGCAGTACTGGGGGAGTGGTTGGACTCAATGATCTCAGCGGGCTTTTCCAACCCAAATGATTCCATGATTCCAGTTGGGGTAGGAGGGGACACAAGTGCAGGACAGAGGCCCGCAGCCCTTCTCCAGGCTGCAGGTCACCCTTATGAGACATTGTCACTGTGACCCGATGCCCTGTACCCGTGCAGCACATAAGCATTATCCATCCTTTGTGCCAGTGCTGGGCCTTGCTGTGGCATCCCCACGGTACTGTGGCCAGGAGCAGGTGGGCATGCTGCCACTGGCAGTGCTGACTAGGATGTTATTTTTGGAAGAGCTCAGGCTCTGGCTCCCATTCAGCTCCGAAAATGCTGCCGAATCAGGATTTCTTTCTTTCCAGTTGGGAGCACCTAGGAACCCTCTTCCAGCTCCCATGAATAATTGTGTAAATGATGATGGAGCAGCATGGCATGTACCTAGACTGGCAAAGCAAAGCCTGTCTCGGCAGCGGGAATGTGGTACCGAGCCCCTTATTCAGGATTAGGCTCTTCCAGGGATGCAATAGTCAGAGGGATAGGGGAGCACAGGGATGTCACCATGCTCAGCACCTGTGAGGAGATAGGGACCTGGCATTGCAGGGCTTGCCATGCCACACCACTGCTCCCAGCATCCTCACCTGGGAAAAGGAGCCAAGGGAATCTCTGGCATCCTGTCCCACTGGAAGTGGACATTTGCAGTGGATGGCTGGGGACAGGGTGCTGTGGCTGGGGCTGGGGGACCCTCTCCCCTCGTCCTTCTCTCCCTGCCCTTTCTGGCTGCTCTGCGGTGGAAGCCTGGGATGTTCCCACCCTGTCTCCAGGGAAGTGGAAAGGTGAAAGCCATCACACCACAGCCCTTCCCAGCCCCCTACAGTCCTGGTGCTGGAAGCAGGAGCACCCGCCATCCCAGCTAGCCCAGCCATGTGGCACCACATGCCATTCCCAATTTGGAACACAGACGGGAGTCATGGGGTAGGGAGGACAGGCTGGGGGAATGGGGTATTTGGGCTGGGGAAGCCGATGAGCTGGGCTGGGGAGCTAGAGAAACTGGGCTGTTAGAGCTGGAAGAACTGGACTGAGCAACTGAGCAAGGGGAGTCAGCAGTCAGTCTGGGGGAGCTGGGCTGGGGAACTGGGAGCAGTGGGCTGATTGAACTAGAAGATCTAGGTTGGGGAACTGGGAGCACTGGGCTGATGGAGCTGGGGGAGCTGGGCTGGGGAACTGGAAGCACTGAGCTGATGGAGCTGGGGAAGTAGACTGGGGAACTGGGAGCACTGGGCTGTTTGTAACAACTCCCAGTCCTGCTAGCCCCAGTCTGGGCACAGAAATGCCCATTTCTGACACCCTCTCGCACACTCCTGGGTCTTTCCCAGTCTCCTGGCTCC
The DNA here is from genome assembly GCF_009650955.1 of Corvus moneduloides. Lineage (NCBI taxonomy): Eukaryota > Metazoa > Chordata > Aves > Passeriformes > Corvidae > Corvus > Corvus moneduloides. Next base: position 17,450,911 of record NC_045477.1, read on the forward strand.
CAATCCTTATCCCTGCTCTGCCATCCTGCATGTGCCAGCAGTGTGCAGAGCTAAATCCAGGAATCAATAACTCAGGCAATAAACCCAAGTCTTTTTTAAAAAAAGATTTTTTTAAAAAATCAAATCCCTAAAATGCATCTTCTTAGCAGCTCTGTTTAACCCAGGAGTTTGTGGGACCCTGTGGAAGTGCTGGAATGATGGTGGGATGGCAAACTGGGAAAATGGCTGCTGGGATAATGGGGGGAAATGGGGGAAATTGGGGTGAAACAGGAGGAACTGGCTGGAATGGGAATTGCTGGTGGCAAATCCTGGGGCAGTAAAGGGCTATGGGCAACTTTGGGAGGACAGCATGCACACACACATGTGCACTCACACACACATGCATGCTCGTGCCTGTGCCCACACAGGCGTCCCCCAGAGGCATCTGCTCTCAGCCCGGCCTGCAGCAGATGCCCAGGATTCGTACCACCACAACATGTGCAAGTCCTCCCTGGGGGTACGAGTGCTGCACACGTGTGTGCACGGCTGCACGGGAGTTGTGTACACAGGAGAGCATGCGTATGCACAGGTGTGCACAAGTTCCTGTGTGCACACGTGTGGCATTGCATGTGTGCATGCAGAAACACCCGTGTGTGCGAGTGCACACGTGTGTGTGTGCACCCGTGTGTGCATGTGTGTGAATACACGTGTGTGCATGCGAGTTCATGTGTGTGCCCGCGTGCATCCGTGCATGCGTGAGTGCAGGTGTGTCTGTGTGATGTGTACTTTTGTGATGTGTGTGTGGTGTTTCGTGTGTGTGTGGTGTTCGAAGTGCGTGTGGTGCGTGTGGTTCGATGCGCGTGCCCGTGTGCGTACGGTGCAAACACAGCCCAGAGTGTGCGGGCACGCGCGCCCGTGCTGGCCCGTCCGGGCGCGCCCGCGCGCGCTACCGCTCTGCGCAACGCGGGCGGGTCGCAAAGCGCTCCCCCGCCGCCCCCTGCGCTGCGCCCCCTGCCGGAGCCCGCAGCCACTTCCCTGCATGTCCCGTGTCCGACGCCTTTTTCCCGGCATGCCCCGGGCGGGCCGCGCCGCGGTGCCTCCCGGGGGTTGTAGTCCGCGGCGGTGGACAAGCGCGGCGCAGGGCGTGGTGGGGACTATATCTCCCGGCATGCCTTGGCGCCTCCCGCATCTTGCTCCGCCGGCCGGCAGCCGCCATCTTGGTCCACCGGCCTGAGCGACGGGGGGGGGGTAAGGTGCGAGCGGCGCAGCGCGGGGAGCGAGGGGACTATGCTGGCCTCTCTGGCGTTCCGCCCGCTGCCACAGGGGCTGGCGCGATTCCTCCGAGCGCGGCGATGGTGGTTGCCATCACGTGCGACCTACGGGACTGCGGCGGCGGCTGTGGCTGAGGGGGCCGGGACCGCCGGACCGCGGCTGCTCCCGATATTGGCCGCCAGGGGGCGCCGTGATCTCGCGCCGCCGCCGAGGGCGAGGCTGCCGTGGCGGATCGCGGCCTGCAGGGGGAGACAGAGGGGCCCGGGGGGGAAACCCCCGGTAAGGGGGGCCGTCCCCGGGGGGTCTCCGCCAGCTATTCCGCCAGGCCCCACTTTACCAATAGGGTCAGGCCCAGGGGGCTCTCTCGTAGTTAATGGGCCAGGCCTAAAGGAGACCCCTACAGCAGAGAAGCTAGGGCTGCCTGTTCCAGGTCTGGCCCCACTGCAGACCCCCCGGCCACCTGCCACCGGCCTGGCCAGCACTGGCTGCCTTGTGCCAGGAGCATCGTCCAGCCTCATGGCATCTCTCAGAGAGCCGACGCCATGGCCCTCAGGTGCAGAGAAGCACGGCTGTCATGCGGGAGACCCCGGCAGGCATCAGAGCGGCGCTGGGAGCTGCTCCGCGGGAGCAGGGCTGCCTGCCCTCATCGCTGCGCTGGCTTACTGCTACCTGCGGGACCGCCTGTCCAAGGGTGACTATCGCTGCTGGGGCCGGCCCCGGGGCGGGAGGGGCGGGATGCAGGACAGAGGGTCCTGTGCCCTTTGGGAGGGGATGTGGGGTCCCTCCTCGGGGAATGGAACCTGCCCACTGGCACTGGCCTGGGAAGCTCTCCAGGGAAGGGGTTACCCTTAATGCTTCAGGGGTAAAGGGGCTCCAAGAGAGCTAGCGAGAGACTTTGGACATGGGCCTGAAGAGACAGGATATGGGGGAATGGCTTCCCACTGGCTGGGTTCTTCTAACCCTGAAGCTAGGGTTAGGTGGGGTATTGGGAAGAAATTCTTGCCTCTGAGGGTTGGTGAAGCCCTGGCACAGGTTGCCCAGAGAAGCTGTGGCTGCCCCATCCCTTGGAAGTGTTCATGGACCTGTTGGACAAGGCTTGGAGCAACCTGGTCTAGTAGAAGGAGCCCCTTCTCATGGCAGAGAGGTGGAATGAGATAAGCTTTAAGGTCCCTCCCAACACAAACCATCCCTTATCTCATTTCCCAGAGCTGGGTGCTGCTCTTCCCATCTCTAGCCAGGGGGTGTCATTCTGACTCTGTGGTAGGAACACTGCTGTGGTGTCTGGAAACCTCTGACTGAGGCTGTGACACCCTGGGGTGACAGTGCCCACTGCCCTGGGATTCCTGCTGCATCCCACAGCCCCCTGTTCGCAGAGTGTGTGATGGGGGACAGGGGTCAGTCACCAAGACAGCAAGAAGTTTTTGGGTAACCTGCTCACGGGAATAGCCCCTTGCTCACTGGGCTGGTCAATGAGAGCTCTGAGCAGCAGCAGCCCCTGCACATTCCAGGTTAGGATGTCTGTGTGTGTGCCTCCATACTAACTCCCTCTCCCTTCTTTCTGCGTTTCAGAGGATGCTCTTCTGGAAGCTGCAAGGATTAACAACGTTTCAGAAGTCAAGAGGTGAGCAAGGTTCTGAGATGTGTGAGAGCAGTGTGCCAAGGGCTGGGAAGGCAGGAAAGCCTGTCAGCACTTGGGAAAGGAAGGGGCTGGCTGCTCCCAGCCCCCATGGGGTGCTCACCTCACCATCTCAGATCCAGAGTGGGTGGGGAGAGATGGGGAGCACCATTACTTGTTGAGTAGGAGGTGGATCGCACTTCCTTGTGCTGAGAGAGGGCAGTGTGAGGCTGTGCTGTGCAGATAGAACGTACCCCTGTGAGTGACATCCCACAGAGGCTCATTTGTTGGGGTCTGTCTCTGAACAAACAGCCCTTGTGGGCTCCTCAGCCTGAGCCAGGATTTCTCCAAGAGCCTTTTGTCCCACAAGGAGCAGAGGAGAGAGATCCACCTGCCCAAGGAAATCATGGAAGTGAGTGGTTGGGTGACCAAAGATATAGCTGTTAGGGAGTGGAGCATCTCCAGAGCTCCTCTCCCATGGCAGCAGGCTTTTTGTCACAGTTGGCTGTGCCTGTCCCATTGGGGTGGTGCCATGGCACCTTTCAGGAGCATCTAGCAGCATTACATTCCCTGAGGTGGTAACAAAAAGCCAGTTTCTCAGGCTCAGCATGTGACTGGTCCCCAGGAGGCATGTTCTTCCTGTGGCCAAACCTGCCAGGAGAGACTCAAAGGTTCCCAGGATGGTTTGTGAGCAGCACTGCTGTGTCACTGACCAGTTGCTGCACCCAGTGCCAGAGGACAAGGTCTGGGACTGTGGGAGGAAAGCAAGTCTCCCATAAAGTGAGACACGTGAGAACCTTGGAGTTGCTTCTTGAACAGAGCCTGGCACTCCTACCTCGTATCTCTCAGAATCCGAAAGGTCTCCCAGGTCCTGAGTGCTGCCCTCATCCAGTATGGAATTCAGATTTTTTTGACAGCCTGACAGCTCGTGTAAGATGGGAAGAGACATTGCTGCTCTCCTATGTACACCACACATGTGTTTCTGTCTCTGGCTGAGATCTCCCACCCAGCACAGGCACCTGGGGAGGTGGGAGCTGCTGTCTCTGTGTAGAAGGAAAGAGAAGAGAAGGATAGCCGAGGACAAGGAGAAGGAGAGGAGAGCCCTCTTGGCTTGCAGCCAGGGGATGTTCCATCCAGTCTCCAGGATCTTGGATGAAGCAGCCTGGGTCTGCTGCACCCTAGGGCTGAGATCTGGCCTGGATCAAGGGCCAAAGAGGATATTGGTGTGCAGCTAATTGGCACATGTGTTCTGCTGCTTGTAATTGCAGGAAGCTGCTGTTTAGGGATGTCTGGGTGATTTGTGAGCCTGGCCAGGCAGAACAGCAAGAGGGATGCTTTGTGCTCCAGCTGGTCAGGGCAGGGCTGGCGGCTGTATGCCATCCTGCTGGGCTGCACATCTACAGCTTCTCCCTTTGTTTCTGTGCTCTGTCACAGAATTACAGAATCATTTGGGTTGGAAAAGCCTTCTGAGATCATTGAGTCCAACCAATCCCCCAGCACTGCCAAGCCCACCACTAAACCATGTCTCCAAGTGCCACATCTACATGTCAGTTAAGTCCCTTCAGGGATGGGGACTCCATCACTGCACCAGGGCTTGACGACCTTTTCCATGAAGAAATTTTTCCAAACATCCAACCTAAACCTCCCATAGCACAACTTGAGGCTGTTTCCTCTCCTGTGAGAAGAGCCTGACCCCCACCTGGCTACACCCTCCTTTCAGAGAGTTGTACAGAGTGAGAAGGTCCCCCCTGAGCCTCCTTTTCTCCAGGTTGAGTCCCCCCAGCTCCCTCAGCCACTCCTCATCAGCCCCTTTGCTCCAGACCCTTCAGCAGCTCCACTGCCCTTCTCTGGATGCCCTTCTCCAGCATCTCAAAGTCTTTCTGGTCATGAGGAGCCTAGAACCGCACACAGGATTTGAGGTACCTAGTCAGTGCCTAGTACAAGCAAACAGTCATTGCGTCGGGCTTGCTGGCCACACTGTAGCTGATACAAGTCAGGGTGCCATTTGCCTTCTTGCCCACCTGGGCACACCTGACTTACGTTCAGCCGCTGCCAGCCAGCACCCCCAGAGCCTTTCCTGCTGTGCACTTTTCAGCCACTGTGCTCCCAGCCTGTAGCTCTGCACAGGGTTGTGGTGATCTAAGTGCAGGACCCAGCACTTGACCTTATTGAACCTCATACAGTGGCCTCAACCCATCGAGCTAGCCTGTCCAGATCCCTCTGCAAAGGCTCTCCAGAGCCTTCCTTCCCATCCTGTTCCCTGTGGGTCTGGCAGCCTTCCCACTGTTTGAAGCTTTTTGCCTAACTCTGCTTGGCACATGCCTTTGCTTGTGCAAAAAGCATGAATGGTGAAAACTACTGACTCGCCCTGCTGCAGGCAGTTTCAGCCTCAAACATGATGAGGGGGCTGGAGCATCCCTCTTACAAGGAAAGGCTGAGGGAGCTGGGGCTGTTCAGCCTCAAGAAGAGATGACTTGAGAGGGGAGCTCATCCTTTTCTGTCAGTGTTTGCAGGGAGGTTGTCAGAGGATCGACCAGGTTCTGCTCGATCGTGCCCAGCAGCAGGACAAGGGGCATCAGGAGAAACTGGTGCACAGGAAGTTCCATCTCAATATGAGAAAGAACCTTGTACTATGAATGTGACAGAGCACTGGAACAGCTTGCCCAGAGAGTCTGTGGAGTCTTCTTCCTTGGGGATATTCAAACCCCACTTGGACACAAGCCTGTGCAGCCTGTTGTGGGTGAACCTCCTTAAGGAGAAGGTTGGACAAGGTGATCTCCAGAAGTCACTTCCCACCCCAACCACTCTCTGATTCCATGCATCTCTTGACAACAAGCTTCCAGAGCCCAGGATTGCCAGAGCTACTGCAGAGCTGACAGAGGAGACAGAGTCTTGCCTTCAGTGCTCTCTCCACCTGCAAGGGGCAAAGTTCAAATTGAGCCTTGACAGGGCAGGAGTGTGACAATCCAGCTGGGCAGCACCATACATGGAACATGACCTGTCCTCCCTTCACACTACTGTCCCCTGGGGAGTCAGGAGAGGGGAGGCTGAGAGAGTGGTATTTCTAATACAGCTTCAGGCTTGTTTGAAGTGGGGTGCTGACCTTTTCCAAGTGCCTTCTTCAGCTGACAGCTGGTCATGGCCCTTTGCACATGAAAACATGAGAATATAGTGACTAGGAAATGCAATCTTTTAGGTCTAAAGTGTAGAAAATGGCCATGTGAGAGAGGGTGGGAGGTACCAAGAAGATCATGAGACCCCACCTGAAGTACTGATTCTAGCTCTGGGGCCCTCATCATAAGAAGGATGTGGCGCTGCTGGAGTGAGCCCAGAGGAGGCCATGAAGATGCTCCAAGGGCTGCTGGAGCCCCTCTGCTCTGGAGACAGGCTGGGAGAGCTGGGGGTGTTCAGCCTGGAGAAGAGAAGGCTTCAGGAAGACCTTAGAGCCCCTCCCGGGGCCTAAAGGAGCTGCAAGAGAGCTGGAGAGGGACTCCAAGGGCCTGGAGTGACAGGACAAGGGGGCATGGCTTCAGACTGACAGAGGGCAGAGTTAGATGAGATATTGGGAAGAAATTCTTCCCTGTGAGGGTAGTGAGTCCCTGACACCGGCTGGCCAGAGCAGCTATGACTGCCCCATCCCTGGAAGTGTTCAAGGGCAGGTTGGCCAGGTCTTGGAGCAATCAGGTCTAGTGGAAGGTGTCCCTGCCTGTGGCAGAGGGGGTTAGAACTAGCTGAACTTTAAGGTTTCTCCCAACCCAAACCATTCCATGATTCTGTAATTGTTCCAAGCAGTGATTTTTAACTCTGTTGAGAATGAACAGGCCTTTCAGGCATACCAGACGGACCTCACTGGAACACACATGTTTGTATTGCTGAGGGAAGAATGCAAATCCACAGGCTGGATCCAGCCCCTCTGCTGTAGGATTGCCTCTCCCTGAGCTCCTCTGAGCTCCCAGACAAGTTTTCTCATCTTTAACCACTTGTTCAATGCAGGGAACCAGGCTGAATTTTTCATTGAGGTGAAAGAACGTGTTAACTTCTGAGAGCATCCCCTTTGGAGCATGTGGCAAACCAGCTCTTCCCTCCAAGCCCTTCATGCTGTTAGCCAGCACAGAAGATAACACCTAATTAATGTAGATAATTTCCCTCAGCCTCAGTTGTTCTGTGCATTTGGAGAGAAAGCGAGAAACAAAGGCATAAAAAATGCCCACCTCAATCCCACTTGTGTTGATATTCAGAAATAATATTGATTCTTTGTGTTCCAGCTTTGTCTCCTAATAAGCCACCCCAAAAGCACAGGCTTTTAGCAGTTTTCTCACCAGATAACCATGATGGAGCAGTGTTTTCCTCAGCACTGTGCAACTGTGACTCATGGAGTCACAGAGTATGTGTCAGATGCCTGTTATCAGCCTCATTCCTAACAGCAGGCAGCCACCCAAATCTGTGTGGTAATGAGATCTGGAGCTGACCAGGTGCTCTCCTGCTCTCACAGGGGTCCAGAGGGACATGGCAGTGGGGCAGGAAACTCTGTGTCAGTTGCTGCAGCTGAGTCTGCTCTCCTCAAGCTGATTCTTTAGGTGGAGGAGATGCAGAAACAACTAAGTCAGGCTTGATTGCCCCAAACAGTGATCTCTCTGTTTTCAAGCAGCACCACTCATCTTGGCTCTGACTCATCGCAGTGCTGCTTCCTCCAGACTGTGCTTGTCTCTTCTCCCCTGTTTGTAAGCAGCAGAGCTCATTGAGCAAGATTTCCCCCATCCCTGTCTCTGGAAGTGTTCAAGGCCAGGTTTGACGGGGGTTAGAGCAACTGGTCTAGTGGAAGGTGTTCCTGCCCATGGGAGGGAGTAGGAACAAGATGAGCTTTAAGGTCTCTCCCAACTGTAACCTTGTCAATTCTCTCCAGTTTGGGCAGTGGACTGGGGGTACAGCAGCACCTTCTGTTTGCTTCCTGGCTCAAGGATTCGTTAAAGAATTCAAAGACTGCATTTGAATTCAGAGACTGGGTAAAAAATCCCTCTGTAGTGAGTCAGGCTTTGCTTACATGGAACATCAGATCATTGGAAGACACTGTGTGGAGGAGGTGGGCCTTTATGGGAGCAGGTATCCCATGTTGTACCTGTTGAAGCATTTTCTCTCACAGAATAACTGTGAGTGTCGTGACTGAGGCTCGAGGGATGCCTGAATGCTTTGTAGGGTGAACAGAAGAGTCGTGTCATTGGCTCCTGGAGCATGATGGCCTCTGGCCACTAGCCATCATGTACTTTATCTCGGTCCTGAACAGCTGTGACACATCTTCAGCAGGGAGATGATTTATAATTACATGTATTTCCATTGCTCCATGTTTATATGATGTTGAGCCTGCATTTGTCTGTGTGTATCTGAGTTACAGACATCTGGGGTTTTTAGAATGAAAAGATGTTTATCATGTAAATGTCCCCTTTAATCTTTTCTCCTAAATGGCCAAATTATCCAGGACTGGGTTTCAGTGGAAGTTTTGTTACTGGTTATTGAGTTTGATTTGGCCTGCGGCTCTGGGAATTCAGAGCAGATACAACAGCCCAGATTTCTTCACGTTGGCAATGAAGTATTGGGGAGACCTGTGTGTGCTGTGCTTTCCTGTACTACATAGCTGGAAAACTGCCCTTTTTAATCTGTTTCTTGGTGTATTTTGGCCTCACAGGATTGTTTGAGTTTGCACACTGAGTCACAGAGCAGTGTCACTGCTGTCAGCACCAAGCCAACCATGGGAGACAGGAGATCTCATGGTTCTTTCCCAAACAGCTTTAAAGCCCTTAAATCCCAGATCCCTCTCTCTGGAAGTAGACACCAACACACCTGGATGTGTGGGAGTTTCTGGATGTGTGGAATGTATCTGGGAACCATCATAGGGTTAATTCGAGTTAGTGGAGGTGTTTATCAGCAGGGCTGAGTGCAGGATAGCCTCTCTGTGCCGCTCTGGATTTGGAGGAGAAGCAGTCCACCAGCATGGATGTGGCCTGTACAACCAGGGGAGCAATTATTCCACTTTCCTCACAGCTCAGGAGCTGAGGGGCGCCTTGGAAGATGTCAGGCAGCAGGTTAAAAACATGCCGAGTGCTTGCTTACACAGCACATAAACTATGAATGTTGGTGGATGTGAGGGAGTCATGACACTTGAGTTTGGACCTGCGCAGAGTAAGTTGAGCAGGTAACACAAGCCACCTCCAGTGGAAGTGGATTGCCAGAAGTTAGTGTATTATGCTCAAATCCCTCTGCAAACAGTGATGACTCAGGGTCTTTTCCCACTTCTGCTGCTGGCCTCTGCCAGAGCAGGCTGGCAGGCTGGTGGGGTATTTTTCTGGCACACAGCTCAGCTGTTGCATTAGGGTGCCTGAACTGGGGCTACTCCATGTAAGGTTTCACATTCTCTTCCAAACCTGGTGATGCCAACTGTAGAATCACAGAAGGGTTTGGGTTGGAGGGCACCTTGAAGCTTATCCAGTTCCAGACCTCTGCCATGGACAGGGACATCTTCCACTAATCCAGGTTGCTCCAAGCCCCAACCAACCTGGTTTTGAACATTTACAGGCATGGGACAGCCACAGCTACTTGCATGTCTGTATTAGTCTTTTCAAGCTTGGGTTGTACCTCTGACTTTCCCCACTTTGTGTGCTCTCACCTATGGTGGTTTTGCCCATCCACTGTGCCTTCAGACCTGCTCTCCTTTCAGAGTTTGCTTTACGTCCTGAAATTTGGCCTTATAAGAGCTTCCCTTTGATTTTGAAAACTTATTTCCAGGAGTTTCTCCTTGGCCACTGGTCTCTCCACATGGCCTGTTTGGCTGTCAGTGTTAGGGTTACCAGGATTCCTCCAGGATCCCCCCATGTCCTGGGAGCAGCCTTCCTGCCTTGAGAGCTGCAGAGAAATGCTATTCCTCTCTGCCTTGCCTTGCCTTGCCTTGTCCTGTCTTCCCATCTCATCTGCATCTACCCTGCCCCCCAGTGTGCCAGTCCATATGTTTTCACGGAGCACCATGGTGTGTTACTGGCCCTGGAATGATGGTGAGGGGTGAGAAACAGCCGTGAGCTCTATGCAAGAAGACAGCAGCTGCATCAAAGGGGTTTTAGCAGCTTGCTGTGTCCTCCTGTCCAGGCAGATCCTTTCCCTGGCCTCTAGCAGGGATTGTGCTTTCGTGTTCCGAGATATTGTTCAGTTGGGATGTTTTTCTTCCCCCCTTCTTCTGCAAAGCAGAGGGCAATTCCCAAGAGGGTGAGCACATCTGAGAGTGTCCCCCACTCTGCAGTTAAAGAGTGACATATTGGGACAGGGCTGAGAGAAACAGAAGCTATTGTTGTTGCAAAAGTTCAAGTTTCCAGCTTCCTCTTCCTCCACCTGTCAGGAGGGAGTGCTGGGCATGCTCCCGGCACTGAGCACAAACTCAAACATGCCCTCTGGGCTCAGCAGTGTCACTGAGTCAGTCACCCAGAACCCCAGTGGCGGGGTGAATAGAAGGCACATCTGTCCGGGGGCAGTGGGGGGAGAAGGCTCATCGCTGCCGACGTGGGCTCTTTATCTCTTCTGCGGGGATCAAAGTGCTGAAGCTTTGGGAGCTGCTGTCTCGAGGTAAAATAGAGCATATGCACAAAGCAGTGGGTGCTGCTCTGCCCAGATTCCTCCAGCAAATTCCAGAGCAGACAGTGAGTTCATAGAATCAGGGAATCACAGAGTGGTTTGGGTTGGAAAGGGCCTTAAAGCTCACCCCCAGTTCCAACCCTCTGCAATGGACAGCGACACCTTCCACTAGACCAGGTGGCTTCAAACCCCATCCAGCCTGGCCTTGAACACTTCCAGGGATGAGGCAGACTCTGGGCAGCCTGTGCCAGGGCCTCACCACCCCTGCAGGGCAAAAATTCTCCCTAATAGTCAATCTAACCCTGCCTTCTGTCAGCTTTCTGCCCTGAAACCATTAAAAAAAAAAAAAGTTTAACTGGAATCCCTTAATTATGAGTACTTCCCCCGTCGGAAACAGCACCATCTCTGACTTGGGGTTCTTCTCCTGACTGGGTCTTGAGTCACAGAATCCCAGAAGAATTAGGGTTGGAAGAGACCTTTAAAGGTCATCTAGTCCAACCCCTGCCATGGGCAGGGACATCTTGGTGGCACTGCCACAGTCAAGGAACAGTTTGTCATTTGAGAACACTGGAAATGGCGCTAATAGAGCTGTATCCATGTGAGAAACTCCTTAGGAGGTGAGTGTCCTGGCTCTTACTTGGTTAAAATGTGGATAAACATCCTAAACATTGATCAGAGGATTTTATTTAATTAAAATAAAATACTCCTTCTGGTAAATACATTTGGCTGTCTGGGATCGGAGCAGTGGTCGTGGCTTTATTGATTGTCATATCATTAAATCAGGCAGAGAAAAAGTAAGTGATGGGCCTGAAGACCCTGAACATAAAGTTCAGTTGTCTGAAAATCTGTTAAGTTGCTGAGCATCCTGCAATGATTTAACAAAAAAAAAAAAAGGAATCCAGCTCCTAAATGAAATGTCAATGCATATTATGGTAGATGATGTGATACGAGTAATTCTCTCACTGGGCTCAGTGATGTGGCATTCCAGATGCTTATGGTGATCTAGATTCCTGAATGGAAAACTACTTGACTGATCCTAGTACCTTTGCTCCAAGCTGTAACCTAATCCCACAGGAGAGGCTCCAACATCCTTCCTGTTGGATGCACAATGGTTAAACAGGTTTGACTGCCAGACTAGGATTTTTTTTTTTTAAAGGAATGGAGATAATTCATTATTCAGTATGTCCTTCCACTGTGTCTGTAGAGAAAAAAGCCTTTCAGTGAGTTTACAGGTATTTTTCAGTGACTCCAAAGAGCCTTGAGAATTCTAAAATCACAGGATAACAGAATGGCTTTGGTTGGAAGGGACCTTAAAGATCATCTAGTCCCAACCATTCTGCCATGGACAAGGACACCTCCAACTAGACCAGGTTGATCCAAGTCCTTTCTAAGCTGACCTTGGACACTTGCAAGGATGGGGCAGCCGCAGCTGCTCTGGGCAGCCTGTGCCAGGGCCTCACAGGGAATGTGAATCCCAATACCTAATGTAAATCTCTCATATTTTAGTTTAAAATGTCATATTTTTATTTTAAATAAAGGCTGATGTCCTGTCCTTTGTCTCACAGGGAGATGCTGAAGAGTTTCACTGCAGGTCCCATTTATGAGAAAACAAATGTAACAGGAGAAGGGGGACTTCACACTGACACAATGTGGGGTTAGATTGTATATTGGGAAGAAATATCCATCCCTGTGGCTGCCCTATCCCTGGAAGTGTTCAAGGACAGGTTGGATGGGGCTTGGAGCAACCTGGTCTAGTGGAAGGTGTCCCTGGCTGTGGCAACGGGGTTGGAACTGGATGATCTTCAAGGTCACTTCCAGTCCAAACCCTCCCATGAAATGTTAAATCTCATGACAGATGAAATTAAGACTGACCCTTTGCAGCAGAGCAACCCAGTGGCTGGCAGAAGGTGACCAGGATGGTCTCTCTGCCCCTTTAATGTAAAATCATATAAATACCATGGCCAAGTGCAAATAGGGCTGATACTTCGCAAAATTACATTAATTAAACTCTACTGAGGATGTTAATCAGTGATTGGTGTTGGGCTTTAAGGCTTTTATTGCCAGGCAAAAGTTCCCAGCCTGTAGGGGTTTGTGTGCCTCCATCCTGCAGAGTTTTGGTGTTGGGGTTGCCTTGCCCCTTCTGGGTTCCTCTTTCAGGCTCCCTCTCCCTTGTCATCAAGCTGCCTTTATTTCCTGGCTTTTCTGTGGCTATAGGCTGTCACACTGACATGCTGTAGGAAGGGAGTGATGTGAATGTTACTGCTTTCAAATGGACAAGTAAATACAATGAAATTCAGAAATAGCTTGAACATGTTGGTCCACACCACTCTGAGAGACAAGTGGAAGGGGACTAGGCATCACAATGTCTGGGAAAGGATTTTTGGAAGCAGCTGGGGTGAATCAGGGGGAGACAGTAAGATGTCTGCCGTTGCAGCATCCTGACAGCTCTGGTGCTGGTGGGAATGGCTCCTCAGGGTCTGCGGGAGCTGGAATTGGTTCCTGTAGTGGCAGTGAGCGTGCAGCTTTCCAGCTGGGGGAGCAACTCCCTGTGCCTTCACAGAGGACACGGCACAGATGGAGCTGTGGTATGGATTTCTCCCGCAGGCAGTGTCCTTCCAGCTGGAGCAGGTGATGGTGTGACCAGCAGTGGCCGTGGGTCTGAGTCAGGCTGTCTTATCTCTGTTGTGAGTGCAAACACCTCTGTAAGCGGAGCTGCAACGGGAGCTGATCTCTGCAGATAGCAATCTGCTATCCCTTGTGTGTCTGGGCACATCCAGCCTCACCAGGATGGAAAGCTTTGGGGCTGCACAGGAATATTTCTCCTTTCAGCAGACTGTTGTCTGAGAGGGCTCTTCAGACAGCAGAACTGGCAACATGCTCTTAGTGTTCACTTGCAGGGATGTGGTGCTGGCAAAGGAGAAAGCATAAGGATATTTTCACAAATTCTTCATGGAGAGGGTTGTCCAGCCCTGGCACAGGCTGCCTGGGGCAGTGGTGGAATCCCCATCCCTGGAGGGATTTAATAGATGTGTGGATGTAGCACTTGGGGACGTGGGTTAGTGGTGAGCTTGGCAGTGTTGGGGGAATGGTTGGGCTTAATGGTCTCAGAGGGGCTTTTCCAACCCAAATGATTCCATCATTCTATGCCATACCTTGTGGGGGACCAAGGCTGGTCTTGTGCAACTCCCCAGATGAGTTTACTGGACCATTGTATAATGCAGGAGCTGCAGCCTGACCTGTGTTAGTCATGTGCAGGGCAAGTAGATCCAAACCCCCATAAGACTGTAGGTGAATCATCCCTGCTCTCCATCACAGTGCTGAGTGGGTCTTCAGATATTAAACTGCATAGAAAAAAGAAATAAAAATTGGATCTGATATGGATTCTATGTGAAAATTTGTTCTCAAGTATCAAACTTCTTTGGACCAAGGTCCTGTTGTTGACCTGCCAGATAGTTCATTACCATTAAACTTCAGCTTGTAACCCCGGTAAAGAGAGCATAAACCTTCTGTCAATGCTGTGATCATTTACAGTGGTCACAGCCTCCTGAATCACAGTTGGGAGCTGCAAATGAAGGCTGCCAGTTACGATTCTATTCTTTCAGCTATTAGGTCTCTGTCCAAGTGCCTGATGAACAGTTCAGAGCATCCAGAACCAGGACACCAGTGCTGGCCATGCCTTCTGTCAAAAAAAGGGTGGACAATTAACTGTATGTCATACCACCACTTGAGTCAGAAGAGTTCACCAACACGCTTCTGTGTAGAGCTTGGCTGAAGCCATCTGCCTGTTGTCTCTCATGCCCCAGTCTCAGTCAAATAAGGCAAGTAGTCCAACTGGAGAGGAATACAGGCTTTTTATTCAGATGATGTTTATCTGGGTAGTTTCTCCAGTCAGTGGGGTGAACTGTGTTCAGCTGTGTTCAAGATATGAGCCAAAGTTTAGGCAGTGGTATTGCTGGTTGGACATAACTTTAGGATTATCATACCATATATCATAGCATCGAAGGGTTTGGTTGGGAGGGAGCTTCCAGATCATCTAGTTCCAACCCTTCTGCTATGGGCAGAGACACCTTCCGCTAGGCCAGGGTGCCACAAGCCCTGCCCAACCTGGTATTGGACACTCCCAGGGATAAGACAGCCACAGCTTCTCTGGGCAACCTGTGCCAGGGCCTCACCACCCTCACAGCCAAGAATTTCTTCCCAATATCCAGTCTAACCCTGCCTTCTGTCCATGGGAAGCCATCCTCCCTGTCACTCCATGCCCTTGTCCAAAGTCCCTCTCCAGGTCTTTTGGAACCTCTTTAGGCCCTGGCAGGGGCTCTAAGTTTTCCCTGGAGCCTTCGCTTCTTCAGGCTGAACACCCCAGGTGCCTCAGTATATAAGAGTATATTTCTTCCTTGGGATAAGTTTCTAGTGAAACCGCTGTGAAGGTTTCCAATGAGGTGGAGGAAGGTTGGCAAGACACCGTAGGTATAGCTGTGAGTGTTCCCTGGACCAGCATTCCTGCTTTCCTTTTTTTTTTCCAACTGTAGGAAGAGGAATATGGTTCGTTTACCTCCTTTTCACTCATTCCATACCAGCACTCTTAACCATCTGACAGCATTGCCACCAGAGCAGACCGAGAGCAAGGAGTTTGGAAAGGCTGTCCGAGTTCAGATGTGTACCTCTCCAAGTCCTTAAAGAGGAGATCTGACTTGTTCAGTGCATGCAAGCGGTCACAACTGACCTTGACTTCCTTGCCTGGGATTCTGGGCGGAATTTTGAAACTTCAAGTGTGGTGCTTGCACAGGTGGAACATGGCTGGTGTCTTCACTTGTGGCTCTCCCAGCAGGAAGTTTAATGACAGCTCTTTCCTGTTACACCTGTGTGAAAGATGCACTGTGCAGGGACAGCCTCACCCAGAAAGGAAGATGGAAAAGCCTTAATTTGCAAAAAGGGAGAAGGATAAGCCAAGGGGCAGAGAACTGCTGACGCCTGCATGGTCCACCTTGCTTTCTAAAGCCTGACCCATGGCTGCCCTGCCTTGATACCAGCAGCACCTTGCTCCTGCAGGAAAAATGGGTTTGTAATCATGGATTTGGTTGTGTAGAGGGACCTTTTACACAGGCAGACAGTGGCAGGACAAGGAAAAATGCCTTCAAACTGACAGAAGGGAGATCTAGATTAGATATTGGGAAGAAATTCTTCCCTGTAAGGGTGCTGAGGCCCTGGCACAGGTTGCCCAGAGCAGCTGTGGCAGCCCCATCCCTGGAAGTGTTCAAGGCCAGGTTGGCCAGGGCTTGGAGCAGCCAGGTCTAGTGGAAGGTGTCCATGCCTATGGCAGAGGGGATGGAAGAAGATGGTGTTAAAGGTCCCTTCTAGTCCAAACTCTACTGTGAATCATTCAGTGATTCTATGATTTGAACATGCAGGGTTTAGAGTTTGTCTCATTTAACTTGAGCACTGTAAAATTTGTGTGTCAATTCTGAACTTCCCCCTTTCCTTGTGGTCTGCAGAGAGAACTATCATTTCATTTTATTTGGGTTCAGCACTTGTTTTAGGATGAGCTAAATTATCTGTTGCAAGAACATGTCCCTTGCCATTATCTTGCAAAAGCTGAGAAAATTTTGGAGACACAGCACTGAGGATAGTTTGGTGCCTAGTATTTTTGTGGGTTGTCTTATTTGTTCTTATGCTATATGAGAAAACTGCAAAGTATCTGCAGATGGCATGGGCTTTGGAGGTCCACTGAGCCGCTTCTGAAGCCTAATGAGTGCTTTGCAGCCAAAGGATCCAAATGTCATTGAAATTTGGGTTTATCCATTTTGCTGCTGATTGGTTCTTCAGGAATTAGGCTAAATAGAATAAATAAAGAAAGAAAGAAAAGAAGATGTTGGCATTGCACCCTTTGAAAGGAGTGGGATTGCCATCACCTGGATGTTTAAGTTTGGTCACCTGTGAGAACTGTACTGAATCAACTTCATGTGGGGTCTTCTGGGCTGTGCTGGAGTAGGTGCCTGCACAGTAAAACATTCTGCTTTCCCTCATTAGCTCCAGGATACTTGGGGTGCTCTCTTCATACCTGCTTCCTGACCATATTTCTCCCCTCTCCAGGTTGTTGGAAGAAGGTGCAGATGTGAACACAAGACACAAGCTTGGCTGGACAGCTCTCATGGTGGCAGCCATCAGCAGGAACTCCAGGTATGTGCATCTCACATCCTTCTGACTCACTTCAACCTTTTCCTAAAGCCATACTGAGCTCTGTAGAGAGTTCCCATAAAGTTTGGGATGTGTTGTAGAGCTTAACTCAAGGGAGCTTGTCACTTTCCTTATGGCCAGTATGTGGTGTGACAGATCAGGGCAGGCTGCTCCCGAGTTCTGCAGATGGTACAGCTGAACTGATGGTGCCATTCCGCAGCAGCTCTCAGGTTTTGGCCATGGATGAGCCCATACCTGTAGGATGTTGTTGTGGTGGGTACCCCACCAGCCAAAATCGCTCCTGTAAGAGATGTCCCATCCCTTCTCACTAGTGGGGCTGTGGCTGGGGCTTTCGTTCAAGCCTTTCTGGCGCAAAAAGGCTGAATGCTGTGCCCTTGCTCCACAGTTCCCATGATGATCACTCTGGCTTCTTGTAACCTTTTAAAGACACTCCTAAATATATTCAGTCTACAACTAAATTCAATTAGGGTTTTTTTATTTAAGGAAAAAAAAAGAGAAAAAGAAATCCAATTTTGGAAAATGTGGGACAGACGGGAGAATGAGCTTTGATGTTACAACCTCTTGGGGATGCTTTACTTAGTCACAAGTTCATAAGCAAAAAAGCTTAATTACTTGGGAAAACACAGGATTAAAGCAGTGCACAAAGGCTGAATATCCGCTCTCGGGTGACACTATTCCAATCCATGTGCTGAGTTCGTGTGTGGTGCAAACTTTGATGTGTGCTATGACAAGCTGAAAGTCGTGACCTCCTCAGGGAGCTCCTTAAGACAGGCCCAGAGGTGGGGGCTCGGGACTGTTTGTTTAACTTTGATGTCCGAGCAGCAACGGGCCCTGTTATTTGCCTGTCCACGAAGGGATGGGCTTGGGAGCCTCCCACCTTTCCCAGTGGACAATGGTCAGCAGCAGAGTGTGACGACTGTTGACCATTCCGAGTGACTGGTGAAGCAGAACAGGGCTTCCCGGGTTGCAAAGGCTAAGGGGAGACAGGGAGAAAGGCTGTTCATGGGACAATAATTACCTAAAATCAGGCCTAAAATCAAGTGGAAATGCTAATGAAAACATCTTGACAGTAAAAAATGTGTGGACTCCAGACTGATCCTTGCTGAGAGGGCAGAGCCATCACCGCATCTGTCTTTGTTGTGTACCTGGCCAAAAGAAAAAGGTTTTGGCTGTGTTGGGAAAATTCTGTTTATTTTTCCCACATTTTGGATGAATACTGACTTAAATTGAAAATTAAGAAGACCTTGAATACCTGAAGCTCAGTAGAACTTGTCTCCATATAGCAGAAGAGTAATTAGATACTGTTGGACTTGATGATCTCAAAGGTCTTTTCCCACCTTTGTAATTCTGATTCTGTCCTTTATGGAGGCAAACATAAATGCAACCCAGACTTATTCCGTCTGCACAATGCTCCGGCATTGTGCTAGACAAGGTTTTGACCCACAATCCTGTTTGTAGAATTGTAATGTCCACAATGCAGAGTGGGAAATGCTTGAGCTGGAACATGACCCACAGAGAGTTTGAAATTCCTTACAAATGGTTTGCTAATGGACCTAGTCCACAGGATGAACTGTGTAACTCAGACTAGACATTGTGGCCAGGGTGTACTGGGGAAGGGAGAAGTCACAGGCACAAGGATGCAGGATGGTTTTGTTTTTAGAGTGTGGTCCCTCTGTAAAAGGTTATGCTCTAAATCTGCTTTCTCCAGCCACAGCAACTGATCTCACAATCAGAATCACGGGTTGGAAGGGACCTTGAAGATCATCCACTTCCACCTCCTGCCACAGGCAGGAACACCTTCCACTAGACTTGGCTGCTCCGAGCCCTGGCCAACCTGGCCTTGAACGCTTTCAGGGATGGGGCTGCCGCAGCTTCTCTGGGCAGCCTGTGCCAGGGCCTCACCACCCTCTCAAAGAAGAATTGCTTCCCTATATCTAATCTAACCCTTCCCTCAATCAGTGTGAAGACATCCCCCCTTGTCCAAATTCCTGTGTAATCCACCTGATGTGGTGGATTTGACGGTGTTATGACTTCTGGTCCTTAGCTTCTCAGGCCAACAGCTGCTGGAGAGGTGAGCTGGGCTGTCCCTGGCTCAGAGATGGCTGAGGTGCAGCCAGCTGAGCAGGACCTGCAGGTACTGTTTGCCTGCAACAAGATCAAGGTCATTCCAATGTTTAATTTACTGGCTCTCTCACCACTTCCTCTTTTACTGCTGCTGATACCTGCACAGGTTCCTCAGCATGGTTTTGAAGGGCTGGGATGCTGGGAACTGAGATGAGTGTTTTCAGCTAAGAAAAAGGAAGCCTTCATCCTCAGATTACTGACTTTCCAAAGGTGTTTTTCAGAGAAGAACGATGTTTTCAGTCTCCACTGTGCCACTGGTGATTTCTGTGACCTGTCCTTTAGCTTTGTCATGTTTCCCAATTTCCACAGCCCTCACTCTTCCAATTAGACAGCCCTAGTCCATCTGTTTAATTTAATTCCAGAGGCACTGCTTTAATGATTTCTGTCAGTTGCCATCAGCTACAAGATGAAATCCTGTGTGCTGGAAGGCAAGTTTGGGTTCCATCTTTTCTTTTTACAGCAAAACAATGATCATCTTCTTCCTCTTGGAAATGTCTTGTTTCCAAAATGTGGGGAGGCATTAAGGCAAATTCCCATGGATAGGTCTCCAGGAGGACACTGGTGTCTACCTGGGAGGGGAGATACAGCAGTGGATCTAGTGGAGAGGGACATTTAGGATTCCTTTTTTACGTGAGACAGAGTCAATATCCAGGTACAGGTAGTAATTGGGTCATGGGCTAAAGACACATTCGCTGTGACCATGTTTACAGGAGCAAAGAAAGGTTTTATGCTGTAATTCCCGTTGCTGGCGGAATTACTATAGCATTGGCATATTTTTAGTATTTAATCTTTAATTAAATGCACACTCAGAGCTTTGTGGGGTTTGTGCATTTGTTAAAATAAGCAATAAAGCTATCATAAATGAAACCCCAAAGCAGGTAGGACTTCAGCTGTGTGTCTGTATTTTGTAGCATAGTGACCTTTTCTATATACAGCTACTCCAGTTTTTATCATTACCACAGAAATAAAGTCACAGTGAAATATCAAATAATCTTATCAGCCTCCTCTGAGGTAGAGAACTACTTGTGTGAAAGGGGAAACTAAGGCACAGAGCAGCATGGAAAGTCTGAGTCTCAGTGGGATAAGTTTGAGTAGTTCTAAAGAACACTGGAGCCTTCTTCTGTTCCTGTTCCACAGCACTGGCACAACCCCTGGGCAGCAATTCTGAAGGGGGGGGCTAGAGCATGAGCACGAGTCTGATGAGGAGTGGCTGAGGGAGCTGGGGGCATCAGCCTAGAGAAAAGGAAGCTCAGGAGGACCTTCTCACTCTGTAAAATTGCCTGACAGGAGGGTGGAGCCAGGTGGGGGTGAGTCTCTTCTCCCAGGGAACAAGGGGCAGGAAAAAAGGAAACAGCCTCAAATTGTGCCACGGGAGCTTGAGGTTGGCTATTAGGGAAAATTCCAAGCCTGAAAATGTTGTCAAGCCCTGGAAGAGGCTGCCCAGGGCAGTGATGGGGTCACCATCCCTGGAGGGATTTAAAAGTCATATGGATGTGGCACTTGGGGACAAAGTTTAGTGGTGGCCTTGGCAGTGCTCGGAGAACAGTTGGACTCAATGATCTCAGAGGGGTTTTCCAGCCTAAATGGTTCTGTGATTTTAGGGTTTCCAAAGTTTACTACATGGCTCAGGCAGTGGGGAGGAGCACCTGGGTGCACTCATAGGGGTTCCTTTCTCAGAGGTTCATGCCTGTGCTAGGCTCCATAATGGCTTTCACAGTAGCAGCAGCAGCAATACCCATGTCTTAATTGGGCAGAGGTGCTCCAGCCCTTGGAGCATCATTTTGTCCTCCTCTGGACTCACTCCAGCAGCTCCACATTGTTCTGATTTTGGGAGGCCCAGAGCTGGAGGCAGCACTGCAGGTGGGCTCTCACCTGAGAGGGGCAGAGGGGCAGAATCGCCCCCTCCTCTGCTGCCCATACTGTGGGATCAGCCCAGGGCATGGGTTTCTGACAGCGCACTGTCAGGTCATGTTGAGCTTTGTCTTCCTGTTTCACTGGGGGCTTTAGCCTCCAAATCCCTCTTGACATTTGCCCACATCATCTACTCATCGTCATTTTCTTTTTGCAGCTTTGGCTTCCGGCATACCCTTTCTTCTTCTACCTTCCTCTTCAGGAACTCTTTGCATTTCTTCACCTTTGCTTCTCAACACCTTTCTTCTGGGAATTACCAATGTCAAGTGACTCCTCCCTGAGCCTCGGCTCTGCTTTTCCTTCTCTGCCTTTCTGTATAGATCAAAGGAGCTGTGGGTCAAAGGCTCTCCCATGGAACCAGAACCAGCAGAGCTTGGCCCAGCGTGGCCTTGTCCCATCCCCTGCCCTCCTCCAACCCTCCTTAGGGAGAGGAGTCAAGAAGTAGTTTTCTCCTTGCCTTGGTGTACATTGCTGGGAACTGTGCCTCTTCCACATGTGCATTGGAGGTGCTGTGTGGCTGTTTTATATTGGTAATGACAATTCCTCATGCGTAGTGATATTCTAGTGGGTTTGTTCTGAGATTGGTGGAGGGTGACTGATCTGGAGCTGTTCCCTGTCTACAGGCAGTGACATGATGAACCGGTGCAGTCTTGTTATCTATATTAGGTACATACATCTGTTCCATGGGGTTTTTTTCACTCCTTTCACTTTAGGCAAGTCATTCAGAGCTGTCTGCAGTGGAGCTGGAGAAATATCTGAGTACCTTGGGAAGAAGGTATGGCGCAATGCATCACCTGTCAGAGAGCTGAGGAGTTGGGCATGGGTTTCAGCTGTGATTGACAGAATGTTTGGAGGGTCTGATCCTACAAACTGGGGCATTGGCTTTCAACCACTCCCTTTCTGGGTGACCACTTGGCTGTTCCTGCAGCTGTTACCCATGCCTCTGCCTTGGCAGCACCCCCATCTCATCCTTCTTTTCAGGGATGTACACCATCTGATGTCTTGCAGCTCAGGCACAATATGATATTGTCAGTTTAGCAGGTTCTTGCACCTCTCCAAGCCACAGAAATGGCTTCTCTTCACGTTTCCTTACTGCTCCAGGCAGGGAGCAGGGCTTCTAACACTCCTCAACTCCCTTGCGTGCCTTCACCCTGCCTTTGAAGCATGATTCACCTCATCACACTCTTAAAGAAAACTGAACAATATAACAATTACCACCCTTTTTTTCCCTTTTTTGGATTCCATAATCCCTTTTTATCCCTGTTTGATGAGTCAGTCATTTTCACCTGGGTCAATAATAACACATCACAGCATGAAGGATTGCTGCAGGTGCCTGGCTTTCTGTGCCATAGGTAGATGTAAACATGCTCCTGGGAAGGCACACATCCACATTTAGCCTCATCTGAGCAGCAGCTCCTCCCAGCCCTCCTGCCCTGCTGAGTTTTACACAGTTAAGATATAACCACACAAGGATCTTCTTTGTGTCCAGGCAGGACATGTGGCTCCTGCCAGAGCTCAGGGCAGCCGCATATCAAAACCCGCCCAGGCATTTGCATTGTGCTGATAACACACGGTCATGGGGATCACCAGGCTTCTTGGTTCACCAACCCCAGCTGCCGGCGCCTTGGTCCAGGCACAACGTCTCTCTTGACGCAGCCCCAGTCACCTCCTGCCACCTCACCATTGATTTCCCCACCCCCTGTATTGTATATATGTATTTATTTATTGAACAATATGTTAGTCCAGCCATTACAAGCAGAAAGCACTTTCCCCAATCGATTGAATTGCCCAGCCAACTCTAGCTCAGCATTGCCCTCTGAGTCATCACCGGGGTCAATTTAGATTTATATTAATGCTGATGAATAGGCTCTGTCTCTAATCCAATCAAAACTTGATCAGCAAATTAAAACTCAGCTTGTTGAGGCTGTTGAGCACAGGTGAGTTATGGAGGGAAGCTGGAGCAGCCCAGCTGGACAGTGGCGTCCCACTCCTAGGATCTGGAGTGGGGTGTTGTTCTGCCCCAAGGCCTCACAGCAAGAGGAGGAACACAAAAAGTGTATGGGCCAGAGAATCCTCTGTTTGAAACTCACTTATAATGGGATGATTTGGGTTTGGGAGGGCCTTAAAGCTCATCTTGTTACAATCCCCCTGCCATGGGCATGGACACCTTCCTCTAGGCCAGACTGCTCCAAGCCCTATCCAACCCGGCCTTGAACACTTCCAGCGATGGGGCTGCCACAGCTTCTCTGGGTAGCCTGTGCCAGGGCCTCAGCACCCTTACAGGGAAGAATTTCTTCCCAATATCCCATCTAACCCTGCCCTCTGTCACTTGGAAGTCATTCCCCCTTGTCCTGTCACTCCAGGCCCTTGTCCAAAGTCTCTCTCCAGTTCCCTTGGAGCCCCCTTAATCACCCGCTTTTGCAAGTCCCTTCCTTTTTTCCAGGGACATTCACATGCTTTGAGTATAACTGCTGAGTACAATTCCTGTGCATTTTCATGTTGCTGTTACTTTTCCTACAGGGTAATTTGCTTGAATGTCCCATTACCTGCAGATTGGATAGGTACAACCAATAGCTGTGATTCCAGGAACATCTAGCTGATGGAGAAGTGCCTGGAGGGGTCGGCACATCCCAAAAGCAGGAGATGAGATTGAAAGATGATTGGAAAGGGAGGCTGGATGTGTGATGTGTTGTCATTAGACTAGTGCCAGGATTTTGGCACAACAGATTTTGCCAGGAAGCAATGATATCTGTGCTTATTAGTAAACTTGAGCCTCCTGGCCATCATAAGAGCTATGAAAATGTTTCTTACCACAGGGAATATGGTGCAGAGGGTAATTCACAGGGAGAGCAGAGCAGTTCTGCCACCACCGCCTGCTGCATCACTCTCAGACCACCTTGCATCTAGCAGTTGTGGTCCTCTGCTCAACTTCTCACAGAAGGTCACTTCCCAGAGAAGAATGCTGAATGTGTAGACAGTGAATGAAAAGGAGAGGGCTTCCTGAGTATCCAAGAGCACAAGGAGGTAGTATCTGTTGGAGTGCCTGGGAAGAACACTCATTTCAATGTAGTCACTGAGGGCAGGAAAGGCAGATGGCTGGAGTTGTCAAGGAAATGACAAGTTGTATGACTCCCTCAGTACCTGGAGCTTACTCATGGGCTAATGTTGTGGATTAAAGTCCTACACTGGGACTTGGGATCATTTCCCTTAAAATGAGGCAGATTCAGGGACCTGAGGGTATATCATAGCCTGTGAGCTAAAACTGAAGTAGAGGGATCTCTTTGGTGATGATAGCCATGCAAATGGGGTACTAGAAGGGTGGTTTGACCATATCAGAACCTGTGCTTCCAAAGACTTGAGTGATCCATGAGGCCCAGCTGCCTGGTGGGGATGCTGGAAGCCCTAATTGCAAGGATCACAGTAAGTCAGCTGCTAGGGCAAGATCATCAAAGGCTTAAGTGCGGCACATAATTTCTTGCCTGAAGGAGTTGTCCAGCCCTATCACAGGGTGCCCAGGGCAATGGTGAACTCCCCCTCCCTGGAGGGATTTAAAAGCTGTGATTCCATGATTCTATGATGGTTTCTGTTCAGTAGGTAGATGTCCATCTCTAGGAGCATGGAGGTTGTCAACACAGGTCCCACAAAAAAACAGGACAGAACCTGCCCTGCCGTCTTCCATCCTGCAGCTCCTGTTTTCATGGGGACCTCCTCTTCAACGTCTTTGGTGCAGTTCTCTTGATGACTGGGTTGACCACAGCAGCACCAAGTAGTGGAGATGCAGGATGTTTCCAGAGGAATCCAGCACTGGATCTTCCAGAACTTTGCACAGATCAGTGACCTGGATGTGGCGCGTCTCCCTGTGTTCCACAGTCTTTGACAGACGGTACAGTGCCAGACAGATGCCAAAGATAGGTCTGACCTACCTAATGACCAGAGGTGGGAGAGCCTGGGCTGGTGGCCTGCAGCTGCATCTATTCTGGATGTCCAAGGCCATGCAATTGGCCTCACAGGGCTTTTCTTGGAGCCAGACTGCTCCCTTGCTTTGCATTTTGCTGCAGCCAGAGGGCTGGTAAAGGTCCAAGTTCTGAAGCAGAGGTGGGACTGGAGCTAGGCATGCTGAGCAGCCCTTCCTAGAGGTGCTGGAGGAATTTCAGGATACATTTTGTGTCCCATGCCTTATCAATGCTCCTAAGGTGGTTCAGAAGGATCTACAGGCTTGTTGTGGCACTCCTGCTTGGTATTTCCTCACTGATGTGGCCTTAAGGAGCAGTGTAGCAAGAGAGTGTAGACATGTCTCTTCTGAACATGGAGCAGATATTTAGATCAGTGTCTTTTCCCTGGCATCACACTGTCTGTTCTCAGATCATAGTGTGGCCTGCAGAGGATGCACCACCACAGAGGCCTGAGGATGAGACAGGGAGATTATGTCTCACTGGAACTTACTGAAGATCATGGGTCATCTCACACACTTGAAACAAGATCAAAACTACTTAGTGAACTGAGAGAAACTTCAGGCTCATTTAAGAGATTTGGGTGGTAGAGAGTGAGCACATCTGTGATGAGAGGCTGCTCTGGGCTTCATGGATTCCACTGCTGAGGTCTGTAAGTACGTGAGGTGATCCACCATCAAGAAAGATGTCAACCTGTTGGAGCAAGTACACAGGAAGCCATGGAGATGCTCCAGGGTCTGGAGACAGGCTGAGAGAGGTGGGGGTGTTCAGCCTGGAGAGAGGGCTCCAGGGAGAACTTAGAGCCCCTGCCAATGCCTAAAGGGGCTCCAAGAGAGCTGGAGAGGGACTTTGGACAAGGGCCTGGAGTGACAGGATTAAGGGGAATGACTTGAAAGTGACAGAGGGCTGGGTTAGATTGGATATTGGGAAGAAATTCTTCCTTGTGAGGATGGTGAGGCCCTGGCACAGGCTATCCAGAGAAGCTGTGGCAGCCCCATTCCTGGAAATGTTCCAAGCTGGATTGGATGGAGCGTGGAGAAACCAAGGTCTAGCAGAAGGTGGTCTAGTGGAAGGTGTCCCTTCCTATGGCAATGGGGGTTGAAATGAGATGAGCTTTAAGGTCTCTTCTAACCCCAAGCATTCCAGGTTTTTATGATCCCCAACCTTAGTGCCTGTTCTAAGCCATCAAATATCTAATTTGATCATGGCTGTGCAATTTGATCCATTCAAGAACCTCTGCATTGTAGCATGCTCTTGATGACTGAAAAGGGGAAGGGTCATAATTGGAAATTGCTGTTTGCAGAATAAGAGCCAGAACCTCTCAACCTAAATATTATGGAACAAATGACGTTGTTGAAATATGGATTTAAATGAAATATGGATATAAATGGAGTACAGATGGAAATGAGCTCTGTATGCTCAGAGGGATTGCCTGAAAGGAGAGTGGAGCCAGGTGGGGGTCAGTCTCTTCTCACAGGTAACAAGTGACAGGACAAGAGGAAACAGCCTCAAGTTGCACCAAGGGAAGTTTATGTTGGATATTGGGAAAATTTCTTCCCTAAAAGGGTTGTCCAGCTCTGGTGCAGTCTGCCTTGGGCAGCGGTGGAGTTCCCATTCCTGGAGGGACATGGGATGTAGTTTAGGGGAGAATGATGCCTAAGATTTTTAGCTTTTTATATTTTTCATATATTTGTAGCTTTGTAGATTGCTAAAGCATAGCTGTAGCTTCTAGTATTTTTCCTGTCTTTCCTCCCTACGTTTGGGTACAATAAGCTAACCTTATAAACACATTCCTAAATATTGTTTAGTCTTATTCCAAGAAGAGAACCAACTACAAGGAGGTTCTCTTTTCCAACCAGAATCTGGACCAGACTTGACAAAAGTGGGGCAAAAGCAACCTCTGGACTGCTTCCAGTGAAGCAAAACCCCAGGAATTATTACCTAACCAACTAACCTTTTAATTGGACAGTATATGATAAGTATACTAATCAGCTAACCTTATAAAAATTGTAGAATTACTATACCATGTACAATTTTCACCATATTGTGTACCTGAAAGCTTTCAAGTAAAGGTTTTCTTTTATATTCACTCTAACATTGTTGGGAAGTTCTATTCTATTTTCTAGGCAACAGTGGGCTTGGCAGTTCTGGGGGAACAGTTGGACTCGATGATCTTAGAGAGTTTTTCTGACCTAACAATTCCATGATTCTGTCTCCTGCCCCCACCCCCCATCCTGGTGCTGTGCTCACTAGAGGTGATTCTGTACATGGTGAGGAGCGCATCAGTGCCGGTAAGGAGCCGGCCTCTGTTGTACCATGCTCAAATAATAAAATCACCACCTTTGATTCTGCTAATGCATTTATAGGGTAAATGAGAGAGGAGCTTAAGTTAAATTCCAGATGTGACTTGACAAGCCACAGCCTGCAGGTACATGTCAGTCAGGCTGCGGCGCATATCGTTGTCAGCCTGTGAGCCATGTCACTGGTGATGAATGCTAACAAATGAGTTACTGTCTAGTTGTCATGAGAAGCCTGCACGCTGGAAAAAAATTTAAGAATTAACTGGCTTCAAGCTGCTTTCAGAAAGAGTGAGAAATCTAATTCTGGCCTGATGATTGTTTGGATTCAGAAGCACTGAGTGAGAATTTCCACACCAAAACCGCCTGGGCAGTGTGTCCCGTGTGTTCTGTCCTGCTGCAGCATGTTCATAATATGCAGTATTTGCTGGCAGCCCAAAATCCATGTACTGGACTGATCCCCAGCACCATGTGCAGCAGGGCAAGGGAGAAGATTCTGCCCCTCTGCTCCACTCTGATGAGACCCCAGCTGCAGAGCTGCATCTGGCTCTGGGGTCCAACATCAGAAGCTGCTGGAGCAAGTCTAGTGGATGCTAAGGAGATGCTCCAAGGTCTGGAGCGCGTCTGCTCTGGAGACAGTCTGGGAGAGCTGGGGTTGTTCAGCCTGGAGAAGGGAAGGCTTCAGGGACACCTTAGAGCCCCTTGCAGTGTCTAAAAGGGCTGTAAAGTTCAAGTCATAGAATCACAGAATCACAGGATTGTTTGGGCTGAATGGGTCTTAAAGCCCATGTCATTCCACCCCCTGCCATGGGCAGGGACACCTTCTGCTAGACCAGGTTCCTTCAAGCCCCATCCAGCCTGGCCTGGAACACTCCCAGGGATGGGACAGCCACGGCTTCTCTGGGCAACCTATGCCAGGGCCTCACCACCCTCACAGGGAAGTATTTCTTCCCAATATCCCAATCTAACCCAGCCCTCTGTCAATGGGAAGCCATTCCCCCTTGTTCTGTCCTTCCAGGCCCTTGTCCAAAGTCCCTCTCCAGCTCTCTTGCAGCTCCTTTAGGCGCTGGCAGGGGCTCCAAGGTCTCCCTGGAGCCTTCACTTCTCCAGGCTGAACACTCCCAACTCTCTCAGCCTGTCTCCAGAGCAGAGGTGCTCCAGCCCTCTGATTATTTTCAGAGCCTCCTCTAGACTGCTTGCTGTAGAAGTTGTTTGCACTTCTTGTGGTAGGATGGCACCTTTAATATCAGAGGTTCAGGTGCTGTACATTGCCTCCCAAAAGCAATGTAGTTTTGTGTCCTTTAATCTTCAGAATGTTACAATAATCTTCCTTTTTGCAGGGACAGGGGTGACCTTGAAGCCAAGGTCTGTGTCTAGGAACATGCCTTGTGCTAGGAGCATGTTCTGTGCGCATCTCCTCAGGAGGATTGCATATCTCTACAGTGTCACCCCTTCCTCCAGTGCCTCCCCATCTCATTCATTTTACCATATGCTGGTGGAGCTCTACTTGTCGAAATGTTCAGTTATGGTTGTGGGTTAACTTCCCTGGAATGTTAGCATTCCCAGGAATATTTGAGGAGGGCTTTCTGAGCACTTCTCAGTCTCTGAAGGGCTTCAATTCCTTATCTACTACTTCTGCCTTACTTTCCTTCTGTTTTGTGACAGTGTGGTAAAGGCTCTGCTCACAGCTAATGCAGATCCAAACCTTGGGGATGATTTCAGCAGTGTGTATGAGATTGCCAAAGAAAAAGGCCTCCATTCCTTGGAAGGTAAGATGGTTTGTGTGTAGCTACTGACATCTGCTTTTCAGGTCCCAAAATTTTGTTTCCTGATCTGACGTCATGGGATTTTTTGAGCTCATTTCATCTTCTTCTATTTAAATGCAAAGTAATTGATGGTACTTGGGTGAGTGTGTGTCTGAAGGGGAAAGAAAATTTATGTAGGTACTATATAGAAACAATAATTCAATTTACCAGAGATAAACTGGTTTTATATAGCCAGAGCATAATACAAAGTCATAGATAGGAATGTCATTCCATTGACCCACATGCAGCCATGTCTTGGGGAAGGAGAGGGGTTCAAGGCAGTGTATTCCACTGCATTCCTATTAAGCAGCCTTAATCCAGATCTTATGAGAAGCTGTGAAATGCAGAAGGACTTGGCCAATTGAAATAAAGCTGAATGATGTAAGTGGTTGCAGTGACTGCTGCTGGGTATGGGCAGGCATCAGTACCAGCTCTCATCCCCAGAAGCCTTTCCATGGAAACAAGGTCATTTTCTGCAGAGTCACATCATCTCATTATGGATATTCTTGGCAGATCTCAGGTTCCACTCTCACCCCTTCATTATCCTCATCACTGGGTTGTTGATGCAGACTCAGAATCATAGAATCATGGGATGGTTTGGGTGGGAAGGGACCTTTAAAGCCCATCCAGTCCAACCCCCTGCCATGGCATGAATGTGTTCCACTAGGCCAGGTTTCTCAGACACCTGCTTTGTTTATTCAGACCTATTTAAATTTCCCAGACTGTTTCTACTTTTTCTGACAATAAATGGTGGTAAAATTTTCTTGGGTTTGTGATTATCAGGATATGTCTGGATTCTTGGTGCCCAGCTGTGCGTTGGAGCAGCCAGCTGCATGTTCATTCTTCTGTTCCTCACACTGGCAGGAATGCTGGTAGAACTCAATCCCTCTGTCTTTCCTTTCCTATTCCAGAAGCCTTTTCCCCATCCAAACACTGTGCTGACAAGCACTGCCAACCTCACCTCTGAGCTAGCAGGCCACAGGATATTTCCCAGACATCTCCCTTGCCCTGCCAGAGCCCAGCGAGCCATTGGGGCTTGCATTCCCGAGTACAGCTACATTTGTGTGTGCCTGCACAGTGACTGCATTTGTGTGCTCTGACCTGCTTGGAAGTTAAACCTTGTCCCAGCTGCTCTGAGTGGAAAATGGAAGGAAGCCACACAGTTTGTCCAGAGCCTCACCCCGCACAGCATGGTTTGCAGAGCCTGAGTCATAGAGTCATGGAATAGAATCATGGAATCATTTTGGTTGGAAAAGCCCTTCCAGACCATAGAGTCCAACCACTCTCCCAGCACTGCCAAGGCCACCATTAAACTGTCTCCAAGTGCCACATCCACATGACTTTTAAATCCCTCCAGAGATGGAGACTCCAACACTGTCCTGGGCAGACGGTGCCAGGGCTTAACAACCCTTTCCATGAAGAAATTTTTCACAATATCCGTCCTGAACCTCCCCTGGCACAGCTTGAGCAGTTTCCTCTTGTTCTGTCCCTTGTTTCCTGGGGGAAGAGCCTGACCCCCACCTGCCTCGGCTCTCCTGTCAGGGAGTTTTAGAGAGTGAGAAAGCCCCCCCGAGCTTCCTTTTCTCCAGGCTGAGCCCCCTCAGCTCCCTCAGCCACTCCTCACCAGACTCATGCTCCACACCGTTCCACAGCTCCATTGCCCTTCTCTGCACATGCTCCAGTGCCTCAATGTCCTTCTGGGAGTGAGGGACCCGAAACTGAGCCCAGGTGTGGCCTCAGCAGCACTGAGCACAGGGTCACTTCCCTCGTCCTGCAGCCACACCATGGATGCTGTTGAGACACAGTGACATTATCCACGGGCCTGTCTGTGCTTCTGGCTCAGTGCTGAGAGGCAAAAGCTCTGTGAAAACCTAATGAAGGTGTAATATTTGAACCTTTCATAAAGCACAGGTTGAGTTAAGAAAATGGAACAGTGAAGCGACAGCTTTGACAGGGCGTTATTCTGTATCTGTAAGAGCTCCCTGCTCTCATCCCTCACTGTGACCCACCCGTGCAGCAGACCTACTCCTTGATGGGAGAGAGAGCATACATAGATCACATCCCTATAGCAGGGAATGTAAAATGTATGAAACTACATTAAAAAATGAGCAATAGAATGCCAATACATAATGCATGTACATAGACTTTATTTAAGATAAAGTATATCAACCAAGAAAGTTAATTGTTTTTGTCTGCATTCATCCCTCTATAATGTTATATATTTTGGGGTGAAGAAAAGATAAGGACACTCCATGAGAAGTTGCATTAATTCTTTGGTTGACATGTTTTATTAAAAAGAATAAATTCAGTTGCGTTTTTAAAAAGAGAGAGAGAAACTGCCTTTGTTTTTTCCTTTTTTTTTTAGACATTTACATATTTCGTGTATAAATATTTTTTCATAAAAACATCCAAACAGAGAGGGTGTGCTCCACAACCACTGCACAAAATATATTACAGACATTTATATGGATGGCAGGAAGGGAGACAGAGGGCTGAAAATTTCCAGGCACCCAGTGATGGATGGTGGACGAGGCTTCCCCTGACGCTTTATTGAGTTTCCGATGATTATCTCTCTCAGAGACATTTTTTACAGATGACGGCCGAGCTGTCACAACGGACCATGGGGGAAAAAAACCAACAATAATAACACTTTAATCTCTTTACTGCACTGCTCCCTAGTATCTCAGATTCATCTTCCCTGACGCACGCAGTTCATTATCCTGCTCCTCCCTGGGTAGGAAATGACGACAAATAAATAAATATACATACTCACCCTGTGTGCTTGGAGAAAGGACCCAGGGAAGAAAAGGAGCCAGGGCATTAATTGATCTTCCTGGAGGGACTGTGGTTCATTAGTGGACTTGCTGGGCTTGGACAGCATCAGGTATTCATCACAGCATTTCTCTCTTCTGAACTTTTCAAATCTCCTGGAAATCTTTTGATGGCTCTTAGGAGGGACCGTGAAGAAGTCCCTGTGGCACACCCGTTTTCCAGCTCTGCTTGCTTTGCCGTAGCACAGAGTAAGGTGCTCAGAGCACTTGGAAGCTCTTCCTGTCCCTGAATCTGGGTTTGCTGAGTTTTGGGTACAGACCCTTTCACCAAGGAGCTGGACACACCTCCAGGAGCAGAATTTGGCCCACCAGGTGGGTAGTGTTCATTTGAATGGAGATAACACATGACAGTCCCACCATCACTCATGCTCCATGGGGCAGGGTATTTATGGGGCTTCCTCTGGGCAACCTGTGCCATTGCCTCACCACCCTCACAGGGAAGAATTTCTTCCCAATATTCAATCTTATCCTGCCCACCGTTAGTTTGAAGCCATTCCTACTTGTCCTGTCACTGTCTGCGCCTTTAAAAAGTGACTCTCTCTTATTTTTTTTTGCTGGTGACTAAAGCAAAGAGTTTAAAATCCAGGTTTTCTAAAGCCTGATCCTTAGAACAGCTACAGGAGAGCAGAGGTGCTGTAGACCCTTCCTGCAAAGCTGTGCTCTGCGACACATGGACTTGTGTGCTGGAGACTCCCAAAATCAGGAATTTGCTTGAAGGTCAAGCCATAGCGGAGCAGCATTCTTTCCTGTCGCAGTTTCCTTTCTGTTTGCTAAAATCATTATTTAGATTGGATATTGCGAAGAAATTCTGCCCTATGAGTGTGGCAAAGCCCTGGCACAGGTTGCCCGGAGAAGCTGTGGCTGCCCCATGCCTGGAAGTGCTGGATAGAGCTTGGAGCAGCCTGGTCTCTTGGAAGGTGTCTCTGCCAATGGCAGGGGGGTAGAACCAGATGAGGTTTGAGGTCCCTTCCGAGTCAAACCATCCTGTTATTCTACAATAAATGGTTGGGAAAAGGCTGAGGTATTTGCTCAGGTGTTCTCCACCCACCTCCTCCCCTGCCTGGGCACTGTGTAGGCAGTCACTGGGATACATGGAAACCATGTTGTCTTTATCTCTATTGCTGCTCAGTGGAGTGGGGACAATGGCCACCAGAAACCCCCAGTGGGGTCCTGGTCGTCCTAGAAAAAGACACGAAGCCCTTAAGAAGCTTCCTGCCTGGTAAGGGGTGGTGAGTCCATGCTTCTGCTGCACATCCAGATGAGCAGTTCTGTAGTTATCTCAATGAGCTGAGCTTTCACTCTTTGTCCCTTGCAGTCCTTGTCACCCGGGAGGATGACTTCAACAACCGTCTCAACATCCGAGCCAACTTCAAGGGCTGCACAGCTCTACACTATGCAGTTCTGGCTGATGACTACCTGACAGTCAAACTGCTGCTGGATGCAGGTGAGTTTTGTAGTTCCACCCAGCTCGTGGGCCAGGAGCACTTCTGAGTCAGCCCATCCCACAGAACTGTCAGGTTCAGACACAGGCCACACACTCTCTGTCACTGTCACAATTTAGTGTGATTTGCTGTCTGCTTTCATCTCTTTACTTTTTGGTTTCTGTGTTCCCATTAATTTCCAGTGTTTTTTCTCATGTGCTTTTGGTGGCTCTTCTCACCTTAGTCATTGAGTTTTCCCTTTCTTCCTGCAGTTCAGCAGCCAGAGAATCATAGAATCCTGGAGTGGTTTGGGTTGGGAGGAGCCTTGAAGATACTCCAATTCCAACCCCCTAGCATGGGCAGGGACACCTTCCACTGGACCTGGTTACTCCAAGCCACATCCAACCTGGCCTTGAACACTCCCAGGGATGGGACAGTCACAGCTTCTCTGGGCAACCTGTGCCAGGGCCTCACCACCCTCACAGGGAAGAATTTCTTCCCAATATCCAATCTAACCCAGCCCTTTGTCAATGGGAAGCCATTCCCCCTTGTTCTGTCCTTCCAGACCCTTGTCCAAAGTCCCTCTCCAGCTCTCTTGCAGCTCCTTTAGGCCCTGGCAGGAGCTCTAAGTTCTCCCTGGAGCCTTCTCCTCCAGGCTGAACACCTCCTGCTCTCTCAGCCTGTCTCCAGAGCAGAGGGATTTCAGCCCTTGGAGAGCTTCTGTGACCTCCTCTGGCCTTGCTCCAGCAGCTCCACACCCTTCTGATGTTGAGGGCCCCATAGCTGGACTGGGTGTCCAGATGCCCCCATTGGTCTCTGCTTAGATCATTTTCCTCTTGCAGTATTTAGTCAGGTCACCTGTCATGTCCCTGATGTTCCTTTGTGGAATGGAAGAGTCCCTGCTGTGCCAGAAACAGATCTGTTCTGTGGACAAGGCACAGGATAGGTGCTGGTACCCAGGTAAAATTGTGGACGCTCAAGTACAGTTGGCACCAGGACAATGCAGCTCTTGTGAGAATTGGTAGGAATTAGCTTATGCAGTTACTGGTCCTCCTGGTTAAATCACAGGGCCCTTCTCCTTATGGAGCCTGCTTTGCTCTCATCTGTTGTATACTCACCTGGGCAGCCTGTTCAGTGCTCAACTGTCTTCATGGGGAAAAAGCTTATCAGCACTAGTGGAGTAGAATGAGATGCATTTAGCCACCACAATAGGAATGTGCTGCCATGACAACGGTTTTTATATGTACCTTCCTGCTGCTCCTTCTGGGATGATATTTGTGACTGCTGTGCTGTTCTCCAGAGCTGGCATCTGCTTAGTGTGTACCTGCACCTGCGCAGTGCTTTTACCTTGTTCCTCAGACCACCAAGCTGGTTCATAGTTCTGGTCCATAGTTGTGACATCCTTTGTCCTCAGCATTCCTTCTCCTCCAGCAATTTCAACAGCTCTCTTCCCTGCAATATCCCCAAGGTCACCTGGAGATGAACCAGCTGCAGCAATGCTGTGCCTGCCTCAGGTGTATGCTGCCAGCAGCCTCTGCCAGGTGGAACATCAAGTGGCCACCTTTCCCAGCCTGGCCCTGCCAGAGACAGGCTTACTAGGGTCTGGCTGGCCAGATGCTGATTCTTGCGAAAATTTGAGGAATGTTGTAGTCTTCGTGGTGTGGGCATCTCAGAAGTTAATTTTAGGGAAGCAGACAAGTATATAATGGTATGACGTGCTCACATAAGGCTCATTCCTTAAGAAAGCAGCTAAAAAGATGATGGAAAGTAGCATCTGTGGTGCAGATGGGATGAGGAAAAATAATTGTGGCAACACTGAACTTTGATACTCATCTGTACTATATGCTTATTATTTTTCACAAATAGAAAATAAGAGTGAAAGGGTGAGATTCTGTAGCACTGAACTCCAGGTGAGGGTTTCTCTGGGAGCCTTACAGATACCAGAACCCCAGCTTCTGGCCATAAATTAACCCAAAAATAAAGGAGCCAATGAAAGAAAATCTATTGCAAAGGGAGGGTTCCATGGGAATGCTTGCAGGGAAGAGAGCTGAAAAAGCAGGCAGCTGCTCAGGAAGCTGTGGGGATATGTGTAGATGGTGGCTGGGAATTCCTCAGACAAAAATACTGGCCCAAATTGGGTCCTGACGTAGAAGCCCCTCTCTGTGTTCGCAGCACATGTGGACATTGTGTGAACTTGGAATCTGGAATGGTCCCAGAGCATATGTCTGTCTGCATGTCTGTTTCATGGACCGACAGCATGTGCTCAGTGGTCACCTGGCCATGGGCACTGGCAGTCAGAAGGAGCTGCTCCAACAAGACCTCTGGGATCCCACAGTTGTG
This sequence comes from Corvus moneduloides, assembly GCF_009650955.1. Taxonomy (NCBI): domain Eukaryota; kingdom Metazoa; phylum Chordata; class Aves; order Passeriformes; family Corvidae; genus Corvus; species Corvus moneduloides. Next base: position 17,486,262 of record NC_045477.1, read on the forward strand.
GGCAGGGATGCCCACAGGAGGAGTGGAGTGGAGTGGAGTGGAGTGGAGTGGAGTGGGCTTTACCTGCTTGAGCAATGGGTTGTGAATGCGCAGACCTGGAAGGGCTTTGCAGGAGAATGCAAGGGGCCCTGGGGTGTTACAGAGAGCACCCCAGGGCAGTGGGGTTGAAGTGCTGGAAGAGTCCTTGTCATAGAAATATTGGGAACAGATATGTGCAGACAGAGTCTGCACTTCTTGAGGCTGGAGAGTGTTTCACATATGTCATGGTGTGAGTCATAGAATCACAGAATGGTTTGGACTAAACACCCTCAGCTCTCCCAGCCTGTCTCCAGAGCAAAGGAGCTTCAGCTGTCGAAGCACCTCTGTGGCCTCCTCTGGACTCACTCCAGCAGTTCCAGGTCCTTCTGATGTTGGACCCCAGAGCTGGAGGCAGCACTGCAGGTGGGGTCTCACCTGAGTAGGGCAGAATCATCTGGATAGCATTTTCTACAAAGATACCTGCTTCTCTTTTCTGCCTTGGAAAGCCTCCTTGCATGACACATATTATCAGTTGATTGTAAGTATCAAGGCAGCTCCTTGGTTATCCTAAGTACAGGTAAAAGATGGGTGCAAATAAGTGAAGTTGGCACTAAAGAATTTTTCCATCCTGAATAAATCATTGTAAGGAGTAAATGCATCTTATTTCTCCAATTGTGCCCTGCTTAGCTCTCTGAGTACTGTTCTAATCCAGGCCTCACTTCACAGAGGCAACTGTTCTTTTTGTTCCAGAGATGTTTCTGTATCTCTGTATCCTGGATCCACTGCCATCCCTGTGAGTGGCCCTTCCTCTGCCTGATGCCCACAGAGAGTTCTTTGTTTGTAGCAAAGTGTCTCAGCTCAAAAGAACTCACTTGCATCTCAGAAAAAAAAGACAATCTGTGGGACTGTGTTTGTTTGGGTACAAATGGAAGGACTGTGTGAAATCAAAGTGAAAATTCAGAACTTAGCCAGAAAATGTGACACACACTCATCACTGTTCCATTCTTAATCCAGCCCCACAGAAATTCTTCTGGTTCCGTTTCAAGGGCCTACACCAAGAGTTCATTTCCAAGTGGAAGTCCTTGTCTTGCAGAGCATGTCCCAGTGCTCAGATCCTGGAGACAGCAACCCACCGGTGGGAATCTCCATTCGGTGATGGTGTGAAAGATCCCGTTGGAGCCCTGGTAGAACCCCAAGGCTGAGTTCACAGTGTTCCTCAGATTAATCCCTGTTCACCATCCACAATACCCACTTACCCTTTGCAGTCATGGTTAGGATGAGGATTTATGAGGATTATTTGCTAAATGCAATAAGCTTCACCTTTCTGTCAAGTGGACTCTGAGCTGCTGGGGTGATAGCAGACCCTTTCCTGCCCTTTCAACAAGTTTTGATTTCCTGATGGGCACATGATAGGAGGATTTCATGGCATTCAGTGGGGGCATTCCCCTCCTCCCAGTTCCATGCAATAATAAAGCAGGGCATCCCTGCCTCCTTGTCTGTGTAATCTGGGATGAATATATGGCCAAGGGTCTTGGCGTGGAGATTGAACACCGTTCAGCCCTTTGTGAGGATAATGTCCCTGTGCTGCCATTGACATCCGTGCACAGGGTGGCTCCTGGTTGTTGACATGGAACAGGCTCCCCTTGCTCCCTTCCTACACCTGCCTTTTACTAACTCTTCATTTAATCTCCCTCTAACTTCCCTCGATGGTACCCTGCCCTCAGGCCAAAGCCATTAACCGCCCAGCCCCTCTCTGCTCCAGCCACTTCCCTACCCCCCTGTTGTTTTTTAAGGGAAGCCCCCTGCACTTGCCCCTCACCCCATGTCCCTAGCCTTTTGTGGCCCATTCAGTGACTCGCTTGACCCCTCCAGGACCTTATAGCCCTGTGGTCAGCATGTGTGTGCCCAGCAGACCGCGAGACGAAGTGGCGGCTCTGTTGTCCTTTCGGGCAGTTGGTGACATTTCACAGTCCCCTGACCTGAGGCGACACCATAAATATCGGTGTTTGGGGAAGGGGTGGGTGAGCACTCGCATCCACAGAGTGCACCAGTTGCTACTGCAGGCACAATCGATTCCAGGGACTTTGTGTGTGGCTCGGAGGAAGGAAGGCAGGCAGGGTCACCAGCTTGCTGGTGACAAAAGTCTCCTTGTTTCAGAGGGAGCTTTTATTATGTCAGTATTTAAGTGAAATCAGCAGTATTAGAAGGTGCAGCTTTCTGGCAATGGCGTAACCCTGCCATGGAGCACAGCCAACATCAACCACCCTTCTACAAATGGACTGCTCCAGAACCTGTCTCTGAAGTGCAGGGAGACAGAGGAGCTCAGGCAGGCACTGATTCATGTGTCCAGAGCAAGTCATGGAGATTGTCCGAGGGCTGGAGCCCCTCTGCTCTGGAGACAGGCTGAGAGAACTGGAGGTGTTCAGCCTGGAGAAGGGAAGTCTCCGGGGAGACGTTAGAGCCCCTGCCAGTGCCTAAAGGAGCTGCAAGAGAGCTGGAGAGGGACTCTGGATAAGTGCAGGACAAGAGAGGAACGGCTCCCCACTGACAGAGGGCAGGGTTAGATTGGATATTGAGAAGAAATTCTTGGCTGTGAGGGTGGTGAGGCCCTGGCACAGGTTGCCCAGAGAAGCTGTGACTGCCCCATCCCTGGAAATGTTCAAGGCCAGGTTGGATGGAGCTTGGAGCAACCAGGTCTAGTGGAAGGTGTCCCTGCCCATGGCAGGGGAGTGGAATGAGGTGGGCTTTAAGGTCTGTTCAGCCCAAACAATCTTGTGACTCTGTGATTCAGAGCTAGGGACAGCACTGCTGCTGCTCAGGGATTTGCTCTGCAGGTAAGTGACCCCTCTCCCAGCATGAGATACTGTTCCACTTTCACAGCCTTGTGCTGGGGGAAGAGTTGTCATAGCTGTGGTAACCTTTCAGTAAACTAAAATTACACTAGACAGAGCGCAGAAGAAGATGCTGCAGGATCTGTCTTAGGTTGGAGCTTACAAAATGCAAAATCAGAATATTGTGAGCACTTCCTTCTGTATACACCTGAGAAACTAGGCACAGGAAGAAGCGTAGAAGTGAGGTTTTCCCTGGTGCTCAGCTGCTATTTTTCTTGGATCTCAAAATTCATTTCCAGGTGCTTTTCCAAGGTGTGTTTGGTGTGCGTGTGTGTCCATGCAGCAAGGGATTGTCTGAACTGTCATCTGCTGATATGTGGAAGTGTTATTTTCACACGGTTGTGTGGCAGTGCACTACTCTGCTTCTGCACATAAGTGGGTAGAGGCTTCTATTTCCTATTCTTGCCTAAAAGAACAGTTCCTTCCCTCAGAGTCTGACCCATGCCAGTTGGTGGGACTTCCCCTTTCTCTATCCCCACTGCAGAAACCAACACATGCCCTCCTGCCAAACCTGAGCAGGCTCCATATGTGTCCCATTCTCCCCAGTGCTCTCCTCATCCCTGACTGCCCTGCTTTCTACTTCCCATCTTCAGAAATCATCCTCTCTGCTCCCAGCTCCTCCTAGAGCCATCACACAGGCTGACCAGGCTGTTACTGCATTGGAAATGTGTAGATGCTAAAAGAGCTAGCAGAGAGATTTTCCTGTTTTTTACAGCCGCTTGTGAAAGTCTCCTTTCTCACGCAAACTAGCTGGGAAAACAGTTTGAAGTTTTGTAAACTATCTCACATGTGCACAAGCTGTTTGTGTTTTGTTTTCCACACTGGGAAAAATATTTTGGAAATGGCTGTTATACTGTTCAGCCAATCGCTCTGGGAGGCGGATGGTCAAGCACCCAGTAGTGTTATGACACTCTTGCAAACAAAGCTATATAAGCTGATTTATATAATTAAATATAGCCACTTCTGGCCTTTGAACCCAATCCTGGACGGTGTTGTTCTTGGTGCAACAGCAACAGAAATGCCTCCTGCAATACATCCTTAGTGGAATCACAGGATCACAAAATGGTTTGGGTTGTAAGAGACCTTAAAGCTCATGTCATTCCACTGCACTGCCATGGGCAGGGACACCTTCCACTAGACCTGGTTGCTCCAAGCCCCATCCAACCTGGCCTTGAACATTTCCAGGGATAGGGCAGCCACAGCTTCTCTGGGCAACCTGTGCCAGGGCCTCAACACGCTCACAGCCAAGAATTTCTTCCTACTACCCAATCTAACCCTGCTGTCTGTCAATGGGAAGCCATTCTGCCTTGTTCTGTCACTCCTTGCCCTTGTCCAAAGGTCCTCTTCAGCAATCTTCGAGTCCCTCATCTCTAATTAGATGGGAAAGAGAAGGAGGAAGAAACAAACATATATTTGTGAAAACATTTTAGCTGAAGCTGCAATAACCTGGTCTGCTGAACTCAATTTGCTGGTAAATTTAGCCCAGTGCATTTGTTCATAATGTTGCGCACTCCTCTCCTCAGTGCAATGTAATTGCAGGTCTTGTGACTAGGGTGAGTGATGGGTAAACAGATTATGGAGCCAGCATTGCAAGGGATGGGCTTTGGACATCAGAAAGCAAAAGTGCTTATAGTATTCTCTGGAAAAATCAGGTTCTAATTGGGCTTTTCTAACCCAATTAATTTCTAATTAATTACTGCATAATACGTCAGAGTGTTTTCTGTTGCATCCCAGATGAAAAGGGTCCTTTCTTCAAGAGGGAGAGTAAAGGATATCCCCAGAGAGTAGTGGGCTTTCAGGTCCCCAGCAGCCAGTTCCTGGTGACAGAGAGGAGATACCTTTGGTTTTAACACATCTGAGAAAGTGACATTGAGGTCTTGCTGCAGTCAGCAGTTACCAGAGTAAACACGCGCTCAGGGCAGAACTCCTCCCTCTCTACAACTCCCTGAGAGGAGGGTGGAGCCAGGTGGGGATCAGGCTCTTCTCCCAGGTGACAAGCAACAGGATGCGAGGAAACTGCCTCAAGTTGTGCCAGGGGAGGTTTCCTCATAAAGTTTGTCCAGCACTGGCACAGGCTGCCCAGGGCAGTGTTGGAGTCCCCATCCCTGGAGGGATTTAAAAGCCTTGTGGATGTGGCACTTGGGGACATGGGTTAGTGGTGGCCTTGGCAGTGCTGGGGGAGTGGTTGGACTCTATGGTCTGGCGGGGCTTTTCCAACCCAGAAAATTCTGTGAAACTATTCTATGACTCTATGACTCAGGCTCTACAAACCACGCTGTGCAGAGTAAGGCTCTGCACAACCTGTGTGGCTTCCTCCCATTTTTCCTTTAGAGTAGCTGGGACAAGGTTTAGCTTGCAAGCAGGTCAGAGCATACAAATGCAGCCACTGTGGATGCAGCTGTCCCCAGGAATGTCCCAGCAGCTGGCTGGGCCCTTTTTGGTGAGTCCAGGCATGGTAGCTGTCCTGGGTGGTCTGCTGTGTAGGTTTGCTGCCCAGGCCAGCTGTCATGCCAGAGTGCCTGACTGTCTCTCTCTCTCTCCATGCTCATATTTACAAGGGAATGTGATAAATTCCGTATTGATTCCTTCTGTTGCACTGTAAATTTTGCAAAAGATGATTAAATAGTGCAATAGCATCTGTGAGTGCCGAGGCTCAATATGTTCTGGGCCGGCGTATCGATCCTTCGTCTGACCACAGCCAGTTCCACTCCCCACCATGCCAGACCAGTAATTAAAATCCTATGAAACTGGGATTTACAAACCAATCATCTCCCAGCATCGAGGCATCCAGCATCCCGCTGTAGTGAGAGTAATAAGAGTCCAAAGTGCCAGCACATTTCTGTATGTGTTGGAGCACTTAGGAGTAATTTTCCCTTAGGGCAGGGGAGTAAATAGATCCCTCTTGAGGTGTTTCTGGGGACAAACTTGACAGTGACATCATATTTGGCATGAACTTAAGAGCTCTGCACACATGGGTATAGGGAGAGAGGGTGATGGATATATGGGAAGAGTATGATTCTGTAGTTTCCTCTCTTACCTTACAAAACAAGAGTCCAGAGTCAGGTGGATTATTTTCACACACAGTTGTCAAGTAGGCATAGACCTACTTACACTCAGGCTCCAGTAAAGCTACAGTGAAAGGTGCACACATTCAAAACATTCATTCACTCATTCTTTCCCTACTTCTGTTGCAACTTTCCCATTTGCCGTAGAATCAGAGCACAGTTTTGGGTTGGAAGCAACCTTCAGGCTCATCTTGTTACAAATCCTTGCCATGGATGGGGATACCTCTCACTAGATCAGGTTGCTCCAAGTCCTTTCCAGCCTGGCCTTGATCTTTATCACTTATGGAAACTCACCCCCTTAGGCTGACTTCCAGCTTCTGATAAGGCTCAGAGGTCCTAGCTTTAATTCCTAAAGCAGGGGCTTCTTTTAAATCCTTTATTACTTGTGGGTTTTTTTTACATTTCACTTGCCAGACCAAACACTTTATTGTGTTTTCTTCATCTCCCCTGGGCTTGGAAGGATGATGGTGTGGTTTATTCCTAAGATCCTAACTCTTCTTATGATAAGGACTTTAATAAATATCACAAGTTTCTTCAGTCTTTAACATCCATGTTTCTGACAGTTACCTGCTGCTTTGTTTCTAGCAAGATCCATGTTTTTCCCTTGTGGAACAAAGTTCCTTGACCATGGATTCTTTGCTGGATTTTCTGGTGAGGAAGTTTGGCATGAACATGTGTCCCATTGCAGTGTGGTGCTTAGGAGCTGAGGTTTGGAGAAAGCCTTTTGCTTTGTCCAAAGCTGAATTAAGGCTTGTGCCTTGTCTTGGGAGCTTTCTGCCTGCCAGAGCTCTTAGTCTCTGGTTTTTGCCAGTTTAACAATTTATTGGTGTTGTGCTCTTTACCCTTGCAGTCCCCGGGCTGGTTTTCAGTGTGTTGCAGTGCCCTTCAATCTCTCAGAGGGGTGAACCTTGTGCTGTATTTTCCCTGTTCAGTCAGGGCATTTCATTCTGTACAAATCCTGTGTCACTGGCTCATACAATTGCTTTTCTTACCTTCTTTTTGTTTCCAGTCTTTAATACCTGACCTCACCACTCTACCAGTGGAGCTCAGTCCTTACCTGCAGTCCCGCTTACATGCTGCTCAGACCAGCCTCCTCCTCTTCCTCTGTTCCAGCTTGCACATCCTGGTCCTGAACATTACGCATTACTGTTGTATTTGTCCAAGTACTTAAAGATTTGTGTTCAGTCTGGTTCACAAGGTTTGGCAGCACTGGTTAAGCTGCACCTCCAAGAGGACCTCTCCTTGCTGGTTGTTACGTGCCCTTGTCAGCATCTGACCTTCATCTCAGAGCTCTGGGTGTTGCTTTTCCATGTAAACTCTACTCCAGAAACATGTAATTCTTAGTTAAGTCTAAATCCATCCTTCATAGAATCACAGAATGATTTGGATTGGAAGGGACCTTAAGCTCATCCGATTCCAACTCCCTGCCATGGGCAGGGACACCTTCCACTACACCAGGTTGTTCTAAGCCCCATCCAACCTGGCTGGACAAACTTAGGTTGGAAAGGCTTCTTGTTCTTTGAGAGTGAGACCACTGGACCAAGGGAGCACAGATCCTGCTCCCCTAGAGCTCTGTGAGAGCTGCTGCCAGCCCAGGGCTGTGCATTAGGCAGCACTTGATGTGGTGGAACTGGAGCTGGTGCAGGTGAAATGTGTGTGCCCAGGTAGACAATAAGACCAAGGACATCTTGATTTGTGTCACCAGTAGTGTGGCCAACAGGACCAGGACAGTGACTGATCCCTGTACTGGGCACTGGTGAGATCGCACCTCAAATCTTGGGGTCAGTGTTGTGCCCCTCACAGGAGGAAAGAAGTTCAGGGGGACCTTCTCACTCTCTACTGCTACTTGAAAAGAGGTTGTAGCCAGGTTCTCCCAGGCAACAAGTGACAGGACAAGAAGAAACAGCCTTACATTGCACCAGGGGAAGTTTAGGTTGAGTATTAGAGAAAATTCCTTCCCTGAAAGTGTTGTCCAGCCCTGGCGCAGGATGCCCAGGGCACTGTTGGAGTCCCCATCCCTGGAGGGATTTAACAGATGTGTAGATGTGGCACATGGGGACATCCTGGTCTGGGGTCATGGCCATGCAATGTGTCCACTTCCAGCATCCTCAGCAGCAACCACCATGGGCTTTGGCACTTCCAGGCTCCTCTTTCTGGGATTTAGTTCCCTTCAACAGAAAAATTAGTTTATTTCCCGCCCAATTCCGGGATATTGGATCCAGCAGAATCTGCTGCAGGGAAAGGGATGCTCCCCAAGTCCCCCCAGTGTGCTGGAGCACAGGATGGGTCCAAGATGGTGACCTAGCAGAAGGGGTGTTCACAGAGCCTGCTGAAAGATCTTGAGGTACTGCTGTTTTCTGTGCTGGAGACTTGCCCAAGCACTTGGTTGCCACCTCCACCATACTGTACCTTCTGGACACCAAAGAAGGAAGAAAAGAGACGTTGAACGTTTTGGGGTCTTGTCTTTTCGTACCACAGATCACCACAGGCCACTGCTGCTGCCCATCTCATTTGCAGGCAGGACCTTCGGAGGGACACCGGGATAGGGACTGTCTCATGCCAGTTCTCTGTCCCCACACCCACTCCTGAGAACAGCTCAGGACCCAAACACTCAGCTGAAGGCTACCTGTGGGTATGCCTGGGAGCAGGAGTTTTCACACCATCTGGCTGGGCTATGAAACAAGGTCCTCAAGAGTGGTTTCCTTGTCCCAGTGCTCAGGGCTTTCTCAAGCTGTGATCTGTCCGATCTTCAGAGCAATGTCATTCTCTGGTTGTCCATGTGAGGCTCCAATGCCACTGTGTGCCCTGTCCTGTTAGAAGTGTGAACCTTGTTTTGGCTGCAGCAGGCTCAGATCTGCTGCTCTTTTGCCCTGGCAGGATGGAGTGACAGGAGCAGGGTCTCGGGGCTGCTGAGGACACAGGAAGCATTACTGGGATGTTCCTCCAAGTTCTGTCTGTGCCCTTTGGCATTCTCCTTTCCCTCCTGCCATCTCTCTCTCCTCTTGCCGTCCCCATCCCTATCCTGACAGCAGTGGGGGACCCAGGTACCAGGGTCCGCTGCATCACCAGCTCTATTGACAGTTATCCAGAATCTGAAGGAATTCAAGACAAATTGTTAAGAGGATGGAGTTAATAAAATTTGAAAAATCGAGGCCTGTCACTCCACTAAACTTTTTTCGATCCCACTGACAGAAACATATTTCCCCAATGAGTGACCTTCTGCAGCTGCTGCAGCACTACAACACTGGGCGGGTGAAGGGAGAGAACCCCCACGCTATTTATCAAATATTATCAGCCGGGGCCTTCTAATATGAGCATGGAGGGTGGGAGGAGGCAATGGGCTTGCACAGCCTGAGGTGCTGCCCAGGTGTCCATCTCCAGCTACAGACAGCGAGTGGGAGGTGACAAATTGCCTTCTATTAAGTCGTGGAAGGTTGACATCCCCTTGGATACTGCTGCAGCGTGTGGCACAGGGTGGGAGAGGGCAGGAGAGGAGGTGGGGATGTGGAGTGGGGTCAGCCGGGGCGCTGACAGACCGGTGGCCCTTTTACCTTCTATTAGCAAGCCAAGTGATACTGTTATTTATGGCAGCATAATATTTTATTGCTGCCGGTACTCGAGGTTGGAATCGACCAGTTATAGGAGTCGGGTTCTATCAATTATTGCAGCAATTAGTCAAGTCGTCAAAGCCATTAACAGGGGGATTAGGCCAATATTGGAGAGCCATTATTGATAGATCCAGGGCAAAGCCAAACAAACCCTCCATCAGAAATGAGAGCAGGCCTAGCCTCGAGGATGTCATCATTTGGAGAAGTCAGGAACATGCCCCACTGCTCACTGCACAGACCCAGGTGGGTTTTGGCGGGGGGGGGGGGGGGGGGGGGGGGGGGGGGTCATGGGAGCAGTGTCTCTTTAACATATATGGAGCAGCCGGCCCCAGCAGTATGTAATCTCACCTGTCTTGATCATATTCTTTATTTGTCAAGACAAGGCTTGCCATAGAAATTAGTCTGTGTCGAATGTTTATGGAGCACATTTTTCATTCTGTAAGCAAATATAGTTCCCTGATGCCAGTGCCTAGGAATGGCTAATCTCTCTGGCTCCGCTCCCACAGACTCCCCTTACTTCATTCATCTATACTGATTGCTGCTCACTGTTACTGAGCACTCCTGGTGCTTTGCGCTGTCTCATGGCACAGGAGCAGTTTGGCCTGCCTCTGCCAAGGTACTTGTCTCACTCCCATGTTTACATCAGGATCACAGAATTGTTCAGGGTGGAAGTGACACCAGTGAAGTCATCTGGACCAAGTGCCCTGTGCACACAGGAGCACATTGCACAGAATTGCAGTGGAAGGATTGGGATGGAAGACATCCCGGACCTGCTGAGCACAGTTTTGGGCTCTTCCTCCACCAGGCTGCTTTCCAAGGCTTGATAACTGGTGGGATGGTCAATTTCAGCACCAGTTTTGGGGGTTTGGAACCAATTTGAAGGTTCATTCTCATAACTGTCCAGGTTAGGAGCTGTTGTGGGGTCATGGAATGCACCAGTGTTAGTGACAAATCTCTGCCTTGGAGAGAGCTCCTGAGATGCTGAGAGTCAGAGATGAATCCCAAGGCCTTGTTTGCCCCTCTGGCTATTGCCCATTATCCCTGTCTCCTGGTATCACCAAGTTTCCCTCCATATACTTCTCATCACTGCAACTGGACCAGTTTGACATAGAATGCTCTTCTGCAATCCAGTGTATCTTGGAGGGAGAGCTCTCTCCGTGTGCGTGTGTTTCTGTGGGGTGCCCATCTGACTCACTCCGCTTCAGTCCTTGGGATTTGTTTGGGTTTTTTTTAATTAAACTCCACGGAAGGGTGTGGTTTCCCTCAAGAAGTGCTCCAGGGACTCAGTGGGGCAGCTGGCCTGCAGGCAACAGCCAGCACCAGCTTCAGCTCCAGCTTCAGCTCCAGCTTGCACAGGCAGTGTGTCCAGTTGAAGCTGTAGTGGTCCTATGTGGCTCCCACAGGACTGAGAGTGGGTGCTTTTGTGAGACTGTATTTCCTTCTGGTGACCATGTGCTCTCATCCCCCCTCAGCAGCTCTTCCCTGACAAGCCAGTTGTTAGCAGTGACAATCCCTCTTCTCCGTCCCTGGAGACCCGCACTTGTAACCACTGGTTGTACATTCTCTCTTTCTGATTCAGACACCCTCCAGAGAAAATGTTAGGAGGGAACACAGACAGGATGTGCTTCTTGCTCCTTCTGCCCTAAGACTGAACTCTGAGCTCCTCATCTTACTCATTTCTTGTGCCATCAGGTGCCAATCCCCTGCAGAAGAATGAAATGGGACACACACCGCTGGATTACGCCCGTGAAGGGGAAGTCATGAACCTTCTGAGAGCATCAGAGGTAAAGGTGAGCCTGAGATTCTGGCCAATTTGGATTTCCTTTCCCACTACAAAAACAATTTTAAAAGAGATGTCATGTGGATGTGGCATGTGGCATGGATTAGTGGTGGCCTTGGCCGTGCTGGGTGAGCAGTTGGACTCGATGATCTGAATAGCTCTTTTCCAACCCAAATCATTCTATGATTTTATGGTGCAAGTGATGGAAGACCACCTTAGCACCCCTACAGCTTCATTCTTTTCCAAAAGAAGTCTGTAAAAATTAACGACATGATGCATAAGAAAAAAAACCCACTTCTGTAGTATTTTAACTGTGGCTGTGGCTGTGCCCTCATCTTCCAAGTTACCATTTCTCACTCAAGAGTGACCTGCCCAGGACCAGTAATGCTGCTCTGTAACCCCTGGATTCAGCAAAATCCAGAGCCTGTTTTTACTGTATTTTCTGAAATTCTCTGTCAAACAAGCAGGGCTGAGAATCCAGAGTCCAGCTGTGGCCTGGGATCCAGTGTGTTCGTGTGCACCAGTCTAAGGCAAAAGACACCCATTTCCATGGTGGGGTCTCATCCCGTCAGCCTCACTGTCTCCTCGAGCAGCTGGAGCACACCATGTCCCATTTGCTTTAAAGAAGGAAAAGAAACATATTTGCCATCGTGGTTCCAATAAAAATGCCAGGAATCAGTACATTTGCAGAGCAGTGGGCTATTAGATAATGAGGGATGTGCAGCTAGATTTCAGGGATATTTTAGTTTAAAATTCCTGGGCAGAGGCCTTGTTTGGTGAATTATCAATCAGTAGGAGAGGCCATCGCAGCAGTGATGAGTGATGCCTCATCCCTGGAAGTGTTCAAGGCCTGATTAGATGGGGTTTGGAGCAAGCTGGTCTGGTGGAAGGTATCTCTGTCCGTGGCAGGGGTTGGAACTGGGTGAGCTTTAAGGTCGCTTTCAACCCAAACCCTTCTGTGATGCTTTGTGAGCATCATCTCTCCAAGCAGCGCAGATCAGCTAGGGCAGGGGACTCCCTGCATCCCAGAGAAGGGGCATTCTCTTGTCACCAGACCGCAAGAGCAGGAGCTGAGGCACAAGGGGACCAGGTTTGTTCCTGGCTGCAAAGTTCCTCTGACATTGTGCACCTCAGTGTTTTTTCTATGGGTTTGGAATTTAAACTTGCATGCCATAAACCTGAGGTTAAGAACTTACCCACAAGTGGAGGATGAAGGTAATTAAAACTGTGTCAATTACTGCACTTAGGAGGTATTACCATGAACTAAACCCACCAGGTGTCAACTGCTGCACTCTCTGTGCTCACCTCTGAAAGTCATTGCTCAGACAGGACTTCAAAACCTCATTCCCCAGCGCTAAACCTCGGTCCTAAGTAGGGACAGAGTGATCTTTCCTCTGGGGCTCTCCATACTCCTTCCTGGCAAAGGAAATGCTGCCATGGCTGTCCTCTGTGGCCCTGATGGCTGCTTTTGTAGCCAGCAGCACTATGTGGTCACTTGGGCAGTTCTGAGAGCAGGTTTTCATAAACTCATGAAGGAAGGAACATTAAAGCTCATCCCATTCCACCCCACTGCCATCGGCAGGGACACCTTCCACTAGACCAGCTTGCTCCAAACTCCATCCAACCTGGCCTTGAACACTTCCAGGGATGGCACAGCCACAGCTTCTCTGGGCAGTCTGTGCCAGGGTCTCACCACCCTCACAGCCAAGAATTTCTTCTCAATATCCCATCTAACCCTGCCAAGCCATCCCCCCTTAACCTATTTCTCCAGGCCCTTGTCCAAAGTCCCTCTCCAGCTCTCTTGCAGCCCCTTCAGGCCCTGGCAAGGGCTCTAAGGTCTCCCCAGAGCCTTCCCTTCTTCAGGTATACACCCCTAACTCTCAGCCTGTCTCCAGAGCAGAGGCGATCCAGCCCTTGGAGTACCTCCGTGTTCATCATCTTCATTATCCATTATCCCTCCGGCATCCCTCCCAAGTATGGTTGCATTTATGGGAAAACATTCCAAGGGAGGAGGTCCATGAGCACAACACCAGAAGAACCAACCCTTGGCATAAAACCTGCAAAGGGTGACAGTGTCTTCCACCTTACAGGAAAAAGAATTTGAAAGATTAAAGGAAAGCAGGATATAAACTGATCAGCTCAGAAGATGTCAGGGACGTGAGCTGTGACAGCTTTGTGGAGGTCTGGAGAGGGGTTCTTCCATAGGAAGGGCAAAATAAATCCTGAGGTAAGTCTTGCAGGTTTAAAGAAAGGTTAAAATGAGCTTTCACTGCCCCAAACTCCACATAGAAGGTTGTGCCCAGATTAACCAACAGCCAGTTTGCAAATAACCAGAAGAGACATTTTTCTCATGAAATATGCTTAAGTCAGCAACCTGAGGATGTTCAGGATGGGAAAAGAAGCATGTAAGTCACAGCTGGAGGCTTGTTTTCTTGGAAAGGTCTATCAAAGGTGACTCACTGGGATGAAGCACACCAGTTCCTGGTCAGGAGGTCTCACACTGCTGCTTCCAGAAGGGGGTTAGGGAAAGGGCAACTGTGTGCTCTTCCTGGCTGAAGTATTCCTTAAAAATCCTTCAGCAGACAGTGATGGAGACAGGGGAGGTCACCAGATGGGTCTGACAGGGTGCAAAGAGGAGCTGAATGGCAAAGATAGATTTGCAAGAGCCAAGCTCAGTCCAGAGGCTGCTACCCCTCCAGTGACAGAGGAAAGACACCAGTTTCAAGGGCTTTTCCCTCCCTTTTAGTCATAGATGCACGAGTGCTTATTTAAATTTCTTCAGACTGTTGACCACTGTGAACCAGCTTAAGAGTCCTCAACACAAGGCAAGTGTGGTCTAAGCTCAGGAAAAGCACACACACAGTTGTGGTTTGATTTTTCTTTTAAGGAATAAAGGAAATCAAAATAAATTAAAAATACATATGAAAACTCCTTGTTATTCTGTCACAAGGATATGTAAATAAAATCTATGGGATATGTCCATCCCATAATAGTTCTGCCTATTCATTCTCTAGCAGTGATTAAAATGAGCAATAAATTCTCAAAGACTCTCGGTGGAATGTGGCTGCTGGGGAGGATGAAACCCCGGGAGCACCAGTTCCCCCCCAGCTGAATATTCATCACAGGCTGGCTTGGCAGTCTGGTGGTTTATATACAAGTACAATCATCTTCCTCAGGAACAGCTCCAGAGATATATTTCCTTTCTCTCCTTCAACTATTACTTAAGCATAAAAACCAAGGCAAGTTTCAAACTGTTCAGGGCAGCTTTCCTTACTGGTGCTGGGCTCGAGAGAGCATTTACCCAGCAGATAATTCTACCTCTCCTGCTGGTAAAAGGTTCAGTTATTTTATTCTCCACTTTTCTTCCTTAAAACAACATGTGCTGGCAGCCCAGAAGCCCCCTGCGTCCTGAGCTGATCCCACAGCATGGGCAGCAGGGAAGGTGGGGATTCTGCTCCTCTGCTCCGCTCAGGTGAGACCCCACCTACAGAGTTGCCTCCAGCCCCAGGACTCCCAACATCAGAAGGACATCGAGCTGCTGGACCAAATCCAGAGGAGGCCATGGAGATGCTCCAAGGGCTATTGGAGCCCCTCTGCTCTGGAGACAGGCTGGGAGAGCTGGGGGTGTTCAGCCTGGAGAAAAGAAGGCTCCAGGGAGACCTTAGAGCCCCTGCCAGTGCCTAAAGGAGCTGCAAGAGAGCTGGAGAGGGACTTTGGACAAGGGCCTGGAGTGACAGGACAAGAGGGAATGGCTTCCCACTGCCAGAGGGCAGGGTTAGATTGGATATTGGGAAGAAATTCTTTGCTGTGAGGGTGCTGAGGTTCTGACACAGATTGCCCAGAGAAGCTGTGGCAGCCCCATTCCTGGAAGCATTCAAGGCCAGTTTGGTTGGACCTGGAGCAACCAGGTCTAGTGGAAGGTGTCCCTACCTGTGGCAGTGGGGTTGGAATGGGATGGTCTGTAAGGTTTCTTAAAGTCACCCTTCTGTGACTCCATGACTTCCATGCCCACCCCAATGACAGGCAGACAGCTGTTACCACCTGCCGAAGCACAGACTGAGTCCTTCTCTTTTTAAAAATTAAGATTTCTGATGCTTTTGACCTCACATCAGGAGGTGAGTGCAGAAGTCCAGTTGCCTCCAACATAAGAGCAGAGCACTCCTCCCTGTGTTGCTCTACAAGCAGGTAGCACCACTGTGCTCCACTTAAGTGCTAGTGCTGAGCCAGACAAGTTTCATCAGGACAATGGAAGATTAGCTGCCAGAGCGTGAGGACATGGTCCCCACCATCACCATTGCACACCACAAAGTGAGGAGGTGGGAACGGCTAGATATGTATGGAGAGAGAAACAGATGAGAAAGGAGTGCAAGTTTGTGTCTTGTGTAAAGTCCAGGATTAGTGGGGCTTTTTTTTAGAGGTTCTGTCATGGATGGATCTAAAATACATTTTTCTTGGTGGGTTTTCTTGTCCCGGTGTCCCCTGCACAGTGTGAGCTCAGGATGCTCCAGGCCGGCAGCATGACCCAGCTAGGAGCTGTCTGGTAGCACTTCAGGCCCACTGAGTAGCTGGCATTAAGAGCAGGGCTCTCCAGAACAGATCCTGAGCAGAAGACCGTAGTGGGACAGCATGGAAAAAGCTCTAACACTGGTCTTTTACCCATGAAAGGGACTTTCTTCCTACCCAGGACTTGTACTATGTCAGTTTTCCAAGGAGGGAGGGAGAAGGCATTGCAGAGGAGGGGTGTCCTTTCCTTCTCTTCCTGCACATCTTCCCCACTCTCCATGAACCCATGAGAATCACTGGGTGTCCTAACATCACTGATCACATCCCTGCACCTTCCAAAAGGCCAGAGAGGAGGGAGAGAAAAGATTTGTCAGGATCCTACAGACAGACACAGATGTATGGTGAGATCGTACCCAGCGCTGGGGGGGATCAGCGCAGGCAGAATGTCTGTCCCAGAGCTGCTCCACTGGGATCTGCAGGGAAGTTATTGCTCTGTGTGAGGATCAGGGCTGATGGCATCTCTGTTACACAGGAGACTGATAGCACTGGCCAAAATTGGATTGTTTGCTATTTATTATTTTTTAACTTCTGTCAGAATCGCTGCTAGCCCAGGAGACGTCAGCAGCCTGGCTGGGTGTTATCCACTCTGGCTCCAGCAGCTGGATCCTGCTGCAACTTTGGCACCTGCCTTCTGGCTTTTTTAGAGGGTGTTTCCCCGTAGTGAGGTGGGTTGAATGACAGGGACTGTTCTGTGGGTGCAGTTACTCACTTGGCAAATCCCATGGGCTCTTTCTGTTCTGTCCTCATCTGAGTCTGGTTTTGGGGGATTAATCTTCCCAAGGCAATGGTCTCAGTGGGGAGTGGCCAAGCTCAGCTTGTGGCAGGAAGGGCTCAGCAGCACTTTCTAAAGATCTTAGAATCGCAGAAGGTTTTAGGTTGGAAGGGACTTTACAGCTCACCTAATTTCATGGGTAGGGACGCCTTCCACTAGGCCAAGTTGATCCAAGCCCCATCCAACCTGGCCTTGGACACTTCCAGGCATGGAACAGCCACAGCTTCTCTGGGCAGCCGTGTGCCAGGGCCTCACCACCCTCACAGGGAAGAATTTCTTCTCAATATCCCATCTAACCCTGCCCTCTGTCAGTGGGAAGCCATTCTCCCTTGTCCTGTCACTCCAGGCCCTTGTCCAAAGTCCATCTCCAGCTCTCATGGATGTAAGGCATGGTGATACTCTGTCATCCCTGCAGGATCTGGTTGGAGTCTTTGAACAGGAGATGTGTGGAGGGTAGGAAGACAAATCTAGGTGAACAGTCATGGCTTTATTTCCCAAAATAAACAGCTCCTAATGGTTAAGAGCTATTGAGCAGTGCCATTGTTCCCTCCGTGTCACCAGTACAGAGGTAGTAGCACAGGGTCTGGTTTCCCATCAGCAGAGCCGGATCCCCATTCCCACTCACCCCAACCTCCATCCACAACAGATCCAGGAATTTTCCCTTGCTAGGGCTGGTGCATCCAGACCAAACTGCATCTGCCCTGGGGATGCTCTGGCTCCATGTCAGAGAGATCCCCATACAGGGCTCTGACATCTGTGTACTGACCCAATGCTTCATAAAGCCTCTGATCCCTATGTTTTCTTCCCTCCACAGTTCCAGGAGGAACAGCGCAGGAGGGAGGTGGAGGAACGGCGGAGATTCCCACTGGAACAGCGGCTAAAAGAGCACATAATTGGTCAGGAGAGTGCCATAGCCACAGTGGGGGCAGGTAGGACCCTTCACATGCTGGTGACTCTGCCCTCCCACACCTCTTCCACAGGGAAGACAAGCTGTTCCCTCAAGCCTTGATCTGAGGCTGCCTCTGGGCAGGTCTGCAAGGTTGCTGGGGAACTGACAGTGGATGCCCCATCCCTGGAAGTGTTTGAAGTCAGGTAGGATGGGGCTTGGAGAAACATGGTTTAGTGGAAGGTGTCCCTGCCCATCGCAGAGGGTTGGAATGAGATGAGCTTGAAGCTCCCTCCCAACAAAAACCATTCTGTGATTCCATGAAATCAAGGCTCCAGCAAGCTGGGCTGGGTTTGATTTGCCAGTCCAAAGCCTCTGGATTCTGTCAATAATTCCTGACCCATCCGTGCATCCCAGTTAATGCCTGAAAACGGGACAGC
Organism: Corvus moneduloides; assembly: GCF_009650955.1. Taxonomy (NCBI): domain Eukaryota; kingdom Metazoa; phylum Chordata; class Aves; order Passeriformes; family Corvidae; genus Corvus; species Corvus moneduloides. Next base: position 17,504,285 of record NC_045477.1, read on the forward strand.
AAAATAAGAGCTGTTGAGGCCAGGGCAGAATGACAAGGAGCATGCTGTCAGAAACACAAACCCATTGCCTTTAGTTAACAAAGAGGAGCCCAGTGTGAGCTGGGAGCTGGGAAGGAGCCGGGAAGGAGCTGGGAAGGAGTCTATACTCCTGCAAAGACAACAGGCACCCTGTGTGTTCAGAGAGCGGCTGTGCCTGGGGGCAGCAGCCCCAGCTAATTGGGGAGCTGTGATTAATGGGCAGTGCCTGTTCCTGACACAGGTGGTGTTTCTGCGCATTAACGTCCCTGCCTTTATGGAGGTTTTTCTTATTGAATTATAGGGAATGTGCTTGATACCCCTGCAGCCTCGGGATATTGGACCAAAAGGTAGCAGGAGACTCTCTGTCCCCTCCTCCCTCCTTCCCTTCTGCCCTGTTTTTCTTTTCATTTTCTTTTCTGTTTTTTGTCCAGAAGGATGAATTTCAAGGCAGGACTTTCTCTCTCAAGCACTTCCTCACTATCTTTGTTATTTATTTTGTGCCCAGCTGGTTTTCCTGCCACTTTGTGAACCCTACATCACTCCGCTCTGCCCTTGCCACTGCCATTTGCTGGTGAGCAGACCTGCCACACACCATATCTTCAGATCCACTGAGCCTGGCTGATATGTTTAATTTATAACTGGTGCCTTAATTGAATAATTGGATTTAATCGTCACTCGGTGCATGATCCAAACAGTCTCCAGAGGGGCTTAGCCAGGAATACAAAGAGAACGTGTGATCTGGGGTTAGAAGCACGGATCTGGAGTGATGGGGATAGAATGGAATCACAGAATTATGGAGTCATTTAGAAAAACCCTCTAAGATCACCAAGTCTAGCTGTTATCTCAGCAACCCCATGCAAGGGGATGCACCGGGAATGCTCACTGCAGCCACAGCCCTGACAGCATGGCATTACTGCCACAGAGGGAAAATCCTTCCCTGTTGCCTCCATAAGATATATCCAAGCCCTGCATCACTCTTTTCTGCTATGTGGAGCAGGACAGGACTGGGAGAAGGTGGATGAGGGTTAACTGATAGTAACTGAGCATCTCCCAGGGCACAAGGTTGTTACCAGTGCCTGACTGGGTGATGGTGGGAGGCAGCTTGGCCACCCCCCTCAGTGGGTGTAGATGTTCAGTTCATCTTAACAAAATCCCCATTAAATATTCCATTTCCTGGCATCAGAAACAGGCAGGTCATTGCTGCTGGCTCAGGAGCTGCTGGGATTCTCTAACTGGTACATGCAAATGAGCAGCTAAAAGGCTTAGGGTTCTGTTTCCAGGCACTTCCATAAATGGTTGAGCTTTGGATCTGGTTAGGGCTGATTTGCCTTTTCACTAAAAGATGCGGAGGCAGAAGGGATCAGCAGGATCTCTCCTCTCTGAGATTAGTATATATATGTATGTGTATTTGTTTTGTGCTCTAATATCCTAAATATTATGCCAGGAAAGAATACCTTTTTTTATATGGATATACCATGTTTGCCAGTCAGTGCTTACTTAGAGGTAGGGTGGTTCAAACCCACCACTTCCCCCTTTTAGGGTGAATAGACCTTGAGGATTGAAGCAATCTGTTCCAGCTCTTCCTGAAGTTGAGGAGGGAGGAAGGAAAAGTGTTGTTTATTTTTTAGGGATTTTGAAGAAAGGGTAGTGCAGAAAAATCTACATTTTAATGATAAAATTCCCAATTTTGAGCAGGTGTGATGTTGAAATCAGTCAGTATTTCAAAGCTGTAGGAAAATGGATGAGCAGGACTATCATCCTGCTCTGGCCCAAAGAAAATTTGGGTTATTTTGGACAATATAGGATCCTTTATGAGGGCTGTTTTTTGATGTGTGTTGCTGCCTGTAGGTCAGGTGAAACTTTGCAAGGATGCAGCTTTGGTCTAATTTGGAGTTCCATAACCCTGAGCTGCCAGCAGCAGGGCTGGAAGAGCACTTCTTTGGGAATGCTGCAGACCCTGGAGCATCAATGCAGAACCTCGGTGGAGGCAATGATCCCACAGCAAGTTTGGCCCCAGAGCCTTCACCCCGTGGTACCCCAAACCTGTACGGGCCGAGGAGCCCTGCAGAATGAATTGATTTGATAAATGGACATTTATTACACTCACAAATTGGCTGAAACCAATTTCAGTCACATCAAGTGCTGATAACTGCTGGGGTATTGATTTGTGTAAAGTAATACAGTGAATTTATCAGTTCAATAGCAGGCTGAAGGGCCTCTCGGAGACGTAGGGCTGCAGTCACACCGTTACAGATGGACGAAATAAAGTGAGAGCACGGCAGCAATGCCAGGAACAGCTCCACAGAAGAAGGCCCCAGCGTCATCATCATCAGGCTCTTGTTTTGGACATTGCGGCTGAATGTCATAATGAGATTTCAGCACAGCAGTGTGACCTCCCTCCTGGTATTTATTTATTTATTTATTTATTTACTTCTGCCAGGAGGAAGGAAGGGGGCAGCTTTCCCAGAGGCAGAGCATGGATTTCATGCTTGGGTGACAATGAAGAACAGTCAGCGTGGCCAGCAGCTACTTTGGGAGTACAAACTCCAAGGAGAAGAGTGCTCCTGTGGCTTTCCTAGCTGAGACTTTCATCCTTGGAACTGGCATTGATGTTCTGCCCTGGCCCAGGGTGGGGCTTCTGTTGCTGCTGCTGAAGCTGAGCATTGCTCTGGCCTGGGATGGAGCTTTTGTTCCTGTTGCTGAAGCTGAACACTGCACTGGACAACCTGGGAGAGCCTCCTCCAGCCCCAGTCATGGAACCTAGGGAGTAGTATCCCTTCCCTAGGGATATCCAGATTTTTTCAGTTTTTCCAAACAGTTTTTTCAAGAGTGCTGTGTGCTGGAATAGCTCATTGTTTTAAGGCTGCTTGTAGAAAAGCGTTTACACCTTATCACTCTGATGGTTTGACTAACCTGCTGACTAGGGATCAGGGAATGGTTTGGGTTAGAAGGGACCTTAAAGCCCATCTCATTCCAACCCCCTGACATGGACAGGGACACCTTCCACTAGACCAGGTTGCTCTAACCCCAGTTCTGGCCTCGCCTTCCAGGGATGGGTCAGGCACAACTTCTCTTGGCAACCTGTGCCAGTGCCTCACCAGCCTCATAGGGAAGAATTTCTTCCTAAATATGATGCTCAGCATCTTCTGACAGAGATCACATGCTGAATCTCCAGCTCTTAACTTTATGGTAGTTTTTTAAGGGGTGCCTTATATCCATGGAGTTGCTTTGAGCATTTATCCATAAACTCTGGCATCCTGCTGCAGAGGGGAGGGAAAGAAGGCAGCACTTAACCCCACTGTCTTTGGACCCTGAACATGCTGACCCTGTGAGTGGTCACTCCATGCCCCAAAGCAGAAGTTTATTACTTTTATTACCTTTATTACCATTATTATCTTAGCTGAGATAGCTGCAGGAATTATCGGCAGTTGTGTTACTCCCCATCAATTTTTATGAAATATCCCCACCCCAGGTGTTTGACCTCCCGTTCACTGCTGTAAAGCACAGAGAAGGAGCATGTGCAGCACTGGGAAGGGCACACAGAGGGATGCAGCACAGACGCTTCTGTGCACCTCCCTGCCAGTGGCAGAGCATTTTCTCCTCTTCATCTCCTGCGGTGGCTGTTTCCAGGGGTGACATGGCCAGTGAGCAGCTGAAGGGCAGGACGGGATTCCCACCAGGCTTTGGCCAGGATTTTGGACAGAGCCAGATCGCTGGCTGAAGCCAAGCTGGTCTGTTGCGCTGATACGCCCAGGCAGGGTGAGACAGAGCCAGGCACCAGCCAGTGCTGCATCTGGCCCTGTGCCCAAACTAATTTAGACTTGCCAGGAGTCAGGACTCATTAACATGGCCAAGGGGACAGGTAATGCATCTGCCTGTGTCCAGGCACGGAATGGCAAGTTCTTGCAGCACTGGGGTCCAGCTCCCACTAAATGCACAATCCCAGTGCTCAGTCCCATTTCCGAAGGGGTTGGAACTGTGGGTCTTCCAACCCACACCCTTCTACAATTACGTGATTCTACATGCCTTAGATTTAAGGTTAAACTGGGGGTTTTTTTATATTTGGGCAGCGATGCAAATCTTTATCTTCATCCTGAGCTACCACTGCCTTTTGGGAAGCCCTCCTGGCTTTCCCTGCAGACTTTACAGGGATTAGGAATTCAGTCCCACTCTCTTCCTAAGTGGCTGCAGTGGTTAATCACCCTCATTATTAAAACTGTTCTGCTTTATTTGTAGTTTGATCCTCTTGCTCCAGCCCCTGGAGCACCTTAATTTTCTCTGTAGCTGAGCGAGTTCGGTGCCTTCTTGGGGAGATCCTTAATGACTGTGGTCAGGTCACTCCTCACACCCCTCGTCATTAACCTCAGCTCATTGATTTGTTCTTGCAGTGAGGCTTTGCTCTTGTTTTCCTAATCCTCACTGGGTGTGCTGGCTCCCATGCTGCCTGGGTCTCCTGGAATACAAACATGGACTCTGAGGAGCTCGGTTTCATGCAGATCTTGCAGCTCCAAATTCCCATGAGACCCCTCCATGCAGCTATACAATCCAGCTGCTGGAATATCTCACTTGAGCTGCTGCTGTTTAACATCATCCCAGCGTGTCCCTACTGGCAGAGGCAGCATTTCCCTGTCAGGCTGTAGGCTGTGATATTCCATTTATTTTTATATGCAAAATGGAAATATTGTTTAAGTATTTTTATATGCAAATCTTTTTATGTGCAAAATGGCACTATTTATTTCCCATGTCAGTTTGCTCTCCCCTGCAGGAAGAGCTCTTGGCATACCATGTCTAGGATGCCTTTTCTTAGGTGTCTTCTATTTACCATACCCCATCAAGAAAAGGGTTTTATGGACTGACTTTGAGATGGAATTGAAGAATCCCCCAGTTTTAAAGGCCACTCTTGTGCTCTCCTGCCAGCTCTGGGAAGAAAACAAACTGACAGCTCCACACAGAGCCAGCCAGTGCCTCGTTCCAGGGAGACATGGGACTGAGGCACAGGGACAGAGGCTGGGACCCAGGATAGTGGCCAGAAGGAGATGAGGGAGCTGTGTTTTGAGGGTGACAGTCACAAAGAGAAGTGGGTTTATAGTTTCTTGGCTTTATTCCTGCTTTTGCTCGGGGCACCACTGAAAGGCAGCAGAGGCCGAGCTTTGCCATGCCTGTGTGCAGCAGCATTCCAAGACCTTTAAGCCACAGCTCTCCCAGTGTTTTCCTTCTGCTCATCCCACCTCCAGTGCTGCTGTTTTCCCCTGTTACCTTCAAATTCCTGTTAGTTATAATTTTCAGGCATCTTGCTGTTTTCATGCCCTGCTTCCTAATGAGCCACATTCTGGGTTCGGCTGCATCTGGGAGCGCCATGCGCCAATCATGAGACCTTGCTGGGTCTGAGGGGTCCTGAGTCTGTACAGTGCATGTTCTCTCTTACAAAACACCTTAGAAAATTTCATGGGGAAGGAATAACTCCGTGTAAGAGCTGTAATACAGGCTGGATTGAAATACTGTGGATAAAGCAGTAAGGCTGGGATGTCAGTTAATCTCTCACATTGAACTAGATGCTGGTCTGATCCAGGAGAACCACTTCTGTGTTCCAGAGACCAGATCCAGCCAGTGGAGGATGAGATCTGATCCTTTGGACTCAAAAGCAGCTCCTCCTCCTTCAACTAAGCCCAGTGCAATGATGTTACTGGCTTGGTGAGCACGCTCACAGAGCCTGAGGCTGCTCCAGGAGCTGAAGAGCACCTTGGAGAGCTGTGGGCACCCATGGGGGTAGGAGCCATCACCCACTCTGCACAGCAGATCCATGTCTGTCCTGAGAAAGGGTTGTGCTGGTTGGACTGGGAGTTTGGGAGGGAATCCGGGCTCTTGCCTTTTGTAAAATTTTCCACTGGGATCTCACCCAGGATTCACTTGGATGCTGCTGTCCAGAGAGGCACTGAGATAATCACCACACTTTTCCCAATCCTTGCACCAATTCAGAGTGTTTGTGACCTTCAGCCACCTCCCTCTTCCCATTCCATGCCAGAAATAACCTATAAACCTCTTTAAAACTGCTGTTTTTTCCTCACAGAAAGGCTGCACTTGGGAGCTGGCAAGGCGGTGTGCCTCTCCATCCCTCTGTCCATCCATCCATCCTTGTCCCCCTCCTCCGCCGTCTCCCTGGCAACGCTGAGTGCACATCCTGGAAAACTTTATCCGAAATCTGCTCTGGGCAGCTTTCCAAATCCATGCTAACCTTATTAGGTGTCTCTGGGGCCTTGGCTGGCTAATCAAATTAGAGAGCACTAATGGCAGGGAGGACTGGGAGTGGGTAGAGAGCAGTAAAACATAGTGTATACTTAGTGATAATTACACTTGCTTTGTGGCATTGATTTATATGCTTCCCCCCCTCTTTTTTGTTTTCATTGTCTTCAAATACAGCTATTCGGAGGAAGGAAAATGGCTGGTATGATGAGGAGCACCCACTGGTGTTTCTTTTCTTGGGATCATCTGGAATAGGTAACGTTTGGGTTGTGGTGAGGGGGATGGAGAGCCCCGAGGGGAGGGGGTGGGAGCTGTTGCAGGGCTGCAGGATCGGAATAAAATGCCAGTTAAACACACTGTCATCTTTCAGCAGGTCACCCATCATCCAGCAGGGTGACCACAGCTGGACACCTGCACACCCAGCCACATCCAGCCTCATGCTGAGTTATCCCAGAGGACAACCCCCACTCTGAGTCTCAAAAAGGGGCAGTTTTCAGAGTAAAAGTGTTACATTAACAACTTTCCAGTGAAAACCCCTCTATTCCAGTGGGAATGGTGGGATAATAGTGAAAATTTGCTGCCTGCAAACTGAATCTCTGTTTGTCTGCTCCTGTGGGCACAGATTGCTTTGAAACGACAGGATTTTATTGACACCGATAAGATTTGTCCTCTAGCCCAATCAAATGCCACATGACAGCTGATCAGTTCATGAAATGGTCCAAATGACTTTTAGTTGTGGAAAAAACCCCAACAAAACAGCTTTAAAGTAACTGATCTGTGACATTTGGAGCAACCTCAGAGCTTCTCCTGCTTCCACTGCCTCCCACAGGGCTCAAGAAGGTGCTGATGCTCCAGTGCTGGAGGGGTTAAGGGGCACAGGCGAGACCATGCACTGCCACAGAACAGTGCCAGGACAAGCATTAACTCCAAATAAGTTGCTATAAAGCTGTATAAAATCAGAATAAAATATTTTTGATACTTCATTGCCCTGCTACAGCAGACCTGAAGGCTCAGGGATGTAAATTGTTGGTTCTTCCACTCCCATGGCCTTCCATGGGGGCTTTACTCTTCCTTTCCTTCCCTCTTTTCTTTTTTCTTTCTTTTCTTTTTCTCTTTTCTTTTCTTTTCTTTTCTTCTTTTTTCTTTTCTTCTCTCTTCTCTTCTCTTCTCTTCTCTTTTCTTCTCGTTTCTCTTTTCTCTCTTCTCTTCTCTTCTCTTCTCTTCTCTTCTCTTCTCTTCTCTTCTCTTCTCTTCTCTTCTCTTCTCTTCCTTGCCTTGCCTATCCTTTCCAAACATAGTTTCTTGCATCCTTACACATTAGGAGCTCTGATCCAGCATCATCCAAAGTCAGCAAAGCTCTAACTGAAATCAAATGCAGAATTTTGGCAGAGATTTATCAGGTGGAGTAGAATTAATTCCCCATGAATTCCCATTTTTTTAGCCCTTTTCTTGGTGATTTGCTGATCTGACCCACCAGATCTGTTGTGACTGCAATACAGCTGTGGGCAGATGTACAATACTCCAGTAAGAATGTACTTTTTAATCTAATTTCCTTTTAAAAACACATGGCTTTTTTTCTTCAGAATAGTTATTTCTGTGCCTGCTCATTTATTTTTCAGTGTGCAGGTAAATCCCACAGGCATCCATGTGCAGTGCACTGCTGATGGGTGTGCAAGGGACAAGTGTGAACCCCCAGAGCATCCATCTTCCAAAGGGGTGACAGGCTTCACCTCAGCTTTGCTGGTCACCCCAGGAGTCAAAATCAGCCCAGTCCTTCCCCTGATCAACCTGACAAAGTCAGCAGTGTCATGCTGGGGGGTAGCAGTATGGAAGAGAAGTTTTCTGGCACCCACACTTCAATAAAACTGCCTTTTTAAGTTTTTTCCCCAGATGGATGGGCTGGGAGCACAGGACATGGCCTGGCATGAGTTGATGCATGTGTTTACCCTCATCAGGGTGGATTTGCTTCATTACTGATTGTTTCTAGTCCCAGAATTTTTTGACCATCGTCTTATATAAAGTGAAGAAAAAACACCCCATTTTCTTGAAATTCTTTATTTGGAGATTACAAGGCATTGCACGAGGAACTTGAAATATTGAGGGTAAATATAGCAAAAATCTGATCTATCCAATATAGCAAAACTCTGATCTATCCATATCTTTTTGTTCTTTGGGATGGGAGCTTTGTTCCCATCATGTGAGAATCAATTAAAGCTGAAGGAGCCAATGCAGAGATGCTGCTGTTCCAATGCACCAGTTCACCCTGCCCAGGCTGGGAACCCCAGTGGGGTGTGATCTTGGAGATAAAACAGCAATACCCACTTCCCAAGAAAAATATACGTATTGGTTGCCGGAAGTTCCAGCCCTGGTGTTAGCAGAGCTGATGAACAGACAGAAGATGGACAGACCTGGTTTAATGCAAGTTTCTTCTTTCCCTCTCCGGAACAGGTAAAACAGAGTTGGCCAAGCAAACAGCCAAGTACATCCATAAGGACGTCAAAAAGGTAATGGCTCATCCCAGCTTTGTGTTGGCAGTAATGGGGCAGGGGGGTTCATCAGGGGGTTCACTGTGTGGCTGTGCTGCCCTGAAAAAGGGCTTCTGCTGCACTGAGACAGACTTGTGGAGGTCATGGAGTCATAGACAGGTCTGGCTTGAAAGGGCCTTTTAAGCTCATCCAGTTCCACCCCTCCTGTCAAATACAGGGGCACCTTCCACTAGACCAGGTTGCTCCAAGCCACATCCAACCTGGCTTTGAACAGTTCCAGGGATGGGGCAGCCACAGCTTCTCTGGGCAGATTGTGCCAGGGCCTCACCACCCTCACAGCCAAGAATTTCTTCAATCTAACCCTGCCCTCTGTCAGCAGGAAGCCATTCCCCCTTGTCCTGTCCCTCCATGCCCTTGTCTTGAGCCCCTTTAGGGACTGGAAGGATCTCTATGGTCTCCCTGGAGCCTTCTCTTCTCCAGGTGAACACCCCCAGCTCTCCCAGTCTGTCTCCAGAGCAGAGGGGCTCCAGCTCTCAGAGCATCTTCATGGCCTCCTCTGGACTCTCTCCAACAACTCCACACCCCTTCGATGGACTCCAGAGCTGGAGGCAGCTCTGCAGGTGGGGTCTCACCTGAGCAGAGCAGAGGGGCAAAATCCCCACCTCACCTGCTGCCCATGCTGTGGGATCAGCCCAGGACACTGTCTGTGCTCCTGTCTATGTCACCAGAATATTGGAATTGTAAAAATTTAAGCGGATGTAACATTTGTGCTCCCTGATGGATTTTGCTCTCATTTTGACATCCTATGTTGTGAACATATTTTTTTGCCTCTATTACTAATATCACTGTAAATTGTTAGAAGGATAAAATTCCAGGAATCTGTTTTCCATGTCCCCAGCTCCACCACTTGTCACATCCTGCCGATATGGACTGTAGCAATGCAACATTGATTTCCTGCTCAGAATTTTAAGTGCTGAAGTGTTTGGTATCCAGAAGCAGTTTGAATTATTTAGTTTGTTACCCAGTGGGCAGCTTTTAGAGAAGATGAGTTGGAATTATTTCATGGAGGTGGTGGCTTTGCTGAAGGACACTTCAGTGATAATCTGGGGTTTCCATTCCATTCCAATCTATCCTATTCTATTCTGTTCTTTTCCATTCCATTCTGTCTGTTCTATTCCATTACAATTATTTCAATCCATTCACTTCCAATCTATTCTGCTCTGTTCTGTTCTATTCCATTGCAATATTCTGTTCTATTCCATTCAAATCCATTCCATACCAGTCTTCCATTCCATTCCATTCCATTCCATTCCATTCCATTCCATTCCATTCCAATCTGTTCCATTCCATTCTCTCCCATGTTTCACATTTAAGCCTCTGCCTACCTGTAAGAGGTGCTTAGCTCTCTCCTACATGGAGCTAGGGAAAAGGAGGAAAGACAAGCAGAGCTGTGCGCAGATGAATCCCTCTTCCCCACATCCTCCAGCAGTGAATGGACACAATGCAGCGACACATGTAGAAAGAAGACCAAACTGGAACCAAGACTGTAAAAACAGCTGTTCCGGTTTCTTTTCCTCATCCCTCTATAACTGCCTTCCAGAAGCCATAAATCCTGGATCTCAAGCACCCTCATCCCTAATCCCGCACGTGGAACTGCTCCATGGCCAGACATCCAGTGGGGAAATCAGTTAAACCCTGAGTGTTGTGTTACTTTGATAGCAGCAGGAATCTGCGATTTATTAGTAATGAACCAGCTCAGCCATTGGTGCCCCAGTGAGGGATGAGAGGGGGTCATACACCCCACAGGCTCTGATGAGGGGCAGCAATTCACAGGAACTGATGGATTAAGAAAGGAAAACCTGGAACTGTCCCTTTTTCATCTGAAAGATGGAGTCAGTTTTTTCCATCTTGCTCTGCCCTGGGTAGACATTTTAATAATTTTCAGGGAAATTATTGCATGGGAATATTTTTCCCAGAGAACCTGTAGCTGTCACATCCCTGAAAGTGTTCAAAACCAGGTTGAATGGGGCTTGGAGCCACTTGGTCTAGTGGAACGTGTCCCTACCCATGGCAGGGGGGTTGGAACGGGATAGTCCTAAAGGTCCCTTCCAACCCAAACCATTCTCTGATTCCATAATTTTCCCAGGTAACAAATGACAGGACTAGAGGAAACTGCCTCAAGCTGGAGCTAGGGAGGTTTACGTTGGATATTAGGGAAAATCCTGTCTGTTCAGCTCTGGAAAAGGCTGCCCAGAGCAGTGGCGGAGTCCCCATCCCTGAAGAGGTTTAACAGCTGCGTGGATGTGACACTTGGGAACATGGGTTAGTGGTGGGATTGGCAGTGCTGGGGGAACAGTTTGGCTCTGTTGTCTCAGAGGGCTTTTCCAACCCAAACAGAAAATTCTGTTCTCTAATTCTGGGATCCCCATGTAATGGTGTCCATGTGTGTGCCACATACACATGTCCAGATGAGATGTATTCCCGGACGTATGTCTCCTTCTCTACCATGGACAGTGGTTATGTCCAGCTGACCATGTCCAGGATGATGCTGGGAAGTTAAGGCTTGGCTTTTTCTGCGTCAGCTGGATGATCACTGTAGGTCCTTTCCAACTGAAATATTCCTCTTCCCTCCCCTTCCCTCTCCTTCCCTTATTTTCCTTTCACCTCCAGGATGTGGATTACAGCTCCGTGATCAGGACATTCAGTACCTGCAGTCAATCATCAGCTTTTCATATGCAAAATGGAAACTTGGGTGGAAGCTATAAATTCACTAACACTATTCTCTGTTACAGGTTCAGTTCACTTCAGCCCGGTTCACCTACAAGCCCAGTTCACCTCAGCTTTATGACTTTTGTTGGATTTTTGTGGAGGGGTGTTGCATTCTTCTTGTGATTGATTTCTAAAAAGCTGAACCACAAAAATTTTCTATTTTATTTAGAAAATTTCACCTCTGTCAGTACCGCTCCAGCTCTGGCAGTGAGCAGATTGATCAAATCTCATCTTAAGTCTCTTGCAGGGTTTCATCAGACTGGACATGTCGGAGTTCCAGGAGAGGCATGAGGTCAGTAAATGGGCTCTGAAAGGGAGAAGCTTCAAATTTAATCCAGAAAAAATGGGCATTTTGGGGTGTCAAGGTGGGAGCACGGCAGAACAGCAGGAGTTGTTCCAAGTTGTGAATTAAATTGCAAGTAAGTTGCCAGAAAGCAACTTTAATTGAGTGTCCTGGTTTAGGCATGGTACTCCCCAGTTTAGTGCTCCCATTCCAAACCACGAGTCACTCACTCACGCCCCACGTCCCCTTGTCCCTCCCCATGGCATCGGGCTGGAGAGGGGAACTGGAAGCTCAAAAGGTAAAGACCATGGGTTGAGATAAGAGCAAGTTACTGGAAACAGAAATGAGATAAGAAAACAAACAAGCAACAATATTAATTACACAAGTATGTAAAAGAGAGAGAGCGATTCACATGCAAAATGCCCACTGACCCAACCCAGCCACACACTCCAGCTCAGAACCATGTCCTTCTACCACTCTTATTTGACCAAAAGGAACCCGTTCTCCCCAGAAGAGACTCCTTGCCCCTCCTGGCTACTGCAAAAATTAACCCTGTCCTGGCTGGAACCAAGACATTGAGGCAAATTAGGAAGAGAGACCAAGGAACAAGGAAAAGTTTAACAATATGTGTCCAGTGCTGTGGGTTCCCTTGGGGTGGGGTCTGCCCTTGGGGAGAGAGCACCTGAGAAGAGATGGTGGAATCCAGAGGATCTTCTTGTGCATGAAAACCTGCAGCCACATGCTGTTCAGCACCAACCAATGCCCAGGCAGGCACAGCTTACCCCAAGCCCCTTATCCCCAAAACATTGCTAAGTCCAGTGTGGGATCATTGCCTCAGCCTACCTTCCATGGAGGAAAGGGGGAGAATCCAGCAGAAGACAGGACAGTAGTGCCAAGTCCACCCCTGCCATCACAACTCCTGCCCAATTCTGGTGCTACAGGAGGGATGGAGTATCTCACCAGGGTCACCCCTGGAGCTGAGGGGGTCCTAAATCCCTTTGGAGGGCTCTGTCTCCCCAAAAAGCATCAAGGTCCTAGCAATGACAGTGGTAAAACACTGGCACAGGCTGTCCAGAGAAGTTGTGGCTGCCCCATCCTTGGAAGTGTTCAAGGCCAGACTATATGGGGCTTGGAGCAACCTGGTGCAGTGAAAGGTGTCCCTGTGTATGGCAGTAGGGCTGGCACTACATGGTCCCTTGCAACTCAAACCATTCCATGATTCTGTGATAACGGACTGTGGCTTCAGATGACGCTCAGACATGTAAGATAGATGTAAGGTAGATGTAAGATGCACCAAGCTATATGTCAGAAATTGTCATTTTGCCAAAACATTCCTGTTGTCAGAAATATTATTCTATATAACCGTCTAAATTTCTAAACTTCATTTTAAAAAAACACTGTGTCAAGCAGTGATGACATAGGAAAAGTATTTTACTTGTGGCCTCTTCCCACAAAGGCTACTTGTGGCTTTGATTCTGCACCAGAACCACCTGCCACTCATAATCCTTTGAATCCTTGCTCTTAAAAAGGCTAAAAGGGATGAAAACAAATCTTGGACATCTGGGACAGATTGCTCAGACCCTGCATAGCAAAGCAGGGCTGGTGCCTTCCTGCCTGTCCATGCTCTGCTGGTTCGAGATCTGGGCAGGGAATTGCTCAATCTTTATTTTGCTTAATTGTTGCTTATTAAGCTGATTTTGGGATACCTGGGGTGCAATAGGTGTCACAAAGAATGTAGAACCTGTTTTGTCAGCAGCAAAGAGCAGCGGTGGCCTGACAAGCTACCAGAAGGGCTTCATTTGCACTGTCCAGGGACCAGCCTTCACCTTTCCTGTTCCTTCCTCCCAGGTGGCAAAATTCATTGGCTCGCCGCCCGGCTATGTGGGCCATGAAGAGGGTGGACAGCTCACCAAAAAGCTGAGGCAGTGCCCAAATGCCGTGGTACTCTTTGACGAGGTGGACAAAGCCCACCCTGATGTGCTCACCATCATGCTGCAGCTGTTTGATGAGGTAAATCCACATTTTGGGTTAGAGTCGACACAAGGGACATGCAGAAGGTGACAGTGAGGAGTGAGAGGGATGACAGGTGGAGGAGTCAGGTGATTTGGGTTGGGAGGGACCTTAAAAGCTCATCTAGTCCACCTCTCCTGCCATGGGCAGGGACACCTTCCACTAGACCAGGTTGCTCCAAGCCCCATCCAGCCTGGCCTTGAACACCTCCAGGCATGGGGCAGCCACAGCTTCTCTGGGTAACCTGTGCCAGGGCCTCACCACCCTCAGAGGGAAGAATTTCTTCTTAATATCCCATCTAACCCAGCCCTCTGGCAGTGGGAAGCCATTCCCCCTCATCCTGTCTCTCCAGGCCTTTGTCCAAAGTCACTCTTTAGCTCTCTGGTTGATTTTGAAGGTCCCAGTCTGTCCTCAGAGGCCACCAAACTCCAGGGCAACACGCTGGAAGGTTTTGGAGGGGTTTTTTTTGTTTTTCTTTTAAGGATTAATAACACCATTTTTCTTGCATAGATCATCACAGTAGCAGTTCAATGTGAAATCAATTCCTGTACCAGGCACTTGACAGGGCAATAACCCAAATGTTAATCTCAAGCACCCAACAAGGATTTGTGTCATTGTGCTGGATCTCTGCTGTTGGAGATGGATTGAGGAAAGAAACAGCCTGGGGAGATGCTGCTTTTTTCCTTATTTCCCTCTCTTTTTTATATTATTAATCAAGAGCACTGGTACTTTGGAAAGGTTCCTGGGTTGGTTTGGGGGGCTGAGGGTTGATGCCACTGCAGCAGTGGTGGTGCTGGGCAGCCCTGGTTTGCCAGGTGATCCCACAGGGATGAGGAGCTCTGCTGCTCAGGTCACTCTGTTACAGCCATAACATGGTTATTTGTGGGCTCTGCCCAGCCCAAACCACAGCCACAGGCAGGGTTAGGGTCAAGCCTAGGATTAGCATTAGCATCAGTCCTGAGCTGAGCCTGGGGCTTGTGCCAGACCTAAAACCACCACAGGGAGGCAGGCAGAGGGTCAAAGGCTGGGGAGTTACATATGGGCAGCCACACGGTCATGGAATCACTGAGGTTGGAAAAGCCCTCTGAGACCATCAAGTCCAAGCATTCCCCCAGCACTGCCAAGCCCACCACTAAACCTAAATGCCACATTCACACAGCTTTTAAGTCCCTGCAGGGATGGGGACTCCAACACTGCCCTGGGTAGACTGTGCCAAGGCTGGACAACACTTTCAGGGAAGAATTGTTTCCTGATCTCCAACCTATACCTTCCCTGGTGCAACTTGAGCCCGTTTATTCTTGTCCTGTCCCTCCTCCCCTGGGAGGAGACCAAGACTCCCGTACCAGATCCAACCTCCTGTCAGGGAGCTGTAGAGAGCGAGAAGGTCTTCCCTGAACTGCCTTTCCTCCAGGCTGAATGAGGACATGGACTGGCCCAACCCTCCTCCTGGCAAGGCATCTCCCAGCGCTTCCATCAGTTCTGTCCTGGATAGGGCACACTGGGACCATATGCAGGACAAGTTCCTGCCATTCCTAGGAGAGACAAGGACTTCTCCAACCTCATCCTTGCTTCCTTCCACCTCAATCCTTGGGCATCCCTTCAAAATTAAATCCACTCTGGGGAAAAACGGGACCCATGTTCTTTTTCCTGGTGGTTTGGCCATGTCCTCCAGCACTTGCTGACACGGCTGGTGTCATCTTGCTGTTGTTGCAGGGCAGGCTGACAGATGGGAAGGGGAAGACCATTGACTGCAAGGATGCCATCTTCATCATGACCTCCAATGTGGCCAGTGAGGAGATTGCACAGCATGCACTGCAGCTCCGGCAAGAAGCCATGGAGATGAGCAAGAAAAGGATCGCAGAAAACTTAGGTACTGGAGTTTCAATCTTCAAATCCCTAAAGAATCTCCCTCCTTCCTAACACAACTTTGTTTGATACCAGCTCAGCCATCCTTCGGCAGGGGGCACACCCAGACCCTTCAGTCCCCTCTCCACTGGTCCTAAACTGGTCCACATGACTTGGGAATGCTCCTCTGCCAGGAAGTCATGAAATCCCAGAAGGCTTTGGGTTGGAAGGGACCTAAAAGCCCACCCAGTTCCAACCCCCTGCCACAGGCCAGGACACCTTCCACTAGACCAGGTTGCTCCAAGCCCCATCCAACCTGGCATGAAACAAGAAGTGAGTACAAGATGAGAAAGGCTGAGAGGTTGGACAGAGCCTCAAAGACACAATCTCCCTCTGAAGGATGCAGTGTCAAATAATGAGGATTTCAGAGGAGGTGGATTGAAACTGGATAGTCTTTATGGTCCCTTTCAACCCAAACTCTTCTGGGATTCCATGATTCTCTTTATCAAATCCCCCTTTTCTTTAGGGACCCTTCTAAATGCTTCCTGCAAAAGACTGTGGCTGGTTCAGGTGCTCATATTAAAGAGGAAAAGTTTTCTTTCCGCTCAGTCCTTCCCAAAAGGACTGAGCTTAATGAATTTTACTTCCCCATGGAATGGGAGCCCTGGCCTCACATACCAGGCTGCTGGAGAAAAATTTCCCAAAATGTGAATTTGGTAATAAAAGGGGAATGAGGAGAGCAAGGGCAGTCTCTGATATTGGAAATTAACAACTTGATGTGCAACCTCCAGTGCCTTTGCTGGTAACTCTGAGGATGGACAGATGAAAAGTGATGCTAGCACCAGGGACTGTCCCTTTTAGACAGTGTTTGTCACATGGAGCAGAGGGAAAGCCTGTTTCCATCAGGTGCTGCTGTGCCTGGATAACCAGGCAGCCATGGGCAGTGACTGCATCCCTTCTTTTCTCATCAATCTTAAAAAACTTACTTTGGGGTTTTTAAGATCTTTTTATGGTCTTAATTGTCTGGACATCACATCTTTCTCAAGGTATCCAGCAGCCTGTGCCATCTCAGATACACCATATTCCTTCATCAGCTCCATAGGAGTAGGAAAAAACATTGGATTTTGGCATCAAATCTGTTTTCCTGCTTCTTTCTCCCTGTCTCTTCCTTTTACTTTGGAGAAGTGGCCGTCGACGCTGACTTAATTCAGAATCTTTAAACTTCTATCAGGCTGGGTAAAGGACAAAACACATCGTCAACTGAACTTTCCAGAATAACATTTGAAAATGCCAAACGTTTCCCTGCTCAATGAGGAGAGCATTGAATTTTAATTTCTGGGACAGTACAGCTGCAGCAGGAGAGGAGCGGGGGAGGGCATTTGGGCACAGCAGCTGCCCTCAACTGCGTTTAGAGGAGCTCCTGCCCATTTCCTGACTCTCAGTGTGGAGATGCCACGGCAGGAGGTCACTAAAGCGCCTGGCAGGCAGATAAATGGGAAGATAAAGGGAAAGAGCTGCTTCCCCAGTGGGCTCTGCATCCACCAGTGGCAGCAGCAGGTATTACATGTGGGAAGTGGGAATGCTGGTAGCAGTGCTGGCTCCTCTGCCTTTCCAGCTCTCCTCTGCCAAAACACTGGGACAGACCTACTGGCATCCCTGCCCGTGAGAGAGGGGTTGGAACTGGATCAGGTGATTCCAGAGCACCCTGCACCACTTCGGGCATTAGGGGGAACCTCCTCACTGCCTACAACTGCCTGAACAGAGGATGTAGCCAGGTGGGCATCAGTCTCTTCTCCCAGGTAAAAAGTGACAGGACAAGAGGAAACAGTCTCAATTTATGCCAGGAGAGGTTTAGGTTGGATATTGGGAAACTTTATTCCCCAATAGGTTTGTTCAGCCTTGGCACAGGCTTCCCTGGGCAGTGGTGGAGTTCCCATCCCTGGAGGGATTTAAAAGATGTGTGGATGTGGAATGTGGGGACATGGTTTAGTGGTGGGCTTGGCAGTGCTGGGGAAATGCTTGGACTTGATGGTCTCAGAGGGCTTTTCCAACCTAAACCACCTATCCAGTGGAGCCTGAGAACCCCTTCTGCCACTGCTGGTGAGGGGCAGCAATCTTCATCTGGGCTGCATAGCTGGGATAGGCTCCCAGCACCCAACATGGGTCTGTGTCCCCTCCCTTGCCCTGCATGCTGGGATCCAATCCAGAGCACAGGAATCTATCTTGCTGTGAGCACCCTGGTGTCAAACAGCACATGGAGGCGAATGGGTGCAGAATGGGTGAAGCTGTGGGAAGAACTGGGATGATGAAGACAAAGAGGAATGTGGCACTGGGAGGAAGATGGGTGATGCTGCAGCCAAGCATCCAGAGTGGCTGGGAGCCAGGATTCAAGAGCAGCCAGACCCTGGCTCCATCTGCAGTCAGCAGAGGGAAATAGACTGCAGCCAGAGCAGTGCCGCAGGCACCCTGAACATGAGATTGGTGTTTGCGGGAGAGACCATAGACTCTTCCAGTGCTCACAGCCCCAGAGGGCCAGTGTGCTCTGTGTGTCAGGTCACTGGCAGCTGTGGAGCCCAACTTGGCACCTCAGCTGCCCAAAACCTCTGGGAGCAGCTCCTGTGGGCACAGAGCAGGGAGCAGAGGCAGAGCCAGGGCTCTTTGGCCATTCAAGGGAGCCACATCAGCATAGGATGTTCCCCTGGAGCACCACAGGACACCCAGAACTGCTGTCCACAATGCCAAGTGCAGGGACACCACACTGCCAAAGCAAACTGCTGACACATGTGGAGGTCCCAGGTCTGTCCTGCAGTACCCCCCAGACCCTTCCTTGCCCTCAGCTCTAGCTTGTGAAGCCATTGTCCCACTGCCCCTACTGACACCTGCCATCCACCTCTCTTCCAGAGGACGTCCAGATGACTGACAAGATCACCATTTCCAAGCAGTTCAAGGAAAAGGTTATTCGCCCTATCTTGAAGGTATGGACAGTGTTTTCATGGCTGATGTTTTAGGTGTCCTGAGCTTTGGTCCCAGACTCCTTCCCTGTGTTTCTCTCCCAGCTATGAGAGAAGGGATGTAACCCCACTAAAAATGTTGGAGGGACCTTTCAGCAAGGTCAGAGCCCAGCAGAAATAAAGCACAGCTTCTTTACTCTTGGAGTGGAGCCACGATGCATGGTGGGAAGGGGACACAGGACAGGAAGCGCTGCAGTGCAATTTGGGGGCTCTCTGCTCTCCCAAGGTCAGGAAAACCTGACTGCAGTGACATCGCTGTGACCTTCAGTTTCTTTAAGATGTTTCTGAAGCACCTCTGGGTGCTGTCCAGCTCCATGGCATGGGGTTGGATGGCTGCTGGGAGCTGTGGGAGGTGGGACGATCCCTGGGGAGCTCCTTCTGCAATGCCACTCTCACTGCTGTTCCCATCGGGGTCACCATCCCTTTCCCTGCTGACCTCCTCCCTTGTCCCTGCAGGCTCACTTCAGACGGGACGAATTCCTGGGCAGGATCAATGAAATTGTCTATTTTCTCCCTTTTTGCCACTCAGAGCTCATCCAGCTGGTCAACAAGGAGCTCAATTTTTGGGCCAAAAAGGTAAAAAAACATCAAGGGCTTTAGAGGGGACTTCTCAGAATAACTCTGTAAGAAATCCCTGGTGCAGCATCTATCCTTGGGTAGACACAATGATGTGTATCTTTACTATCATTATACAAGCTGTTGGACTTGGGGTGCTGGGGAGAATCAGGACCTCTGGGAGCAGCAGAGATGGTTCCTCTTGGACTGGAGCTCCAGGCCACCCTCAGAGATGTCATTTGTCTGATTGGTCTTTGCATGTCTGAGCTCTCTGGGGGCTAGATGGGATTTTGGGGTCCTTTTGTTGTGGTGGAACTGGCCTGGTGGAGCTCAGCCCTTCTCAGCACTGCAGTGCAGCATCCTCGCTGCTCAAGGAGAAGGGTGCCAGGCTTGCTGCGGGGCATCCATAATTCTTCCTCCTCTTCCTTCCCTCCCCCCGGCAGGCCAAGGCAAGGCACAACATCACACTGCTATGGGACAGGGAGGTCATGGACGTGCTGGCTGATGGCTACAACCTTCACTATGGTGCCCGCTCCATCAAACACGAGGTGAAGGCAAGAGGGAAGTTGGGGTGAAGTTCATGTTGTCACCTCCAGCCCCACTGCCCACGGAGAGCCAGGACTGGAAAGGCATCAAAAGAGAGATGGAGTCACTGGAGCAAATTCAGAGGATGTCATGGAGATGCTCTGGGGGCTCTAGCCCCTCTGCTCTGGAGACAGGCTTGGACAGCTGGGGGGTGTTAAAAGTGGACAAGAGAAGGCTCCAGGGAGACTTTAGAGCTTCCAGTGCCTAAAAGGGCTCCAAGAGAGCTGGAGAGGGACTTTGGACAAGGGCCTGGAGTAATAGGTTAAGGGGGGATGGCTTCAAACTGCAAGAGGGCAGGGTTAGGTGGGATATTGGGAAGAAATTGTTGTCTGTGAGGGTGGTGAGGCTCTGACACAGATTTCCCAGAGAAGCTGTGGCTGTGCCATCCCTGGAAGTGTTCAAGGCCAGGCTGGACAGGGCTTGGAGCAAACAGGTCTAGTGGAAGGTGTCCCTGCCTGTGGCAGGGGGTATGAAATGTTAACAAACTTTAAAAAGTCCTTTTCAACCCAAACCCTTCTGGGATTTCATGACTGTGGGTCTGACCCTCCTTGTCTCTGGAGAGATGTCAGTGGTCTGGGGGAGGAAGTGTCACACCCACACTCCAGAGACAGGGCATAAGTGGGATGAAGAGAAGGTTGCATGATTCTGCACTACCTGAGGGTGGGAAGGAGCTGGCCATCTGCATGGGAGGTTTTCCACAGGGTTTTCCTGTCAGGATCTGGTCTGTCCCTCAGGTGGAGCGGCGTGTGGTGAACCAGCTGGCAGCTGCCTATGAACAGGACCTGCTGCCACGGGGCTGCACCCTCAGGATCACCGTGGAGGATTCGGACAAGCAGCTGCTGAAAACCACAGAGGGGTCTTCCTCCAGCACAGGAAAATCCAAGGTGCCCACCCTGCGGCTGGAGATTGTAGAGAAGGACAGCAAGGCCCGAAAACTGGAGATCCAGGCACCGCTGAACCCCGAAAACATCACTTACTTCTTGTAGGCAGCACTGGGCGCTCACAGTGGCAATGAAATACCCCAAGAGCTGGAGTGAGCAGTGTCAGAGAGGGCAGAGCTGCAATCCTGCCACCTCTGGGCATGGACACAGGCACAGGCACGGACACAGATATGGGCAGGAGCTGCCCCGGGGTGGGCATGAAGGGCTCTGGGGGTGCAGCTGCGGGTGACAAGGTGCCCTGGTGCCATTCAGGGATGGGTCAGTGGAGGTCCTGGGGTTTCACAGGGTGTTGGAGTTTTTTAAGGAGGGGGGAAGCAAATTGTGGACCATGCAGGAGCTGGGATGAATTTGTCATTCCCATGGGAGGGGGCTTGCTGGGATAGCTGGGCTGGCAAGGTGGGGGATGGGAACTGAGTGTGAGTATAAAAGCCACCAGGCACGCACTTGCTCTGTATTGTCCCTGTTTCTTTATGGCAATAAACATGCTTTGCGCATCCAACCTTTGTGTCCCCAGAAGGAGCGGCCGTTGGGACCACCATCCTCATCTTAGGGCACTCCCAGGTCTCCTGCTCGTCACCAGGAGCCAGGAATGTCACCAAGAGTGGGGAACACCACTGGGAGCTGGGACCCACTGTCACATCTCCCCAGCCCAGCCAGGCAACATCCTGGTGCAAATCCCTCACTGAACCTTTTTCTCATGACCACCTTCCAGGAAATATTTAATATCTCAGGTGGAACTGAGCTGTCCAAGTTGTCTCCATGGGGACATGGAGGCTGTGGCCCCCCCATGGGGGCTCCTTCAGGGAGCTGCTCATGGTGGAATAGGAGACATGGTCACTAATGGGGCCACCCCAGCCATGGGTTTCAAAGAGGAGAACATGAAATACATATGGAAATCAAGCCCCCTCAGGATTAATTAGCTCTGAATCACTGTCCCTTGGGATGCAGCCAGGATCCTCATCCCACTGTTCCCTCCTACCCCGATGTCCTCATCGGCATTTGGTTCTGGTGCTGGTTCTTGTCTTCCAGGGATACAAGGAGGTGTGGTGGGGGATGCCTTGAACCCCCTTCCTATCCCAGTAGCTTTTTTCTGGCTTAATGCTGGGGCCTGGAGCAGGATCCCATCCCTGGAGGGTTTGGGAGTGTCACCAGGCTCCGCTGGAGCCTCCCAAGGTCAGATTCACTTCCACAGGTGCACACAGGTGCACGTGGGTGTGCAGCTCTGAGCACAGCTGTTTGCTGGGGCGTGCCCTCACTGTGTGCTCAGGTGTGCAGGGGGCTACAGGTGTGCCCTGCCGTGCCATGCTGTGCTGGGTCACGTCACACCGTGCTGTGCCATCACACTGTGCCACGTCATGCTGTGCCAGGTCACACTCATGCCAAGTTACATCATCCTGTTCCATGCCATGGCATTCCATTCCACACTGTGCCACGCTCTACCATGCCATGTCACACTGTGCCAAGCTGTGCCAGCCCCATGGATCGTAGCTCCGCACGCAAGAGCCAGGACCACATGGGCCCTCCTCAACCCTTAGAGATCGCTTTCTTGGTGCCAACACAGGTAAATGGGCTTCCACTGCCAGGAAGAGTGCCTGGGAGAACGGGATCTGGAGGAAGGACCACTGGGCTGTGCCAGACACATTCAATTCCCAGCATCAGAACCCCATGCTGGCTCCTGATCCAGTCAGGAGGGTGCAGAGGGTGCCGCCAGTGGGGGCTCAGGACACCCTGGAGCACCCCATCTTTGTCCCCAGGAACAGTGTGGCAGTGGACAGAGGCCTCCGGCACCATTGGGAGCAGCTGTGGGGCTGGGGGACCCACCAGGACCCCCTGACACATAACCTGGGGGACTCCATGGGGCGATGAAGGCTGGAGAGTGTGGGAGATACAGGGATGATGAGGTGGGTGCTGTCATTCCAACCAAGCTGGGGCTAGAGCTGGGGGAATCTGGAGTGTGACCAGAGGGGATACTGCAGAGGGTACATCAGAGAGGGTGCCATCGGCATGGGATCCATTGGAGGGGTTCCATCAGAGGGGGTCCACCCATCAGAAGGGTCCCACTCGAGGAGTCCCATTGGAAGGAGTCCCCCATCAGAACGGTCCCTTTGGAGCAGTCCTATCAGAGGGCATCCCATTGGAGAGGGTCCTATCATCTCCCCCCACCAGCTCTGGAGGGACCCCAACCCACCCAGGCACATGGACATAGCTCCAAGCCCACAGGCAGCCCCCAGCACACAGAGGGATGGAGTGACAGGGGTCCCTGTCCCCATCTCCCCCACTGTGCCCAGCCCTCCCCGCTGTCCCATTTTGGGGGCAGGGGGCGTCAGCCTTCACCCCCCTCCCCATTCGGCAGCACTGGGGACAGCTGGGCACTCTGCTGCCAGCACCCATCTCCCTTCATCCACCACAATCCGCAGGGATCACCCACATCCACATCCCACGGGAGCCGCGGGGATGCAGGACAGTTCCCTGGCCGTACCCCTCGTCCCACTCCCCTCCGCGTTCCCCTCCCTCTGCTCTCCCCCCTGCATCTCTCTCCTCCTCCTCGCCCTCCCGGCTCCCCCCGGCTCTGGGTAGCACCAGCAGCTCCTTGCGTGGCAGATTGCTGCCTAATTAGTTTAGAGGGAAAACTTAATTGAATTAACTTTTCACAGCTCCAGCAGCCCGACAGTGGGGCCTCGCTCCGCGCCAGCCCCACGCCCTGATCGAATTAACTTGTTTAGCAACCTGTCCGCTCGGCCGCGCAGCTGGGGTGGGCGCGGGGGGGGAGGCACCACCAGCACCCACCGGGGGCTCGGGCGGGGGAGCGGAGACAGAGATGACCAGCCAGGGGCGGGGGGGGCTGTTCCCAGGGAACGGAGTCCAGGAGAGAGCAGGACCCTTTGTGGCTTGAGACGTGGGGCAAAATGCGGGATGGGCATGGGGCAGGCCATAGGGCAGGACAGATGGCAGGACACGGGCCAAGAGACACGGCAGGACATGGGGCAAGATGTGGGGCAGGACACAAGACAGGATATGGGATAAAACACAGGGCAAGACACGGGGCAGGATGCACAGCAGAAAATGGGGAAGGACACAGGTTAGGACAGGAGATGGGACAGAATATAGGGTAGAAGGTGGGACAGGGTGCGGAGTTGGATAAAGGGCAGGACATGGGGCAGGACAGGTTCGAACCGATCCCACAGGACGCAGCCAGAGTTCGTTCTTCCCCCGCCCCCCCGGCCTCCTGGGGGGCCCAAAGCCCTTCATTGGACACAATTAGACTTCTAAATCCTCTTTGGTGAAAGTGTTTGTCTTGAAAATGTCCCAAATCCCGCCAAATCCTCCCCAAATCCTCCCGCATCCCCCCTCCCCGCATCCCCCTCTGGTGCCGCTGAAAGGGGCGAAAGCCTTTTCCTTGGTCCCTGCAGGGGGCTGGGGGGATGGGGTGCTTTGAAATTCATCCGGGCTGAAAATTGGGGAGTGGGATTGCAAAGGCCAGAGCCCCTCTAGGAGAGAGGGGTGGGACTGAGTACCCCTCCAAAGCCTCCTGCTCTCCGCATGCACGCGGGGACAGTGGAGGACACCCAGGGATGGGGTCTGGTGGCGTTGCTGCCCTCCTGCCCCTGGGATGCTCAGTCCCAGAGGCATGGCATGGCGACAGGGATGGAGATAGGGATCAGGATGGAGATGCATGTGGGATGGAATGACATGGGATGGGGACAGAGACGGGAGTGGGATGGGGACAGGGACAGGACTGGGATGGGATGGGGATGGGAATGGGGATGGGGATAGGATGGTGATGGCGTTGGGGACAGGGATGAAACAGACGGATGGGGACACGGGGGGAAGGTCCGAGCGCTGGTCCCAGAGCGGGCCTGCCGAGTGCTGCTCCGGGGGGTGCCCAGGGGCCGCTCCCCCTCCCCGCCCCGAAGTGGCGGCTGCCGGAGTCGGCCCGAGGTGGGGGGTGCGTGCGCCCACGAAGGGTTAAGGGGGGCGGGGGGCTGCGGGGAGGGGGGGTGTCGGCTCCGCCCGCTCCCGCCGTCCCCGGGAGATATTGTCATGCAAAAGCCCCCGGCGAGCGCAGCCTTTGTCCGCGCTCCCCCCGCCGGTATATTAACGGGCCGGGGCGGCGGCGGCGGCGGGGGCGGGCGGGGGCCCGGCGGGCAGGAGGCGGCGGGGACGGGCGGGCGGCAGCCGGGGCCGCACCGGACTCGCCATGGACTACTCCTACCTCAACTCCTACGAGTCCTGCGTGGCCGCCATGGAGGCGAGCTACGAGTTCAGCCCCTGCAGCCAGGCGGGCTCCTTCCAGTACAGCCCCATGCGGGGGGGCTTCGGGCCCGCGCCCGCCTGCGCCCCCCTCGCCTCCGCCAGCTGCGCCCTGGGCGCCCTCCGCGACCACCAGCCCTCGCCCTACTCGGCAGGTAAGGGAGAGGGACCCGCCGGGAGCCACCAGGGACATCCCCCGGTTCCCTGGACGGGCGTGAGGGAGCGGCCGCGCCGTCGGGGCTGGCAGGGATCGGAACTGGCGGGGACCCGAGCTGCCGGGGCTCGGGACCGGCGGCTGCCGTCGATGTCAGGGCTCGGTGCCATCGGTTGCCGGAGCCGTCGGTCTCCCGTACCGTCCGTCAGTGCTCGGTGCCGTCGGTGCCCGATACTGTCGGTTCCCGGAGCCGCCGCTGCCCTGTACTGCAGGACTCGATGCCGACGGTGCCCATTACTGCCGGTTCCCGGTAGCGCCGGTGCCCGATCCCACCAATTCCCGGTACCGTTGTTGCCCAGTACCGTCAATGCTT
This sequence comes from Corvus moneduloides, assembly GCF_009650955.1. NCBI lineage: Eukaryota > Metazoa > Chordata > Aves > Passeriformes > Corvidae > Corvus > Corvus moneduloides. Next base: position 17,529,806 of record NC_045477.1, read on the forward strand.
GGTGCTGTCGGTGCCCGATACCATCGGCTCCCGGTGCCGCTGGTACCCGGCACTGTCAGGATTCGTAGCCATCGATTCCAGGTACCGTTGGCGACCGATATCATCGGTTCCCGGTGCCCCCAGTGCCCGACACCGTTAGTGCTCGATGCCGCCTATTCCCGGAACCGTCTGTTCTCGGTGCCGCCAGTGCCCGTTCCTGCAAGGTCCCGGTACTGTCGGCTCTCGGTACCATGAGTGCACGCTGCCACTAGTGCCCGGTGCTGCCCGTTCCCGTTGCCGCCGGTGCTCGGCACCCTCAGGCTCGATGCCGTCGGTAACGGCTGCTGTCGGTCCTCGGTGCCGTCAGTTCCCCATGACATCGATTCCCGGTGCTACCGATTCCTGGCATTGTTGGTGCTCGGTCCCGCCGGTTCCCGGTGCTGCCGGTGCCCGCAGCCCAGGCTGGCCCTGCCTGGCTCGGTCCCCACCGCCCCCTGTCCCGCGTCTCCCTGCTCGCCTCCGCCGGTGGGGATGAACCCTCCCAAGCACGGCCGCGGATCGCCGGGGATCCCTGGAGCGGTGGTGGCCCCAGAACGGGGCTGGGGGAAGGTCCTCGCCGCTGGGACCCCGCTCCCCGCTCCGCATTCGTTGCCACCGCCGAGGCGCTGCCTGTGGTTGCGCCGACAACGAAGGAGCCGCCGATTGGTACCGGCGGCCCCATCCGTGCCGGCACCGCATTGCCCCCCCAGCCCCGCTCCTGCCCCGAGGCCCCGCGTCCCGCCGGCAACGAACGAAAGGGACCGGAGGCGCAGCGGGGGCAGCGATCCAGCCCTGCCTTCGTTCTACCCGCCCTGCCCGGTTCATCCTGCCCGGTTCATCCTGCCCGGTCCATCCCCTGATTCATCCTGCCCGGTTCACCCCTTTTCAGTTCACCCCAGCCCAGTTCATCCTTCCTGATTCATCTGTCCTTGGCCGGTTCCTCTGCCCAGTGCATCCCCTACCCGTTTATTCCCGGTCTGTTTCTTCCCAGGCGATCCTTGCCCAATCCTTCCCTGCCCCGTCCTTCTCTTCTCGGTGCATCCCTTCTCAAGTTCCCCCCTACCCAGTTAATCCTCCCCGGTTCATTTATTCCTGGCCAGTGTCCCCTGCCCAGTCCGTCCCTTCCCAGTCCATCCCTTCCCGGTTCATCTGTGCCCGATCCATCCCTGTTCAGTCCATCCTTGAGCTGTGCATTCCTTCCCAGTTCACCACTGCCGAGTTAATCCTCCCCGGTTCATCTATCCCTGGCCAGTGTCACCTGCCCGGTCCATCCCTTCCCATTCATCCCTTCCCAGTCCATTCCTTCCCAATTCATCCCTTCTCAATTCATCCCTGCTCAACTCATCCCTGCCCGATCCATCCCTGCCCCGTCTTTCCCTTCCCGGTGCATCTCTTCTCAGTTCACCCCTACCCAGTTCATCCTCCCCGATTCGTCTATCCCTGGCCAGTGTCGCCTGCCCAGTCCATCCGTTCCCAGTCCACCCGTTCCCAGTCCATCCCTTCCCGGTTCATCCCTGCTCAATTCATACCTGCCCGACCCATCTCTGCCTAGTGTCTCATGCCTGGTGCATCCTTTCCTGGTCCCTTTCTTCCGAGTCCATCCCTTCCTGGTCCATCCCTGCCTGATGCCCCCTGCCCAGTGTGCCCCAGTGTCCACCACAGCCCTCCCGCTGTACCGGCCGCACTGACTTCCCGTTTCTCTCCCAGTTCCCTACAAATTCTTCTCGGACCCGTCGGGGATCAACGAGAAGCGGAAGCAGCGGCGGATCCGGACAACATTCACCAGCTCCCAGCTGAAGGAGCTGGAGAGGGTGTTTGCCGAGACCCACTACCCCGACATCTACACCCGCGAGGAGCTGGCCCTCAAGATCGACCTCACCGAGGCCCGGGTGCAGGTCAGCTCCGGGGAGGGAGGAGGGGGTGGGGGGTTGGGGATGGAGGTGCGGGGCTCTGATCCCACCAGAGCGGGGATCCTGACCATGGGACGCTGCTGCTCTGCTCCCTGCATTGGGAGGGGGCACAGGAAGGGACTCGGCCTTGGCACCAGCGCAGTCAGGGGACATACTGTCGACACAGCCCTGCTCTGCTGGGAGCTCGGGGGACAGCCTGGCTCCCAGTAGTGTGCAGGCATTGGTTCATGCCACAGCACTGTCACTGTCATCAATGATTTAGTCCAGTCCCAAACACCTTGAGGTTGGTGAGAGTCCATGGAGGACAGAGAGTGGCCCTTTGTGGGTGCAGATGTCCCCTGCATCAGTGCAGATTTCTCTTGTGGGATGCAGACACCCCGTGTAGGTGCAGATTCTCCTTTGTGAGTGCAGACACCCTGTGTCAAAGGAGAACCCTCTCTGTGGGGTCCTTCTGTGTGGGATCCCCCCCTGTGTCAGTGCAGACCCCCCTTTATGGCTGCAGACCCCCCTCGGTGGGTGCAGACACCCCCTTTGTCAGAACACCTGTCCCCATAGGAATGTAGGGACCCACAGGAGTGGGGGTCTTGGCCCCCTCCCTCCCAGGGGGAATGGTGAGTGAAGCAGACCCCACTGTTGGCACCATGGGGATCTGGGGGGTGCAGGCTGTGGGGGTGGGCTCTGACCCCGCGAGGTGCAGGTGTGGGTGCAGTGTGAGGATGTCCTCTCCCCATTTCCCTCCTCTGCCAAACACCAGAGCACACGCCTGTGCCCGGCGTCGACCTCACAAATCCACATTATTGTGGATACATGGATCCCTCTGGTGATGTGGAAGACATTTCCCCCGAGGGAATGGAGGGTTGTGGGGGGGACCCCGGAGCCTGGGAGGGCTCCCAGGGACCATGGCAAGGGGTGCTCCCATCCCCTCCATCCCCTCCAGGTGTGGTTCCAGAACCGTCGGGCCAAATTCCGCAAGCAGGAGCGTGCGGCCAATGCCAAGGGTGCCAGTGGCACCGGCAGCACCGGGAAGAAGTCGGAGCCGCGCTCCTCCTCAGAAGACGACGAATCCAAGGAATCCAACTGCAGCCCGACTCCAGACAGCACGGCGTCCCTGCCCGCTGCTGCCATCGGCAGCCCCGGCGGCAGCCTGAGCCCCAGCCCTGGCGCGGGGGCACCCCTGGGACCCGGCCATGCCCCCCAGCCCCTCAAGGCACCCCTCTGGGCAGGGGTGGGGGGCGGCAGCGGTGCCCCCAACACGGCCGAGCTGCTGAAGGCCTGGCAGCCCACCGAGGCTGTGCCGGGACCCTTCTCCGGCGTCCTCTCCTCCTTCCATCGGAAACCAAACGGCATCAAGACAAACCTCTTCTGATCGCTGAATCGCCGGATCCAGCTGCCCCCCAACCCCCCTTCGGCCCCCACCCTGCACCCTCCACCCACCGCCCCCACCACGGACCCAGCCACGATGCTTCAGCAAACGGGGAGAGGGAGCAGGGACCGCCCCCGCCACCTCCCGGACCCTGCGCTGATGGGACGGACCCGGAGTGGGGGCAGCTCCCACCGCCACCGATGGGTGCTGCGGGACCATGGGGTGCCAGGCGGGGGGCACCACCCCCACGCTCAGACAGCGTGCCCCTGGCAGAGCCTTCGGGTTTGGGGGCTTCCGGCGCACTCCAGGTTTGGGGGTAGATGCGGGGCTCCCCACAGCACTGCGGGTGCTCCAGCATCGCCCCAGGAGACCCCCCCCCCTCAATGGGCTGTGCCGCTGGGCTGGGGGCGAGGAAGCACTTTATGGGGGGGCTCTGGGGGCCACGGGGTGCGCAGTGCCGGGGAGTCCGGCACGGAGACGCCCCTTGGGGTGGGGAGGAGTTGATTTCCACCAGATCCTGCCTGCTGACATGGATTCCCCCCCAGCAGCACCCCGGCGGGAAGAAGACACACCCCCCCACCCCTTTCCCCCCCCGAAGACTTTGGGGAGTAAACGCAGGGCTGGGAGGTTCAGCACTCACCTGCATTGCTGCAGGCATTGCCAATGGGGACGGGGCACCAAAACTGCTGGGGGTGAGGTGGCCTCCTTGAGGGGGCTGTTGTGAGATGGACCACCCGGAGCAGCCAGTGGGATGTCTCGGAGTAGCCACGACCCCTTGCCAGCAGCAGGCTGGCGGGAGCTCGGGTGCAGCTGGGACCCCCCCGCCCATCCCCGCCCAAAGGGTCCCCGAGGGGCGGTGGTGCTGGTGGGCCCCTCGTGCCCAGCCACCCACTACACTGGTGCTGCCATGCTGGTGGGCTTCATGGTGAGGATGCTGGCAGCCCACCCACGTGTCCCTGTTCCCCCTGTATCCCTCCCAGTCCCCCCCGAGGTGGGTTCCCCACTGTTTTTTGTTTTTTAACCATTCTGTAATTTATTACCCACATTTGCAAATGCCACCAATCCAAATTAAACTTAATTTATTGACGCTGCTGCTGGCCCTCAGCCCTTGCTGCACCCCACCCCCACCTAGGGCTGCAGGGGTGGGGGTGCTGCATAGTCCCCACCCCTAAACCCTCTGAAACCCACCAGAACCCCCCAGGTGATGCCACAGACCCCCAGCACCTTAGGGATTATTTTGGCTGCTCCCCACTTGAAGACCCCAAGCAGCTGCAGGAAGGTGAGGGGGCACCCCATGGGAAACGCCCTCAAGTGGGGTGAGGAGAGGGATGCCCCACACAGGCCCCTGGCCTCTAAGGACCTTTTGGGCGGTGATGATGAACAAGGTCTTGGGGGCATTGGGATGGGGACAAGAAGCATGCGAGGCTATTGGGGGAGCAGTCTGAGGTACACAAGGTGGGCAAGGAGACAAAGGACCTGGTCCCCACCTTGCTGGGACCAGTACAGCCAGCTTGGGAGGGTCACAGATCATGCTGGGACGCAGTTCTTCACCCTGGTTCCCCATCTTGCCCCCCTCCCCAGACCCTTCCTCGCCTCCCCACACTGAGAGCTCCATCACACCCATTGCAAGAAACATGACAAAAATCACTCCAGATTTACCAAACACTGGGCACAACAAGATGGGGGTTTAGTGGGGGAAGTTCACACCGAACACCCCAGTTACAAACAGAGGGGGGACGCTGGGGGATGCCAGGGGGGCCTGGCCCATCCTTCATCTCAGCCGGAGTGGGGGGATGTGGGGTGTGGGGTAGCATCCCCCCCATCCCCCCTGGGGACAGGGAGAGCCTGGGGGGGGGCATCCCAGTGGGGAAGGCACGGTGGGAGGACCCCTGTCCTGGGGACCCCCACCCTGGGGGCCCTCCCAGAAGGACACTTGGCAAGGCTGGGGCTGAGCACCCACAAGGGGACCCGGCTGCCAGCCCTGCTGCCCCCAAGGGCAACACAAACCCCGGGGGGATGGACCCAGCAAGTACCTAATGGGCAAACTGGGTGGGAGTGGGGGTATGCCCCGGAGGCACTGGTGGTGTGGGGTGGGCTCTGGGGGAAGGCACTGATCTGGCTCTGCTCTGGCAGGATTCCTGGGCTGGGGATGGGACTCCCAGCACAGGGACAGGCACTCCCAGAGTGGGGATGGGGACCCCACCACACAGGAATGGGACCCCTGTGGTGGGGACAGGGACCCCGGGGGTGGGGACAACACCCACCCAGGTGAGGACGGAATCCCCAGTATGGGGAAGATAGGAGCCCTGGGGACAGAACCTCTGGGTGGGATGGACCCTCAGGGTGGTGATGGGACCCCTGGGGATGGGAGCAGCACCCCCAAGGTGGGGACAGGACCCCCAGGGTGGGAACAGGACCCTCAGGGATGTGGGACAGGCACCCCTAGGGCAGGTCCCATCCCCATGGTGGGGATGGGACTCCCAGGACTGGCGACAGGGACCCCTGTGGTGGGGACAGGGACACCTGGGCTGGAGATGGAACCCCTGGAGGTAGGGGCAGGGACCTATGGGGTGAGGACAGGAACTCCCAGGGATGGGGACAGCACATCCAGGGTAGGGATGGGGATCATCAGGGTGAGGGTAGAACTCCTGATGTGCAAAGAGAATGTGCAGGGTGGGGACAGGATCCTACGGAATTGGGACAGGGACCTACAGCAGGGGGATGGGACCCCCAGGGATGGTGACAGGCACCCCCTGGTGCCACCTTCCAGGGTGGGAGTGAGACATCCACGTTGGGAACAGGGACCCTCGGGGGGATAGGTGCCCTGGGGTGGGGACAGGGATGCCCAGGGTGGAGACAGGAACCCTCACAGTGGGGATGGGATGTTCAGGGTGGGAACAAGATCCTTAGAGGTGGGGATGGGGACCCTGAGCTCTGACTAGTGTTGTCCATGGCGGCAGGCTGAGCTATCCCATCCCATCCCATCCCATCCCATCCCATCCCATCCCATCCCAGGCATCATGAAGGCACTTGGGTTGAGACACGACTTTGCTCAGAGCCTCCTCCTTCTAGCTGTGAAGGGCCATGGGGGGAGCCAGGATCCCAGGGTTACCCTCAAACACCCCCTCCCCTATCCCTTCTCCCAATAAATAAAAAATAACTTAAATATGAGGGCACCCTGTAGGAACCCTCATGTGAAATTATCTGACCAGGACCCACCACCCTGCTGTCCCCCCATGCCCCCTTCCCATGCCATTACCCCACATCCAGGGTGGGGGGTGGGCTGTGGAGGTCCGGGGGCTTCCACTGGCTGCTGGTGATGGTGGGATGAATGTATGCAGGATGTCGGACTGTGGGATGAAGGATCCTCAGCTGCAGGATGCACGGCTGCAGGATCTGGGATGCATATCCATGGGGCCCAGGATATGTGGCCGCAGGATACTGGGCAGCGGACACACGGCCACAGGATCTGAGGGATCTGGGATGCACAGCCGCAGGATCCGGGATGCACGGCTGCAGGATGCTGGGCCACAGGGTCCGGGATATGTGGCAGCAGGATGCAGAATGCACAGCCACGGGATCCAGGATGTGTGCATCTGTGGGACGCAGGATGCTGGGCCGCAGGACACAGGACTGCAAGGTCTGGGATGCATGGCTGCAGGGTTTGGGATGCTGGGCCATGGGATGCACGGGATGCTGGACGTGCGGTGGCAGCTACTTGCGGAGCTGGAGGCTCTCCAGAAGGACGCGCTTGTGGCCAGGCTCCAGCACTCCAGCCTCCTCCAGGTCCTCCTCTGTGATATCACTGGGAATGAGACACAAATGTGGGGCTCTCTGCCCCCGAGGGGCACCCCAGCCTCGGGTGGGGTCCCCACCTGGGGGTGTTAAGAGCCCCCACTTGGGTTGCTGGGTGCCCCCTCAGGCTCCATCCTGTCCCTGCTGTGGCGTTTTGTGACCCTCAGGGGGCAGTGGGGATCCCCAGAGACAAAGGGCACCTTGGGGCAGCTGGGACCCCTGAGAGCAATGGGGCCCCCCTCAGGGCAGCACAGAACCTTTGGGGGCAGTTGGGACCTCCAGGGGAAGCAGGGACCCTCAGCGGGTAGTGGGGAACCCCCAGGGACAGTGGGGACCATCAAGGGCAGCACCCCCATGGACCTCCGCAGAACCCAGGCATCACTGACACCCTGGGGAAGACACAGACCCGCTAGGTCGGCCAGGCTGGTGGTGGGAGTGGGTGGGGGTCCCTCCCCGCCGTTTTGGGGGGCTGCTCACCTGAGGAACTCCAGGTCATCCCAGCCATTGCGCACCAGCCCCTCCTCGTACCGCTCCAGCCCCAGCGCCCGCAGCCACTCGCCCACACCGGGCACGGCGCCCACACCACGGCCCAGCGCCTGCACCCCAACAGCCTCAGCACCATGGGGCCCCCAAAAGGGAGCCCCAGCTGAGGTGCTGAGGACCCCTGCCCACCCTGTTATCACCCACCTCCTCAGCAAGGTCCTCCTGGATGCTCTCCTGGATGGAGTGGGGAGGGAAGGCAAGGGGGCGGCCATAGTCGGGGTGCAGGCAACGGGGAGGCAGCCCCCCCTTGGCCAGCAGTGGCGGTGGGGGGACCACTCTCCCCTTCCCACCCCCGTAGTCCACCTCACTCAGCGTCTTGGCCATCTGCAGCACGGAGCAGGAACGGTCATCCAGCAGCCCTCCTGGCAGCCCCCCGGGAGTGGGCAGGCCCCCAACTGCAGGCAGCCCCCCGGTAACAGGCGTCCCACCAGCCCCCTCCATCCCAAATCCAGCCCTGGCGGCTGGGGGTGGCCGGGGGTGCAGCTTGGGTAGGGGAGCCTCTCCAAAGGCAGGAGGGTGGGATTTGGGGTCCTCACACCCAGTGGACACTGGCAGCTCCTTGGGGATGCCAAAGAAGGTGTTTGGGGGGAGCTCCAGCTCCCGCGGCAGTGGCGGCGGGGGAAAATCCGGCGGCGGCAGGTTGAGGGTGCCAAGGTCCTCTTCCTCATCACTCTCACCACCCCGGCTTGCCGAGGGGCACCGGCAGCGCTCCGGCACTGCCAGCTGCACCTTGGCCTTGGGGGGCTTGCCAGGGTCCCCTGGCACCAGCAGCTGGTGGGGGACGCCCTCCAGCACGTAGTATGCTGGGTTGTTGAAGCTGTTCTTCAGGGGACCCCCTGACAGCTCTGGCACTGCCTCCGCCTTGGACCTGCGGGCACAGGGGTGAGCATGGCACCCCCAGACCGCTCCCCCTCCCTAGCCCTGCCCATACTCCCTCACCGGCTTGGGGTAGCCTCATCCCTGGGGGGGCCGCGGTGTGCGGCAGGGGGCCGCGGTGCTGCTGCAGTGCTGCTCTTCTCAGGCTCCTCTGGGAGCTTTGCCAGAGTGGTGGTGGGGGGCTCAGCACTGGTGGGCTTCCGCCCTGCAGACCTGGCAACAGGAGGTGTTGGGTGGCCCATGGGGCTTGAACCTCCGCAATGGGTTCAGACCCTGAGGACACCCAGGACAAGGTTCAGACCCCGTGGAATGAGTCTCAGCAGCCCAAGTCAGGGCTCAGATGCCCAGGATGGGGCTCAGCCCTTCAGCACAGGGTTCAGTCACCAAAACACAGCCAGCGCCACATTCGGAGGCTGAGAGCCCCATCCCTGCCCTGTATGGCACAGAAGTGACACCTGGACTGTCCCCAGTCACATCCCACACACCAACCCAGAGGAATGCTCTGAGCAGTACCTGTGCTCAGGTGAATCCCTGAGACCTCCTGGCCCATAGGAACCGGTGCCCCCCACCCTGCCGAGCCCTGTCCCCCATACTTGGCATAGTCCTGGGTGGCCCTGGCACCTGGCGGCACCTTCCCTTTGCTGGCTGTCGTCTCATCCTTATCGACGCTGATCCACTCTGCCAGGGGACAGGGGCTCAGCAGTGGAGTCCTGTCCCCACCATCCCCCCTAGGGTGAGGGGTCCTCACCATAGAGCCTCTCGCGGGTGCCCAGGCGCTCCGTGGGTACCCGGACCTTCATGGAGCCACGGATGTTGCCTGTCTCCTCACCGCGGTGGGACAGGTAGGTGAGGAACTGCTGCGCTGTGCTGCCAATCATCGACTTCAGGGCAATGACACACTCCCCTAGGGGTGACAGTGGGGGAAGTTGGGCGTCTGTACCCCACAGACCCCCTGGTGATGGGGCAATGCTAGGGGGTGCTGGAGTGGACACTCACCGTAGGACTCGTAACCGTCAAGGGATTTGACAGTGAGCAGGAGGTGCTGGTCCTGCAGGTACTCAATCTCGGAGAGGATGGGCTTCAGCTGTGGCCAAGGGGATGGGGTGCTGGCACTGAGTGGGGGTCTCCCTGCCTGCAGCTTTCCCCAGCACCCACCCTGTCAGCCCCCAGCCCCTCCTCACCGTGGGCAGCTGCCGGGAAGACCACTGCACCTTGAGGAAGTTGATGTTGTCACTGCTCTGGCTGTCGTTCTCGAAGCTCTTCTTGAACTCTGTGGTGGTAGAGGGAGATGGCATCACCACATCAGCCTCCCAGGACCCCATGAGCTTCCTGGGACCCCTCTCAAGCCCTTTGGGACCTCCCACTGCTATCCCAGCTCTCACCTTCCAGGCAAGTAGAATAGAACTCGATGAAAAACTTGGTACGACTGGATGTCTTCACAATGGCCTCTATGCTCTCAAACTCGATGTATGCCTGCTCTGAGGACTTGGAAAGCCCTCCATGGAGAAGCAAGGCATTGGAATCCCCCTGGGACCTCCCCACTTAGAGGGAGAGGTTGGACCATGGAGGGGTGGGGGGACAGCAAAGTATCCCCATGGGCATAGGCACCTTTCTTGGAAACGAACTGGGATGTCACTCCCACTTCAAAGGAGCCGAAGACGGGCGAGTGGTCACTGGTGACAATGTCATCTGTGCACCCTGCAGCCAGTGCAGATGGGGAAGCAGTCAGGATGGAAGGGGGACTGTCCCCAGAACAGGGAGGAGGGTGCTGGGGGTGGTAACACTGCTCACCGTAAGCATTGCAGTTGACGTGAGTCTCAGGGTAAGACTTCCAGAGGATGCGGTCGCACCAGGATGGCACGTTGGTACGCACCTGGCGGGGGGGGGGAGCGGGTGGGGGTTCAGATTGGGGTGTCCTCCACTCCCCTGACTCCCCCTGCCCCAGCACCTACCCCCGTGGGCTTCTGCTTGTGCCAGACATAGGTGTCCCGGGAGCCTCGCTCATAGCGGTATGTTGGGGGGAAGGTGATCTCCTCCTCACCTGCAGGGACAGCAGTGGGTCAGGACAGTCCCAACAGCAGGGGCTGCACCCCCAGACCGTCTTGGAGCCCCCCTAGTCCTCACCGAAGCGCAGGAACACTTTGTGCTTCTCCTTCTCCAGGTTGAGCTGGTCCACCTTCAGCAGCGGCTCCAGCTCCTTGCGGCTGATGTAGTTGAGGATCTCCTGCAGGACAGAGGGGCTGGCACTGGGCTGGGAAGGAGACCCTGACACCCCCACCCCCACCCCCTTTCCCAGACCTGGATGTCCATGTCTAGGCGGTAATTGAGGTCCCCGAACCAGAAGAGGTGGGTGAAGCGAAGGGAGATGTCAAAGGAGCTCAGCTGCTTATCCCCCAGTGAGAGCAGGCGCAGGATGTCCAGGTAGTTCTGGTTCCTCCTGAAGCACAGGACACAGGGATAGCGTATCACAGACATGGGGACAGGGGCAACAGCCCTCTCCTGGCCCAGCCCAGGGTGGGGGTGCTCACCGTGCAGTCTTCTCATTGCCGGAGGTCAGGTGGCAGTTGACAAAGCCAAAGGAGGTGCCATTGAACATGAAGGAGACACCCACAGCGCCTTTGTTCCCTGTGAGGAAATGGGGACATGGGATGGGATCAGGCAACCCCTGATCCTCCCTCAAGGATGGGCACCCAGCTGGCTCCAGGTCGCGGTGATGGGGCACAGTCCCCACCTGGCCAGCCAGCACGAGCACGTGCAGCCTGGCACACACCCAGAGCCTTCCTCACGAAACACAGCCCCCCAGAGTCCCCCTCGTGTCAAGCACACTCATGCACAGCCTCCTCATGCAACACAAACGTTCCCAGAGCCTTCCCTGTGCGCTGCACATAAAGCCCTCCTCGTGAGACACACACACAAACCCCTCCTCATGCAACACACATGCTCTGGGACCCCTCCCTGTGCATCAACAAGACCCCTCCTTGTGCAACACACACACTGGGACCCCTCCCCATGCAATGCCCACATACCAGGACTCCTCATCATGCAAGGTACACATGCTGAGACTCCTCCTCATGCAACACATGCAACAACAGAACCCCCCCACGAGGCAGATACCCCAGGACCCCCCCAGTGCAGTGCACACTCCCTGTGTCCCTCTAGGCCCTGCTGTGCCCCTACCCAAGGTGTTGGCGATCCCTGTCTTGACGCTGGAGGTGCTGACGTGGCTGATGCGGTTCTCATGCTCTGGCTTCACCAGCACCACCACCTTGATGTTCCACAGGGACTGCATGGCCACCTGTGGGTGCCAGCACCCTCAGCCCCCTGCCAGCATGTGCTGGGGCCTCTGGTGCATCCACAGTGGATGCTCATTACTGCTTCATCCCAGCCTCTCCCACCAAAGGCTGTTCCCCAGGGAATCCCACCACCATCAACCAGTATCCACAGCTACCCAGCACCAGGAGAGCACCCCAAAATACCTGGTGTCAGCAGACCTGGAGCACCCACAGCCACCCAGCACCACGAGAGCACCCCCAAACAGCCAGTGTCACAGAGCCAGAGCACAGCGAACCCCGGGACACTGAGCATCACACACCTCCACCACCCACCGGTGCCTGCACCCACAGCCCCCAGGGTCCCCTGGACCCCCTGGTTCTTACCGGGCGGTATTCAACCTCTGTGAAGTCCTTGAGGACAGTGCGCAGAAAGTCCACCCACTCCTTGTCCCCCAGGGAATTCTCCTGGGTGCCGAAGACGTAGATGTCATGCGGTATGGCCATTGTCACCTCATCCAGGGTCTTGCCCAACCCCTTGGAGGTGATCCACGAAGTGATGTTCTTCGGGGGGGGAACGCTGCCTGCAGGGGGTACAGCACAGTTAGGGGGGACCCCAGGGCCTTGACACCCCACCGTGGGCCGCCCCCGACCCCGCTCACCCATGTTCCAGGTGCCAATGAAGACAGAGATCATGTCAGGCTCATCCTGGTGAGAATGCTTGTTCTTCATCAGCTGCAGGAGCTGGCAAAAGGCCTCGCGCTTCTGCAGGAGGGGGCAGTGAGGGGGGGCAGAGGGGCCACCCACAACCCTCTCCAGCCCCCCTGCTTTGGCTCAGCCAAACTTGGCATCTTCAGGGCATGGAGGATTGCCTCAGGGACATCACCCAGCCATCAGACACCAGTACCCAGCGCCTGTCCCCAAGCCTTACCAGGGCCCAGGGGTTAGATCCTGCCCCACCCCATCCCCACAAGGGACCCCTTGTCCCCTGCTACCCCCAGCTGAGCATTACCCACCCGGGCACTGACAAAAACGAAGTCTTTCCGTTGCGTTTTATCCTTTTCCTTCTCAAAAACGATGCCCAGTTTGTTCTGCACCCGCTGCGACTTGATCAGCTGCCGGACTGGCAAGGAGTGGCAAGAACTGGGAGGGTGCTGGGTGCCAGCTGGGTGCTGCAACCCCCCCAGTCCATGCTTTGGGGGACCCCCAGGATGGGAACACCCCCGGCATGAGGAAATCCCCCAGATTCCAGCCCACCGAGCCCCACAGGGATGCTCCCCTGCACAAAGGCAGTTCCACGCGTGCTGGGGCCCCCCAGATGCCTCCCCACTCACTCTTGTCATGGGTGAAGGTGTTCCAGTCCTCCTGGGAGTCCTTCTGCTTCTTCAGCACCACTAGCTTCCCCCCCTCCACATCCACGCTCAGCGTGTACTTCTGTGACTTCCCAATCTTGGTCAGGTCTCCCAGGGTGATATCCAGCTTCACCTGCCAGGGGACACTGGGATGAGGGAGGACACAGGGGAGACCCCAGCACCCAATCTGGCATCTGACCTCCCCCAGAGACACCTAGGAGTCTGTGCCCTCAGTGTCACACCAGAGGCACTCAGCTGATGCCGAAATCCCCTCAAAACTCCAAAACTGGGCAGGGCAGAGGGTAGGGTAGGGCTCACCTCAAATGTCTGCACTGGGATGCTCTTGGCCTTGCGGGACAGGGGCTGGGGGTTGGTGGCGGGGGTGGCCGAGCTCATCTCCTGCAGGGCTTTCAGTGCCTGCCAGAGCCCCCAGCAGGGTCAGCCAAGAGTTCACCAGTCCCCCCAGCTCCACCAACCCCTCCAGTCCCACCAATGTTCCAAGCCCCGCCAGCCCTCACAGTCCACAGGGCACCAATGGCCCCCTCAGCTCTACCAGCACCAGCTCCACTGGCCCTCCCCAGTCCCTCTGGTGCCTCAATCCCACAAGCCCATCTCCAGACCCCCAGCTCCACCAGCCTAGCAATCCCTGTCAGCTGCCCCAGTCCCACCAGTGCCCTCAGCCCCACAGCCCCTCCAGTTCATCCAGACCCCTCAGGACACCCTCATCAGGCCATCCACTCCTGCATCCCCAGCCTCACCTTCTTCTCGATGGAGGACAGGAAATCTTTCAGCACAGAGAGTTTCAGCACCAGGCTCTCCAGCTCCTGCTCTCCGCTCTGCCCTGCTGTCTGGAACCCCCAGCAGGTCACCCCAGCACTGGGATGTGAACCCCACACCACCACAGATCCTCCCTCCCCACCCCAAGCGGCAGGGTCCCTGGGATGGGGTAGGATGCTGGGTATTTCTCCACAGGCTTTCCCACCACCCATGGTGGGGTCTGTGGGTGCAGACCATGGTGGGGGGTTGCCACTGCTGTGTCCCCATACTCCCCTCACCTGCTGCAGGATCTTGGAGACCATGGGGGAGCTCTGCTGGTCAAACACCTTGGAGAGGATCTCCAGCCCTGCCAACACCTTGTCCACCTCACTGGAGGGGCAAGAGGAGCCAGCTCAGTGGGTGGCACAGCTGTCCCTCCATCTGCCCCAGCGTCCAGCACCCACCTGTGCAGCCGTTTGCAGGAGGTGACGAGGGTTTTGTTGAGGTGGGGGAGGCTGTTAGCCCCTCCCTTCACCGCCTCCAGGTCCAGGGTGTAGCTGCCCTTCAGGTACTCGTGGGAGATGCTGCTGAGCCCATTGGTGCTACAGACAAAGCACTCAGGGGGTAAGAGCCAGCAGGGAGGAGCAGGGGACAGAGAGGGCACAGGCAGGAGACAGACAGACCCTCACCTCTCCACTGGCCCCTCCGGCACAGATGGTCCCAGGCCAGTGGGGCTGAGCCCCGCCGAGCTGCCAGAGAAACTGGTGGAGCCGGAGCGCGGTGGCAACGGCGGCTTATCATCCTCTCCATCTGCAACGGGGCAATAAGGGGCCAGTCACCACCACCCCAGGGGCCTCAGGACGCTATTCACCCGCCCATGTCACCCTGCCATACCGGAGTAGTCCCTGTCCTCCGCGGTCTCCTTCTCTTTCTCCCTCTCGACAGGGAAGAGCAGGGTGCAGACCAGCCCCTGGTTGGGCTGCAGGTACAGGGCAATCAGCTCGCTGAGCGTCTTGAAGCGCCGGACCTGCACCCCCTGTGACGTCTGCGGGGACGTGGAGACACTGGGGCCATCAGTGCCTGCAGCCAGCATCACTGGACCCCCCAGGTGGAGACACCACCAAGCAGGGAACCCACCACCCAGGGATGCCACCATGCAGGGACCCCCAGGCAGGGATAACACCTTGCAAGGATCCCCTCATGCAGAGCTGCCACCATGCAGGGATGTTCCCATGAAGAGACGCCCACACAGGGACCCCCTCATGCAGAGACTCCCATGAAGATATCCTCCCACACAGAGATGCCACCGTGCAGGAACCCCTCCATGCAGGGGCCCCCATGCAGGATGGGGGGCTGACCCCACAGCCTCCCGGTGGAGAGCAGGCCCTGGTGCAATGGAGCCTGCAGGGCTGGTAGGTGGGCTGGCAGGGTGCAGGCAGCAGCCATCCCTTGGCCTCCTCCCTCCCAGGAGCAGCTTTTCCTGCCCGCCTGGCCAGCACAAAGAGGGTTCTGTTGCTCTAAAAATACCCGGTGCCACAGCCAGCCAAGACGAGCACAGCCAAGCCATCCGGCACAGTCGGGCACGCATGTGGCACTGGGCCAGGGCTGAGCCCAGCACAGCCAGAGAGACAGGCAAACTCACGGCATGAGGTCAACACTGAGCACTGCTGAGCTGGAGACCCCCACTGCCCGTGAGCCACAGGGTGTCCCATGCCTGCGCTGCCCACCTGCACAGCCAGGAAATCCTCCTCGTCCGGCAGGATGCGGTAGGTGTGGACGTGTTTCTGGAACCTGTGGCAGCAGGGAGGGCATCAGGGTGCTGGGGGTTGGGTGGCATCCCCCCACCTGCCTGCATGGCCCCCACCAGCCCCAAAGGGATGCCCAGTACTCGTCCAGCCAGACCCCTACTTCACCAGCACTCACAATGAGGAGCTCCAATACCGCTATCCCCCATGGCATGCAAGGAGCTGACAGGGAAACCCATGGAAAACCGACGGGAAAATGCTTGCAGGATGGGTACCGGGAGTCCTGGATAGGTGCTGAGAGTCCCAGAGGGACTCCCCCACTTGCTCTGACCCCACCATTGCTGCCCTGGCCACACTGCCTGTCTGCGCCAGAGGCACTGTCCCCAGCTCACAGCACAGGCAGGAGCTGGCAGGCGCAGTGTGAGGAGCCAATTCAGTTTTAGTTATGCCTCAACAATGGCTGTCGGAGGCATGTGGAGGAGAGGTGCACATGTGCCACGTGCAGGAGGCAGCTAGAAGAAGCCTTGGTCTCTGGGAGGACTTCGCCTGGCAACACCTCCCATGAGGCAGGCAGCAGGAGATACTGTGGAGGGGCTTCTCCAATCAGGTCACGAAAAGGTCTCTGCCAACAGACGGCAAAGAAAGGTTGGTTCCCTGTCCTCGGGTGGACTTTGGGAAGGGCCAGAGGGGTATAAAAACCGACTGCGTCACAGCTCGCTGGGTCTTGCTCCTGCTCGCTGCTCCCGCTCACTCCCTCCTTTGCCATAGCCTCCGCCTGCCTTCTGGCTCTCCTGCCCTCGCTGGCTCGCTCCCACACCTGTCCTGCCTTCCTGTGTGCCTGACCGCCGCCTTGCCACTTCGCCCCGCGTCCTTGCCTGGGCTGCCTGCTTCCAGCCCTGCCGCGCCGATCACTGCCCGCCCTGCCGCCCCGATCCAGCCGGTCGCCATGACCCTGCCCGGGGTCCTGCTCCTCCCGTCCCCAGTGCCCACTCACCGCGTGTCCGGCGCCGTCGCCGCGGGAGCCGCGCCCCGCCGGGAGCCGCGCAGGCCCGCTAAGAGCCAGCCCGGCCACCGGCAGGCAGCGTGCACACCCCCCGCCGCCTGGACACCGACAGCACTGCCCTGCCTCGCTGGGGGTAACACCCTCTTTTCCTCTCTGTCCTCTCTCTCTCTCTCTCCCCTCTCCCCTATTCCTTTTCCATTTTCCTTTCTTCTTTTCTGTCTGTTCTAGCCCTCTTTTGTTTGGGCAACTCCTTTTCCTTCTCCTTTTTGTTACCAATAAACGGTTTTTCAGATACAACGTTTGCTTCATTTGGCTTAATTTCATCCCGACCATCCATTTTTAAAAGAAGTCTCCGCAGTTCCCCACAGTGGAACGTGACACACAGGCAGGAGCTGGCAGGAGCAGGCAGGACCTGGCAGCCAGGACGCCAGGAAACAATTTATTTTCCAGTGGAAGCTGACAGGAACCAGGGACGTGATCCCGGGGCAGGGGTGACGGGCAGCGCTAAGAGATGGGGTGACAACATCAGGGGCTGCAAGAAGCAGGATTGGGACCCATCCCCATCTCAGGGACTCCAGGAGACAGGGAGCCTCGGCACTGCCAGACCTCCCCACTCCAGTGCTGTCAGCAGGGATGGTGGCTTCTCAGCTGGCCTGTGGCCACAGAGGTCACCATGAGCATCGAGGTGGCTGTCACCACACCAGAGCCACTGGTCCACTCGGCTGCTGTGCCCCCTGGCCCGGTGGCACCTTGACACAGGGCTGGAGGACTGGGACAAGGCAGCATCCCTCCCCCCATGCTGTGCCTGGACAGGGTGCCATGCCCCTACATCCTACCCCACAGTGTCAGGTCCCCTGGTGTCACCCCACAGTTCTGGTTACCCTGCCACCACCCAACAGCACCAGGTCCCCTGGTGCTACCACACCCCCTGCAGTGCCAGGTACCCCATTTTTCCTCCCTCCTCTGCAGGTATGACCCACCCCAGCACCGTTGGGGTCTTCCCAGGTGCCCCACGCCCAGTCAGAGGTCACTGGGGGGTGGGACCACAGGGAACCCTCCAAGCGGTAGGGTAGCTGAATGGGAATCCACTATGGGGGGCCTATATGGAAAACCCCGCTGGGCTGGGTAAGGGCATCAGGAGCTCCCAGCTCAAAGGAGTCTGTGGGAGAATCCCAGCTGGTAGGATGGGGGGGCACAAAGAGACAGCCCCAAATGAAGGTAGCATAAGGGGTCTCTGTGGGAAGTCCTAATGTTCCATAGCAGGAACACCAGTGGAGGTGCGATGGGGGGTGCAAGCACAGCACCAGCACAGCACCAGTATGTAGAACTCCAAATTGGAGGGGGAAGGAGCAGGACCCCTAGAAGGAACCTCAGCTGTGGGGGAGGACAAGGGGTTCCCTATGGATAACCAACAGGGGGCTGGAGGGACACCCAGCACAGGGCCCCCCTGGCTGCCTAGTCCCGCACCATTGGTGGCTGCTATTTTGGTGAGCCATGACGGGGGGGCCAGAGAGCACCGGGCTTGGACACAAAGAGCCTTTATGCGGGAGCAACGGGACTCCCCTGTCAGCTCTGACGCACAGCCAGCACCCTGCCACAGCACAGCAGGCACCCCCATGTCCCCAGTGCCCTGTGGCGCACAGAGGGGCACCTACCACCCTACTCCACCAAGAGGGAGGTGTGGGCACTGTGCCGAGGGGGACACCATATGCCCACTGGCAGCACCCTGGCACTGGTGTCCCCATGAACTGGCAGTGAGCCAGGATGAAGGCTCCAGCCCCCATGCTCCTGTGGGACACCACACCAGGACTGTCCCCGCTGGCACTGCTCACCAACCGGCAATGTCAGCATGCCCTGTGGTGCCACTGCCACAGCACTGTGGGTTCCAGTGATGCCCCAATATGCCACAGTGAGGCCACAAGTGAGACACCCCGGTATGCCACGGTGAGACACCCCAGTGTGCCATGGTGTGGCATGTGAGGGCACAGTGAGAGGGCCTGGTTTGCCACATCCAGCCCGGTGAGGCCATGATGCACCGGCGGGAGGGTTAAAGGAAGCCGACGCTGCCGGGATCCCGCTGCAGTTCCCTTTCCTCCTCCTGACCCTGCAGCTATTTTTAGGGCTCCAGCAATAGCCGGGGCCAATGGCCCCACAGCCCTGTCCACCCACTCACTGGCAATGGGGGTGCCTGGTGCGATCACACTACCAGGGACTCCCAATAGTCCTTATTGGAGTGCAGCCTCTCAACTTGACATCCCCATGACGGGTTTTGCCATGCTGCGTGGTCCCATCCCACAGCCCAGCCATGTGGCATCCATGGCCTCCTCGCCAGGCAGTGATCCCGCGGGGGATCAATGAGAGACACCCCTTACCCAGGCACCTGCACCACCATGCTCTCTGCAGCCCCCTGTCACCCACACTGGTGCCACAATGACCTCCTGCCCCATGGCACCATTAGGTGCCAGAATCGCGTGCTCTCCCAGTGCTGTGCCCGCTGCTGCTCGCCAGCCCAGCTTTGTGGTGGGGAGCCAGTGCCCAGAGCCATGCTGTGCCCACGTGGCTGGGAAACTGTATTTGCCACTGTCCACGGACAAGAACAACCATGCCACCATGCAGACTGAATGCCTGACGCCTGCATGTGGCACCAGCACACAGCAACCCCAGGCCAGGGCAGGCCAGCTCACAGTGCACTCCCAGTTCTCCCACAGGCTCTCAGGGCACAGAAAAGCTTTGAGTTGATGTGCCCTTACCACCACTCCACAACCACATCAAGGTCCAGGTGCTGGCACAGGTAGCCAGCCTCAAGCAAAGCCAGTGGCATGCCCTGGGAGCTCCCCAGGAGCACCCCAGCACATGGAATGTCACCAGCACACTGAGCTGCCAGAGGCCCCAGGTATGGTGGGGTGCTGGGATGCACCACCAGGCAAAGGCACTTCAGGACCCCCAGGGCTGTCAACACTCACACAAGACCTGGCACAAGCTGAGAGCCATGGAGTCCCATGGCACAACTCAAGGGCACAAAGCTGTCCCCCCTCCCTAAGTTGCGGACCCCCACACATGAGGGCAGGAGCTGGGGCCCCTCAGTGCCATGGGTAGGCTCGGGAACCCCAAGAGTGTGGGGGAGGGGCCAGGCCCCCCATCTCATAGACCCCCATGGTAGCAATGTGGGTGTCACAGCCCCCCTGGAACCAGCCCAGTATCCCCCCAGTGCCCAGAGATCCCCAGCCCCTCCAGCACCCCCCCATCTGTTGGTGTCTGGTCTCCCGGGACACCCAGGCCAGAGTGGGTGCCATTCCCCTGATGCCCTGTGTCCCAGAAGTGCCCAGGTCCCTCTGAACCCCCAGGTCTCCTCATGTCTGTGCCCCGCCAGCACCCACTGACCAGAGCTGCTCCAGTCTCCCTGTACCCAAATTCCTATCAGCCGAGTTCTCCAAATTCCTAGCAACCCCCACAGTACTGGTGACCCCCATGGACGCTGCATCACCCCAGGTGGGTCCCTGCCTCTGCCTGCTGCCCTCTTGGTGTTGCTACCCCCCCAAAGCTCCCTGCGTGCTCCCCTGGATCCGTTCTAGTGATCCCTACTGCTTCCCCTGCCAGTGCTCCCTTGGAGCCCTCCCTCCCGCCCTCGGTTCCTCTCCCACTGTTCTTCCCGGGCCCCTGCCAGTGCTTCCCTGGACACCCGCCCTGTGTACCCCAGTGCTCCCCTGATTCCCTGAAGTGACCCCGCCACGACGCCCCAGTGCTCCCCTGGTACCTCGCTGGTGCTCCTCCAGATCCTCCCCGTTGTTCGCCCAGGACCCACCCCCGGCTCCCCTCCCGACCCCCTGCTCTCCTCGGACCATCCCCGAGGCCTCTTCGGTGCCCCCCTGAATACTCCACTCCTACGCCCGGATCTCCCCCGGTACCCCCGCCCCGTTTCTCCCGGGACCCCCCCAAAGCTCCGGCGGTACCTCGCCGGTGCTCCCCCAAACTCCCCCCTGCTGCTCCCCCAGGGTCGCCCCCGGTCCTCCCCCCGACACCCTGCCCGTGCCTCCACAGCTCCCCCGGCCCCAAGCCGGTCCCCTCCCGGTGCCCCCCCCGCTCCAGCCACCCCCGATGGCCGCTCCCGGATCTCCCCCTATGCCCCCCCGGTACCTCGTGGGTGTCCCCCCGGCACCCCCCCGCCCGCACCCCACTCACAGCAGGCAGAGCGCGTAGGCCCCCGCCACGCTCTCGCTGTCCCGCACCAGGAAGCTGCCGTCCCGCCCGGCCCGCGCCAGCTGCTCCTCGGCCGCCGCCCGGCTCAGGTCCCGGTGGTACCAGGGGGGCACCGGCACCGGGGCTGCCCCTCCCGCGCCCCCCGCGCCCCCCGCGCCCGCCATGCTCCGCCGCCGGGGCCGCGCCGCGGGGCCGCGCTCTGAGGGGGAGGGGGGACCCGGGGGGCGGGCTCCGGGGCGGGGAAAGGTGGGGGGACGGGGACATCCAGGGGACACGCGGGGGCTTCGGGCGTTGGGGGCACCGGGGGCCCCCAGGGGGGCACCGACCAAGTACCCAGGGGCGCACGGGGAGATCCGGGATGGCCACCGGGGGGGCGGTCGCGGGAGGAGACCCGCGGGGGTGGAAGGGGCACCGGAGGGGACCCGCGGGGGATCCTGGGGGAGCAGCAGGACGGAGCTTGGGGGAGCAGCAGTGAGGTGACGGGGGAGCATTGGTGGGGTCCTGGAGGTCGCACCGCGAGAGGCACCGGGGCAGATCCGGGGCCATGAATAGGATGTTCAGGGGGGCATCTGGAGGTCCGATCGAGGGGCACCGAGGGACGGAGAGCACCGGGTAGCGGGCAGCAGTAATGGGGAGGATGGGGAGCACCGGGGGGACGCACCAGGGAGGGGGGAAGCATTTGGAGAGACAGGGACACCAGGGGAGCAGCGGGGGATTGGGGGTACCCAGGGGCGTACCGAAGGGAGAGGCGGGGGCACCGGCAGTGTGAGGGTAGCAGGGAGCCGGGCACTGGGGAAAGGGGGGCTGCTGTGAGGCAGGCCTGGGCCCGGGCTGGGACCAGGGGCTGAAAAAGTGGGGGGCACGACCGGGTTTCGCCATCAAAACCGGGGACTTCTCCATGGCCCAGGGATCGGGACAGTGCCACCCCACAGCTGGGATCACGGAGCATGTGGGGAAAAGAGACCCCTGGGGTGGGCTCCGGACCGGCAGAACTCCCTTGACAGCTATGCTCTCCCCGGGATGTCCTCCCCTTTTTCCCCATAATTTTCCCAGTCCCATCCTGTGCACCAGTGAGGTAATGCCCAGTGTCAGTGATCCCCGGAGCTGTGTCAGGTGCTGGGACACATTCAATGATCCCATCCCCCTGGGCCCCAGTGGCAAGCAGCCCTGTGCCTTCTGCTTTGCCCGACACAGTGGTTTGGGGGAGGCAGTGCCAGGGAGCCAGGTTGGTCGGTACAAATGAATGGGTCTGCTTCATCTCCTCACCAGAAGTAGGATCAGACAATCAGACACTCCCAGGTCCCTCAACCATCCTATTGCCCCCCCAATCCCCAGCCCCACAGCACCCCAACACTAAGCAGGGCAGGAGTGTTTATTAATGAGCCCCATGCCTGTGGGGGACATAGCTTGGGGACATCCCATGGGGAGGCACAGGGCAGCTTGGTGACCCCCCTGACCATCTACTCCCTGCTCCTGCCTGCAGCCCCTCCTGCTCAGAGTGGGGCCAGGAGGGTGAGGGGCAGCAGGGCCAGCAGGATGGAAAGCGGGGAGTTTGGGGGAGCATTGCCACGGGCGTAATATTGGGCAACGGCAACATTGGGGTTCCCCTGCGCAGGATCGAACCACATCTGGATGCAGCGACCGCTGCCACGGTGGTGGGATGTGTAGCGGTAGGAGCCAGACCAGATCTGCTCACAGAGTGCAGCCGCCGTGGGGAACACAAACTTGAACTTCTGACACATGGCACCCTTGGGACACTGGTTGGTGCCTGGGGTGGGGCAGAGGGTGAAGTGGGGGCTTTAGGAAATGGAGGGTGATGCTCCCCTGCGCATGGGGTGCAGATGGGTCCCCACTGGCATTGCTGGGGAAGACAGAGTTGATCTCAAGGTGGCACAGGGTCAATCACCACATCCCACACCCCATGAGGACCCTCACACCCCCTGACCCACTCACATGCACAGAGGATTCCCACCTGGCTGCCACCCTCACCCCATGGGGACCCTCCACCCACAGACCCACTCACAGCCACCAGGGAAGGTGGACACAACCTCCCCTGCAGCAAGATGGAGGGTGACTGGAGACCCACCAGAGGGTCAAGGCATGATAGGGGAGTGCCCTGAAACCCCCACTCGCCTGTAGTCCAGTTCCAGCCCTTGTGCCAGTTGACCTTGCAAGTGACAGCATCCTGGCAATCCTCCCACCACTGCTCGCAGTCCTCCTGGCACAGTGGCACATCCCGGATCCGCTCCTTCCGCCAGCTGTTGTCTGCCTGCAGGGCCCCCAGTTTTCCCCAGTTCACCCCAGGGATCCTGGTAGGTGGGTGAGGGGGGGGTCTGCACCTACCTGGTCGATCCATGGCCCCAGGTTGGGGGAACACTCATAGAGACACGTGTCCTGGATGAAGTGGCGCTTGCACTTCTCTGGCATGGCCCCACAGTGGTCCCAATTGAAGTTGTACAGGTAGGACTGGTCCTGGTGGGCTTCCACACTGGTGTTGGCAGTGCAGCAGGCATTGTCCTTCCAGAGGACACACTGCACCAGGGCAGCCAGGGCTCAGCTGGGACCCATCAGGACCCACCAGGGTTCAGCTGGGACCTGCTGTGGGTCCGTGGAAAGCACCGGTGCCCACAGGTGGGTGACACTGGGTTATGGAATTCATGTCAGGGCACAGAGCCCCCCAGCCTCCATTCTGGTGACCCCACAGCGAGTGACACCAGTGGGTGCTGGCGCAGTGGGTGAGGACCGTACCTGCCCATAGAGCTGCCCCTCAGGGCCAGGCTCTGTTTTATGGTGCTTGGCATCCATGCAGACGTTGAGCAGTGAGTCCTGCGCCACCGCCACTGCTGCGCTGGCAGCTGGCCAGGCCACCAGCACCAGCAGAGCTAACACCGCTGCCATTGCTCTGCCAGGGCGACAGCCAGTCAGGACGGCAGCACTGAGAGACACGGTGACAGCAGGGACAAAGTCCCCCACTGTGCATGTGCGAGTGTGGCAGCACTGGTCACTGCCCAGGACCACCAACAGTGGGGTTAGGGATCTTACCTGGGGGGTGCCAGGGGTCAGGGCTCTTACCTGGTGGGAAGCTGGGCTCCAGGTGCTATGGGACGAGCGCAGCTCATCTCAAAGGTCGTGGCGCAGCACAACCCTTGGCCACTGATCACGGGACGTGGGAACGCGATGGATTGGGCAGCACTGAGGGCACGGAGGAGACAGTGCACCCCGCCCTGGCACCCCGCTGTGTCATGGATTGACACTCGTGCCCATCCTGGCCCCCTCAGCCCTGCATGCAGCTGGGATTCATCCTCCTGGCGCCAGGCTGGGGCCAGCACCAGCCAAAATCCACCTGTGGTTGTTTTTCCTCCCCTCCCGTGGGAGGTGGCCTGATTCCCTGACACCAGCACAAGGGGCAGGACCTGGCTCCCCAACACCACAGGGTGCCTGTAAGTGAGCCGGGGGGTAAGAGATGTTGCTGGTGGGGACAGGAACCCCTGTGGGGTCACAGATGGCCAAAGGGTAAAGCCAAGTACCCCTCATTGAATTGCAGATACTCCACGGGATCACAGATGCCCCATGGAGGGGAAAGCAGATACCCTGGGGGAGAGCAGTCACCTGTGGCTCGGGGGGGACAGAAACCCTCCAGTGTCAGACATGCCTTGGGGCGGGGGGCAGGAGGGGGGGGGGAAGATATCCTGGAACACATGATGGGTGGGCGAGACATGCCCCGGAGGTCACAGATGCCCTGAAGACGGGGGAAGATACCTCCTCACAAGTGACAGATACCCCCACCCATGGACGGCAGTTGCCCCCAAAGGAGCAGATACCCCATGAGGATCACAGATATCTCCCCACTGGGGTCACTGGTACCCGTGGGGGTCACATACCCACCATTAGTCACAGATACCCCAAGGGAGGCACAGGTATTCCGTGGGGATCACAAATACCTCCTCACGGGGGTCCCCGATCCCTCGGGGTTCCCAGATAACTCCGCGGGTGGTCAGTTTCGGACGCACGGGGGGGGAGGGGGAGCCCATCACCTGTCAATCAGAGGTCGCCCCGCCCCCGGGCGGCGCCCCAGACCACGCCCCGCCCGTTCTTCCCCCTGCGGGCCTGGGCCCCCTCCCTCCGCGCATGCTCCGTGCGCTGGAACTGGTTCCGGGTTGGACTCCACTTCCGGCTCGGCGGCCGGCGCCGGCCTGGCGCTGCTCCCACCATGTCCACGCTGTTCCCCTCACTCCTGCCCCGCCTCACCGAGTCCCTCTGGTTCAACCTCGACCGACCGTGCGTTGACGAGACCGAGCTGCAGCAGCAAGAGCAGCAGCACCAGGCCTGGGTGGGCACCGGGGCGGGGGGAGATGTGGGGCCGTGGGTTCGAGTGTCAGGAGGCCGGGAACGGGTTCGGGGCTGGGGAAGCGGCCCTTCCTCCTTCAGCGGGCACGGCCGCGGTGCTCGTTGCAGCCCCGAGGCAGTGCCTGGGGTGGGGGGTCGCGGGGCTCCTCCGGTGCGTCGCTCCCCCCGCGTGTCCATCGACTGTGCCCGTTCTTCAGCGTCCTGTGCCGGTGTTGCCGGCTCGGGCACCGCTGGTCCCGTGTCCGTGATCTGTGTGCCACCCTGGCTCGGTGCGGGCTGTTCCCGGAGTTCCCCGTTTACTGTGTGGGGGTTAATTAACAAGCTGCTGCTGAACTGAGGCTCCTGCACCAGCTGCCAATTAATTAATTAACTAATCTCCCGAGGGAGTCGAGGAGCGATTTCTGATCCTGGTAACTGACAAGTGTTTGCGCTATGAGCGTGGTTTGGTGCTGCAGTGCCCCGAGTGTGGGGGGGAATATCTATTTGATTAAAGTTTTTAAAAAACCCTCAGTAATTAAGTTTTTATAATTAAGTAAAAAAGTTTAAATCAATTAAAACCCCAGCACTTAGAAGAGGTTCCAGGTCCCTCTGGGTGGGAGGTGCTGACGTATTTTAATTGAGCTTTAATTGTCTGCTGTGTTCGTGTTTGTCTGGCTGATGAGGTGCCTCAAATTTGATTCTTTTTTGATAAAGAAATACAGAAACTTTGTGTTTGAGCTCCTCACACCACATATGGGGACACCTTGAACCTTCTCAGCCCCAGAGCATCATTGGGACCACCCTGCCTGGTGCCAGGGTGTTCAGGCAGATGTCTGTAGCTGCTCTTCCCTGCCTGGCTGGGGGATGCCAGGGAGACAGCAGGACTCCGTGAGCAGCTGCCAGCTGGAAATAGGCATGGTCAGGAAGCGACACAAGCCAGCAGCTGAGATAGAAGGGCCTGTTTGCCAGGGTATTGTGGAGCTGTCGGAGTGCTCACCCACCTCTCTCCCTTCCCCAGCTCCAGAGCATCGCTGAGAAGGACAACAACTTGGTGCCCATAGGAAAGCCAGCATCCGAGGTGGGTGTGTGGGCTGGGAACTGGGGGGTTGCCACAGGGCTTGAGGGGCAGATGGGATGCTGGAGCTGTTGTGTCCACAGCACTATGATGAGGAGGAGGAGGAGGATGATGAAGATGATGAAGACAGCGAAGAGGACTCAGAAGATGATGAGGACATGCAGGATATGGATGAGATGAATGATTATAATGAGTCTCCTGATGATGGGGAGATCAATGAGGTAAATAGACCCCAAAGTAGGGGATGTGCAGTGTGTGGGACCCTGAGCGTGAGCTCTGGGGGCTGTCTTCGATCCTTCACTCCCTCTGTTGGGTTCTCTCTCTGGTGGGGGATCTCAAACCTCTTTCTTTCCCAGGTGGACATGGAGGGGACAGAGCAGGATCAGGACCAGTGGATGATCTGATTCTGCCACGACCACACCAAACTGGAGGCTGGGGTAGAGCCTTTGCCCACCATGGCTCTGGGGGACAGTTCAGTGAAGCTCCTCCTGCCATAGATGCTGTGTAGGATGGGGGGCTGAGAGGGAAGCCCCCCAGGGGAGCCAGAGGGGAGACTGCCACCTGGCACATTGGAGCTGACACATCTTTTCTAATAAACTCAGTTTTCAAGAAAACAACCCCAAATCTGTGTGAGGCCACCAGGGCAGGCAGGGGGTGCCACCCAGGCAGGTGCAGGGCTGCTCCCCACCATCCACTGGGGTGACTGGCAGACCTTCCTGTGCAGTGCAGGCAGGAGCGCTACAGGGAATGAGCCATGTCATTACCACCCACTGCACCCCACCACAGACCACAGCAGCCACCGTGTTTCCTCCAGAGCCCATGTTGAGGCCGAGGTGGGGGGTTGGGGACCTGGTACTCCCGCAGTAACCGTGGCCACTACGAGGCAGGAGCTTGCCGCCTGCTCAGCAGGTACCGGTGTAGCGGAGCTCGGCAATACCATCAGGAATGGCGCGGAAGTACTCCAGGCTGGCGCGGTGCACCTTGCAGTGGTATTTGCCGCAGGTCTTGGCGTACTGCAGGAAGTGGGGTGCCCCAGGGAAGAGGACATTATCGGCAAGGATGGTGGCCCCCTCAGCCAGCAGCTGGTGGCTCTCCAGCAGCCGTAGGTCCCTCAGGTAGCAGCGTTTCCAGTGATCCATGAAGACCAAGTCGGCTTTCATCAGGCCATGCTTCTCCCGCAGGTGGGGTATCACCTCCTCTGAGGGGCCCACGATCAGCTCCACCTGTGCTGCAGCACCCTCAGTCGCTGGGGCAGCGTGTCAGGGTGCCCACCCACCACCCTGCTTCACAGGGTGGTGACGGGTCCACATGGGACAGGACGTTTCTCTTCCCACATATGCAGCAAAGGACCCCCACCCATCTCCTCCCTGGTTTCAGGTGCAGACCTGGGCTTTCTCCCAGTGCCCGGGTGCTCACCGTCTGCTCGCTGAAGCCGGCCAGGCGGATGACCTTCTCAGCCACGGCAGCATGTCGGGGGTCCCCCTCGATGGTGTAGAGGCGGGCACCTGGGGGCAGCCCTTGTGCCAGCAGCACGGTGCCATAGCCACAGTACGTGCCCAGCTCCAGCACCCGCAGTGGTGCCCGCTCCAACAGCACCCGCTCCACGATCCGCCCTGACATGGCATGTGCCTCTCAGCACCCACAAACCTGCGCCACCCAAGCCCTGGGCAGGACGAAGGTGCCAAGCAGTTTCCCAGTGCCCAGAGGAATGGAGGAGAGCCATGCCAAAAATGCCACAGCTAGGTCGCTGATGCCATAGCCATACCAACAAAGCCATGGCTGTGCTAGCAGTGCAATGGCCATGTCAAAGGTGCCAGAATCATGCTAATGATACTATGGCTATATGAACAATGCCACCGCCATGCCAATGGTGCCATGACCACACCAACCCTGTAATGGCTATGTCAGTGCTGCCATGCCTGTGCCAGTGGTGCTGTGGCCATGCTGGCAGTGCCACAGCCATGTCATTGGTGCCATGGCCATACTAATGGTTCCATGGCCGTGCCCAGTGTCATGCCCAGTGTGGTGTGGGCAAGCAAGGGTGGCACTCACCTTTGTCAGGCCCCACACAGCTGAGGTGCTCACAGTGGTAGCACCACTGATCGAAGGTCTGGAGGATGTGGTGGGGGTCCCCAGGGATGGCATGGGCCAGCAGGTACTGGAAGGCACGCTGCTCCCGCGAGGTGCCGGTGAGCCGGTCCCGCAGCCAGGCCACCAGCACTGCCCGGTACAGCAGCATCAGGTAGTGCCGGTATCGGATCAGCAGAGTGACAATGAAGGGGAGGAAGGCCAGGGCAATCACCGGAGACACCATCACAAGCGAGTGAGGCTGGTGATTTCAGCACAGTTGCTGAGTTGATTTTGTTTAGTTTCCTACTTATCTTGGGAGTTCTGCCAAATGGGAAGTTCAAAGCACCCTTTGTGTCCACTATCAGTAGCATAACCTTGAGCCCAGGCTTTGAAAATCTCCCCTGTGCAGAGATTGTTGAAGCATGTGAGCCCTAAACGATAATGAGGCAAATCTATCCCATCACAGGGGACGCTGTGGTGGGGCATCCTCCCAGAGTGCCAGCCTCACAGCTCCCACTCATGCCACGAGTTGGCTGTGCTGTGCACCCCCTGGAAGTACCTCTCCCTGGGCTCCAGTGCTGCTGGGCCTGCAGGGCTGGGGCACCCCAGGATGCTGTGGGGGTCCCTGTGCCAGGGCTGGGGAGTGCTGGGAACCCATCTGCTGGAGTCCTGATATTTGGGTTGGCAGGGCTGGCATCTCAGGGGGTTGGGCTGCTCTGAGGGGCACCGTACAGCACAACCCCTTACACCCCCCTTGGTCCAGCTTTTCTGCTCCCACCTCCCCATATCCTGCACCTCAGACCCTGCTTCCCACACCCTGCTCCCCACACCCTGAGCTGTTGGGGGTCCCCAGCCATGGCAACAGGATAGGGCAACGGGAGTGGCACCTACCTGTCCTCACACTCCAGGCAGGCAGTGGCAGGCAGTCCTGCGTGGAGCCCTGCTGCCACTCAATTATTGATGGTGTCACCTCAGCTGCAGCTGAGAGCTCCAGTTACCAGCTCAGTGGGGCTGCCAACGGAGACGGGGCCAGGCTGGGGCAGGGAAGTGGTCCTGGGCTGCAGAAAGGGGCCTGGGGCTGGGGTGCTGATACTGGAGCCTGGGGTACCAGTACTGGAGCTTGGGCCCCAATACTGGTGTGTAGTACTAGGAGCTGTGGTCCTGATACTGGAGCTGGAGTCCTGTCACTGTGCACTGAGAACACTGGGTACTGGAAACACTGGGTAACAGGAGCACAGGGAGTCAGGAGCACTGGGCACCGGGAGGACTGTGAGCCAGAATCAGTGGTCTTTGGGGACACTGTGGGGCCTGGGACCATGGGGGTATTGGGAGCACTGGGGGTGTGGAGGGTTGGGGCACTGGGATCTGTTGTGGTTTAGGAATGGTACTCCCCTGTTC